>NC_050453.1:68903148-69248981 GCF_903995425.1 Onychomys torridus
CAGGAGTCTGAAGCAGTTGGCTCCCCAACCACCTGGAGGGCTTCGGGCAACCTTTGTATTTCATTGTTCATTGTGTTTGGTCTATTCAGCCAGACAAACTGGGAGGCAGATTTTAAAGAAAATAAAAAAAAGAAAGATCTAAAAGTATAAATCCAGCCTTTCCCATCTATAAAAGCCCTTACAGAGCAGAGATGTATCCCCCTGACATAGGTTTTCAAAACTTAAAATCTTTCAGGAATTCTAAGCCTGATAGCATTCATAGAAAAAAAAAAAAAAAAAAAAACTTTTCTGACCTTTCTTCAGCCACCAGAGACAAGAGCGTTATTGAGAGAGAAAGAAGGAGGGCTGAGATAATGTAAGATCACTTAGGGCAGAGAGCAAGCAGTGGAGTCCAAGGGCCGCTCCTCTCTGGAGACCAAGAGGTTGATATCCCACACCTGCCAGAAGCAGCCTTGACAATTGATTTCTGAGCGTCTGGGGACACTCACCCAGAGCTTGGGTGCCAGTCTTAAGCACAGTGCTGTGCATACTACTTAGGGGCTCTTGTTCTTTGAACGATAGTTATTGATTGGAGGATGTCTGAATCTGACAGCCCTGTGTCAGGATCAGTAAAGGTTAGCGAAACACTGAAGTTGAAAAATATCTTTCCCTCAATTTACCGCCATCTACTCTTTGCAAAGGCTGCCAGCAGAGTCTACTGCCACTGACCTTAAACAAAAGTAACTCTACACACTCACACCCTGGATGAGTAGACCTTATTCAAAGCGGCAATAGGCTGTAGAATCATAGAAATGGGTGAGGAGAACTTTCCATTGAAACACTCTTGATTAACTGTATTAACGCAGGTGTTTCGGGAAAGCAATGCCAGTGTGTTGATTGAATGCTTACCCAGCATGCGTGAAGCCCTGAGTTCAATCCCCTGTACCTTATAAACCAGTCTTTGTGTTACATATTTGTAATCCCAGCACTTAAAAGGTAGAGGCAGGAGGAATAAAAGTTTAAGGTCATCCTTGGTTACATAGTAAGTTCAAGGCTAGCATGAACCTATCTCAAGAAAATTAACAAAATGGCAGCAACAATAATGAAGGCAAATATTTTATGAACAAGTGTTCACTATGTTGCCTACATTCCCTGAGCCTTAAGACAGACATGGATTTGTTGGACAGAAGGAAACATTTGAATTTGAATGTCACCCCATATACAAATGTTCTGAAAGTTATCTCCTCTGTCCTCTTCTTACAGAATGTGAAGCATTGTATGTGAAGAAATAGGCATAGACTGTAAATTGGACACATGACTCTCCATGGTACAGGGTTGTGCACAATTTGTAGATAACTGGGAGGCACAAAATTATTAGAGAGCCATATAGATGAATGTTGTCTGTTATGAGAATTGTCAGGGTCAAATCCTGAACCTGGAAGCCCTAACAAGCTAGGCTTGGTCACCCATCCTTAAAAGTCCAATTAAACACACAACTGATAATTAGAAGCAGAGGACATTTACTGAATGTGGCCATACTGACAAAGGAACAAAGAGGCCCATTGACCCTTCCAAGTCCATTCTGGGATCTTGACATGAGGCTTGGATTGAAATAAAGGACAAGAAGATTGCACATCTGAGCTAGCTCACCATTGACCAATCAGGGTCTAGGATCCTCTCCCCTTCAGTGTTGTTAACCTCTTTCCAACTGGCATTAGGCTTTCCATATTTCTTTAACCCAGTTATAGATTCCTGGGAAATTCCAATTCCTTGGGGTCTATTGTTTTGAAGGGGTGATAGCTAAAGAAAGAGGCATAGGTGTCTCATTAGACTTTCTTCATTCTTTTCAGGCCAGACACACTCTGTCTCTGCCATCAGCATTCCCTGCTCTTCTGTGAAATCCCTAAGTTGATGTCTTTCTAGTTCTGTTACACAGGAGTTGATAATCACCTGCTATGTGAGTAGCATACCAGAGTCAGAGATCTCCCAATCTCTGTTACAGTTCATTGTAATCATTAATCCCCTGTAAAATCCATTAAATGTTTCTTCTTGGCACAGTTTTTATCTTTCATGATGTATTTTCCATCTTGAAATAACATGCCACTTCTTCAATATCCTTCTGTAAGTTCCAAGAAACACAGTGCTTCTATGATTACATTTATTCAAGATTATATTCTGGTGTGAGCATCAGCCATGTTATTGCACATACATACAAAACAAAGATATGTAGTTTTATAAGATACCTATATATGGTATTTTTCTATCCTATTATTGATGAATATTTAAGTTTTATAGGCTGTTTGATATTGTTTTCAGTGTTGGCAGTTGAACCCAGGGTCTAGCTGTGTGTGTGTGTGTGTGTGTGTGTGTGTGTGTGTGTGTGTGTGTGTGTGTGTGTCTTCATGTTAGTATATACACATTCCTGCAGGTGTTAATGGAGGCCAGATGATGGCATGAGATCTCCATGTGGCTGCAGTTAAAGGCAGTTGTGACCATCTCTGCCTGGGTTCTAGGAATCAAACTCTGCTCCGTTGGAAGAGCAGCAAGTATTCTTAACTGATAAGCCATCCAGCTCCGGGGGTAGTTTTATAATGTAACTTCCTACTTGTCCATACTTCTTTGTACAGCATTCTTCAAGATTTTCATTTTTTCTTATTGAAATGCTGAAGTTCTGATTAGGCTGTAGATATTAATTTTATTGTTGTTAAATGTAATTAAAATTCAGATTTCAAATATCTACTCCCTGCCATGCCTGTCTTTACTCCTTACTATATTTGAATAGATAAACATCAAATAGTAGTTTTGAGACAGTTACAAAATCAAGACTTTTCTTTCTTAGTGATATAACTCAAATATAAAAATTAGGGGGCTGGAGTGATGGCTCAGTGGTTAAGAGCACTGGCTGCTCTTCCAGAGGTCCTAAGTTCAATTCCCAGAAACCACATGGTGGCTCACAACCATCTATAATGAGATCTGGTGCCCTCTTCTGGGCTGCAGGCAGACATATAGGCAGAACACTGTATACATAATAAATAAAAAATTAAAAAATTTAAAAAATTTTAAAAATCTCTTGCATAGAAAGAGATTAAGCTGTCTGCCATTTGATTTTGACTTTTAAAATTATTGTTTTGTTTTTGACATTTATACCTTTTTTTTAAATTTTTTTTAATTTTTGAGACAGGGTTTCTCTGTGTAGCTTTGTGCGTTTTGCCTTTCCCGAATCTCACTTTGTAGACAAGGCTGGCCTCGAACTCATAAAGATCCGCCTGCCTCTGCCTCCTGAGTGCTGGGATTAAAGGCATGTACCACCACTGCCTGGCCATTTATACCTTTTATATTCAACTAGAATTTACTTATTTATTTTTAAAGATTTGTCTTAATTTTAATTGTGTTTATGTGTCTCTGTGTGAGTATGTGCATGAGTGCAGATGTCTGTGGAGACCAGAAGAGCATTTCTTAGGCCCTAGAACAGAAGATATGATTGGTTATGAGCCACCTGACATGGCTACTGAAAACTGAACATGGGTTCTCTGCAAGAGCAGTACATGCTCATAACTGCTAAGCCATCTTTCCAGTCCCTCAAATAGACTTTATATTTGAATATTGGTACAATTTTGTGAGGATTTTTTTCCCTCATCCTTATAATAATTGCTTTATCCTTTAGCCACAGATGTTCATTAATAGTTTTGCCATTTTATGTTGCTATTACAACATTTATCATTTTTTCCTGTCTGTCCCAGCCTAATTCTCTCCTCTCATCCTTACTCCTGATTTATGATGTCTTATTTTATTAGGAAGCAAGTTTATAGCTGGGTATTTTTCCATGCTTTTCTTGTATGATGTTTAAATTGCCAGTTAAAAGTATCTTAGAATTTTGATTAGGGTTACAACAGGGATTGTGAGTGTCCCTTAAAACTCCATGTCCCAATGGCTTGGCCCCTAGGATGAAGCTTTTGAGAGATGATTAAACATATAGAAGAGGGGGCCTTGTAAAGACTCTTTAAGTCATTAGAGGTATATCCTCAAAGGACACTCTTTATAGATAACATGGATCATCTTTTTAAAATTAACTTCTTAAAAATTCATTTTGTGTGAGGGTTCATATATGTAGAGCTCAGACTCAACGACTCAACATCTTCCTCATCTTCACCTTACTCTAATTATTACTTCTCTCTCTCTCTCTCTCTCTCTCTCTCTCTCTCTCTGTGTGTGTGTGTGTGTGTGTGTGTGTGTGTGTGTGTGTGGCAGTTCTGAGGAGTTGGTTCTCTCCTTCCACATTTAGGTGAATTTGGGAACCAAACATAAAGAGGTCAGAGGATAGCCTCCTGTGTCAGCCTTTCATCACCTGCTATGTAAAGCCAATGAGCTTCCATTAGGTCTCAGGTCCCCACTTCCCACTTCCCCATGGAGCACACTGGCTTGTAGACACTTGTGTTACCCAACCTATCTTTTACCTGGGCCCTGCCTAGCTGATCCCAGGTCCTCACACTTGCACAGTGAGCACTTTATCTGTTGAGCCAGCTCCCAGAATTGGAACACGCTAATCTAATCTTGAATGTTCTAGTTCTAGTTTATCGAGAGAGAGAGAGAGAGAGAGAGAGAGAGAGAGAGAGAGAGAGAGAGAGAAGAGAAGAGAAGAGGAGAGGAGAGGAGAGACAGAAAGAGAAGCTATTGGCGTTTTTCAAATGCCTGGCTTATGCACACAAGTGCAGGACTTCATTTTTCTTTTAAAGTGGTTAAACATTTTTTTACTCATGCTGTGTTTTCCATTTAAATTCTTTCTTGGGCAATGGAGATGGCTCAGTGACTAAGAGCGTATACTGCTTTTGCAGAGGACTCCTGTTCTGTTCCTAGCATCCATGTTGGTGACACATAACAGGCTGTAATTCTAGCTCCTGGGGGTCTGATACCTTCTTTTGTCCTCATTGAACACCTGCATTCACATGCACACACACACACACACACACACACACACACACACACGTACCAAATAATATTTTCAAAACTAAATTCTCTTTTGTCTAGTATTATAATGTCTTCATTAAGATACATTTTTCTCATCTGTTTGTCCCATTTATGTTTTATTAAACTCTAGAGATGTTTCACTGGTTTTCCTTAAATGGTTCACTTTGTAAAGACCACTGTGGTTTTTGACTGAGCTAGAGGCTGGAAACCAGCAAACTTAGAGATAATTACTACCCTGTGATCTTCCTGGGGACTATTTTGCTAGAGTCAGAGACATACCTACCCCACTATTAGGAGTCCTACAAAACACCAAGCCAACAGACATAACATATTCACAGAGGACCTGGTGCAGACCTGTGAAAGCCACATGCTTGCTACTTCAGTCTCTGTGACCCCTTGTGATCCCTGCTTAGTTGATTCAGTGGGCCATGCCCTCCTGGTGACCTCTATCCCCTCTGACTCACCTATATTAGTGACTTGTCTTGTTGCTTTGAGGAAACAGTTGACAAACTCAAGGAAGGAGGTGTGTTTTGGCCTACAGTTTGAGAGTACACTCCATTATGTTGTAAAGGTGCAGTGAGAAGCTACTGAGGCTGCTGCTTATACATCCATAGTCAGGGAGTGAAGAGCAATAGATGTTAGTGCTAGGAACAAAGGCTTGCTGATAAAATCTGCAATGCTTCCCAGAATCCCCTGGTTTCTGAGACTTCTTCCAGTTTGTTTCTGGAGAAGGCTCCAGCCACCTATGCTCACACTTCTGGCTTTCATCAAGACATTTGCCACATTGGTGTATGCTGCCTTGTAAGATTAGGTTTTACTTCTTGATCGTCTGTGCCATAGTAAGGCCTATGTCTTCCACATGTCTATTTTTAGTATATATGAGGGTTTGGGCCCCAAATTAGCCTTGATATGCTATTTTAGAGAGCAGAACAATTGGAGGCAAAGGAAGAAAAACGACTCTCCCAAGCTTCTCTAACTACAGAAGCTGGACTAGGGTAAAATCCACCTAAGCCTCAGACTGCTCCCCTTTCTTCTATGATGTACTGTGCTGGCTCAGTTCCTTTCTATCCACATACCTGAGCATACTCAGCATGTGTATGAATTCATGAGTGTACATGCTTGTGTCTGCATGCATGTAAGCAAGCAGCCAATTTTGAATGTTCTCCTCTGTTGTTCTCTGTCTTGTTTTCTGAGACAGGGTCTCTCACTGAACCTGGTACTCATCAATTTGGCTAGACAAGCTGTCAATCAAGCCTCCATGAATTCTCCTGTCTCTGCCTTCACAGTGCAGGGATTACAGGGACATGCTACTATGCCCAGTTTTTACATGGGTGCTGGGGCTCTAAACTCAGATTATTATACTTGAGCACTAGGCACTTTATCTATTCAGCCATGTGCCCACTCCTTAAAGTGACACTGTTTTGATCCCCTGGTAGAGCTGACACTTGCAAATACTTTGATAATAAACTTCAATACTGTAAATTTATTTATGAATATCACATACATATACAAAGTGGTTAGGAGTATTAATATCATGGGCCGACAAAATTGTTCAGTGGGTAAAGGAACTTGCCACCAAGATTGATGAGCTGAGTTCAAGTGCCAGAACTCACACGGGGAAGGAGAAAACCATCTCCTACAAGATGTCCTTTAAGCTCTGAATATGTGCCTTTAAGTAAATGCACACACACACACACACACACACACACACACACACACACACACACACACTTTCACACAAATAAATGTTTAAAAAGCAACATTAAAAGCAGCTTAAAGAATACTTGGCAATTCTACCTTGAGCTTAAGTATATTTTTTAAAAAAAGAAATTCAAAGGCGGACATCACTTTCATCTCAAGGTAGTCATCTCAAGATGGCTACATACAGGGTTGGGGATTTAGCTCTTTAGAGCACTTGCCTAGCAAGCATAAGGCCCTGGGTTCCATCCTTAGCTCAAAAAAAAAAAAAAAAAAGATGGCTACATACAGTAGATAAACTTTCTAAGTATGCATTTGTCATAGTTTTTACTTTCTGTGAATTATTTCAAGCTTGCCATAGCTTCTTGAGTTATGTTTATGAGCAGCATAATGCCATGTTTAGAGAAAGAAGGGTTTTTACTATTTTGAATATGTGTATTTCTTTTTCCTTACAATCTCAATATTATTAAAGTGTAATTGACATATGATTAAGTGTGTGCATATTTAGTACAAGTTTGATGAGTCTGACAGATCAATGATCTCATGTAACAACTCCTTCTCAACAGCTTTCTGTACTTTCCACTGGAGGCAATCGATGACACAATTTCTGTCACTGTAGATTTATTTTTCTTGTTCTCTAACTTTCCACACATGTAATTACAAGAGATGGATTCTTTTACATCTGCCTTCTTCTGCTCATTATATTTTTTGGAGACTTGTCTCTGCCTGTACAGGCATCAGTAATTCATTTTTCTTAATGCATGGTGAGTACTGAACCATTGTAGAACATGTCATAGTTTGATTATTTCTTTACCAGTGGATGAATATTTGGAGAACTTTCATTGTTTTTGTTTCTATTCAGTTTTGGGTACTGGCAAGTAATGTTGCTATGGATATTTGAGCACATATCCATGTGAGGACACAGGGTTTATTGCCTGGTAAGAAAGTACTTGTAACAATGTGTCACTGTCAGATCATATTCTAGAAGGTGTGTCATTTTACATGTCCACCAGACACATGTGACCATCCTCTTTGATGACCAACTTTGGTGGTCAACTTGACAGAACCTAGAATCACATGGGGAGAGAGTCTCAGTGAGGGTTTGTCCACGTTGGGTTGGCCTGTAGGCATGTCTCTCAGTGTGGAGAGGGGTGGCTAAATTAAGTTAATAGATAAGGGAAGATGTAGCCCACTTCTGGTGGCAACATCATTCCCTAGGCAGGGAGTCCTGAACTGCATTAGAGTGAAGAAATGGCATTGAGCACAAGCAAGGAAACAAGCACGTATTCATTTCACTCTGCTCTTGACTATGGATGTGATGTGAGTAGCTATTTGAAATTCCTACCTAGACTTCAACGCACCACATTCCATAACCTGGAATTGTGAACTAGATTAAACTCTTCCTCCCCAGAATTGCTTTGTGTCAGGGTATGTTATCATAAGAATGAAATTAGAACTAGGATATCAGCTTCACTGCATATATGTGGCATTTTTTGTTTCCCTTTGTTGTTGGTGTTCTGTGCTTGTGACAGGATATCATATATTCCCAGATGATCAAGGATGCATGACCTGTATGGTCAAGGATGGCCGTGGGCTTCTGATCCTCCTGCTTCCACCTCCAGGCTTCTGCAATTACAGGCATGCACTACAATTCCAGTTCATCTAGTGCTGGGGTTGAAACCCAGAGAGTTGTGAATACTAGGCAAGCACTCCACCAACATTGCCACATCCCCAGCTCCTTATTTATTTGTTTTAAAGAAAATTACCTTGGCAATTTAGGTTAATTTGTAACTTGTTGTTAATTCATAATCTGCCTGCATAAGCTTCCAAAGTGCTGGAATCACAGGTATACACTAACATGTCTAGTCTATGTTTTACATTCTTTTTAAGTTTTAGTTTTTGTAATAGTTTCTATGTAGCTCAGGCTGATCTGAAACTCACATTTTTCCCTTTAGTGTTTGTTTGTGTGTGTGTGTGTGTGCGTGTGTGTGTGTGTGTGTGTGTGTGTGTGTGTGTGTGTATACATATATGTTTGTGGAGGTCAGAAGACAGCCCCAGGCATTGTTACTCAGGAGTTAGCCACTTTTTCTGAGTCAGAATTTCTCTCTCTCTGGTCTGGAACTCACTAAATAGGCCAGGCTACCTGGCCACCAGGCCCTGAAAATCTACCTATGCCCATCTCTGCAGCACTGAGATAACAATGCTCTGTACCATCTCTGGCCTTCTTTATCTTCATTCTGGGGATTGAATTCCAGGCCTCAGCTGACATGGTAAGCATGTTGTTGACAGCCATCTTCCAGTCTTGCAAACTTCTGTTTTTGTTACCATTATTTTGAAACCTGGTCTTACTGTGTGGTCTAGGCTATACTTGAACTCATGGTGATCTTGCTTTGCACTGAGGTTACACGTGTGGTCCTCAATATCTGGTTCATGCTTAACATTCTTTCCTAAGATTTAAGTTTTTATGACATATATTTATTTGTGTGTGTGTGTGTGTGTGTCTGTGTGTGTGTCTGTGTCTGTGTGTCTGTGTATGCCTGTGGACCCATGTTCCAAGGCACACATATGAAAGTCACAGGACAACTTGGAGGAGTTAATCCCTTCCTTTCACCATGCGTCCCAGAGATTGACCCTTTCTCTGTTGAGCCATCTCAGCTACATGATTCTTAGCATTCTAAAGATTATTTATATCACTCTCAGAAGTGGACAGTAATTTTTCACACGGAATGTCTGGCTACCAGGAAAGGACCAAAGGTATCCTCAGCTTACTGATGAGACAGAGGACTGTAATTTGAAAACAGAGCCATTTCTTTTCTGGACTGAGTCTGGGAAGAGGCACACCCTAGATCTATCTGGCTGATAGCTACAGACATCCCAAGAAGTGATCTTTGGAAAAACAAACTTATCTTAATTGTTGGTGCATTAAAAACCAAAGGTCAATGTTGCCAGATATTCAGAGAGTTATTTTTAAGTAAAGTATGTGTGCTTAGATCTCATATTTTGGGTTCTTTAAGAAAATAAAAATACTCCCTACAGAGGGGAGATATTTGCTTCTTTTTGTTTATTTTTATTCTTTACTTTTTATAAATCTCTCAACACACAAAGAAAAATAGAATGAATTAAGGCTCAGTGGGAAAAGATGAGTGTAGCCAAGGCTGATGCCAAGTTCAATTTCCTGGACTCGCATGGTAGAAGGGGACGATCTATTCCCTGCAGGTTATCCTCTGGCCTCCTCATGTGCACGGTGACACAATTCCCCTGTCCACACAAATAAATAAATAAATGGAACACATTTTTTAAAGAGTTTCAGCATAATAAAATAAAATGAGAGAATAATTTGGAATTTGACTATTTCACAGGATTCAAATTCAGGGAAACTGGCATGGGCATGTCACAGTGACTCCAAGGATGCTTCTGCAAAGAGTGGTTCCCCAGATAAAGACTGAGTTCAGATAGCTCATATGGATGCGGTCTAAGAGTGATGAACATAATATGCTTCTCTCTTTTGTGGTTCTTAGGTTGTGTATATTCATAATCACGTTTGTATGACAGAAAATAGGAAGGAAACTGTCTAATAAACTAACAAAAAAGGAAATGGGGTGTGTTGAGATGAGAGGGTACCGATATGAGGAGAACTATGCTCATTGTGCAATATCAGCTAATTCTTACACAGCAACTGAGAAACAAGTAAAATAAACACTGTGCCTTAGGGCAAGGTATGGATGTGTCCACTTATTCAGTAGCTTTAGAAATAGAATTAGATATATTAATCACACTTAAGAGTAGGCCCAATGTCCAGCAGTCATTCGCCATGACAAAATAAACTCAATGGTATTTTTGAGAACTTTGGTCTCATATTGCTATTGCTTTTTTTTTTTTTTTGTCTTACTGTTTTTTTTGTTTGTATATTACAGTTTCCAATTTTGTGATTTTATAAGTTTTGTTTGTATTTCTTGCTCCGTGTGTGTGTGTGTGTGTGTGTGTGTGTGTGTGTGTGTGTGCGCACGCACGTGTTTTCTAAAGAGAAAGAGAGAAAGAAAGGGTGTGGAGTATTTGGGTGAAGCTGGGGAGGAATGGGGAAGCCAAGATGATATATTGAATGAAACTTTTGATAAAAAATACAAGTGAATTGTGTTTGGTTTTGGCTTTGGTTTTGTTTGTTTTTGCTTAGATTCATTTTTTTCTAACTCATTCTGCTCTGTTACTGGTGTCCATCAGAGTGTTACGTTCTGTTACTGCCCCCTCTCCACACTGAACTCTTGAGGTGAGAGCTGCTTGTGTAATTGCAGGTCTGGTGTAGAGAGCATTAGAGACAGCAGCCAACAGAAAACTTTTCTTCAGAACGACTTAGCTGCCTAAGCATCCAAAGCCAAGAAGAAAGGGGACCGTTCCTTCCTTCCCCTCCCCTCCCCTCTCTACCTCTCTCCTCTCCCATCTTCCCTTTTCTTTCTCTTTCTCTTCCCTTCACCCCTACCCCTGCCTTTTTCCCTCCCCTGGTTTTTTCTTCACCCTTCCTTCTCCCTTCCTCCCATGCTTCACCTCTCCACACGTCTTTCCTTTCCACTCTGAGATGTCTAAGAAGTCATATAGTCAGTAATTCCCTCTATCCAGCCAAATATACATGTTTGCAAACAGGAAATTTCCCATATGAAATTGTATCATTTTATTTTTATTTCCAGAAGTCATTGGAGAACTTAATTCCATTTCTTACTTCCATCAATCCAGGTTTCAGATAAAGCCCAGCATCTGTCCTACCTTTCCCAATAAATACTTTGAGAGGACTGAGCAGATGCCATAACAGGCTGATCAGTCTTCTCTCAGAGATCAGGCCTCAATTTCAGTTTCTTGAGACTGAACTATTAGCTTCTCAGAGAGCCATGAACAAAGGACAATCAATCTCCAACACCCCAACAGCAAAGAGGAGGAGACCTGGTACATGCAGTACCAGGACAGGAGAGGCCTGAGCCAGTCCCTACCATCAGAGCATACTAGGCCAGCCAGCCTCCTCAGTCAATAACCTCAAGGTATTAACCAAATAAGGACAAAGCCTGGGACCTGTCCAAGTCTGCCCCCAAATGGAAAACTGTAGCTCTAAACACCCACTACTTGCTTTGGCCATTTAGAATGTACATGAGCCCCTTGCTTGAGCCAATCATATCTAAAGTGACCTAACTGCCCTAGGAACTCCCCTTGGCTATGCTTAAAAGGAGCCCACTTATCCACCTCTGAGTTGTTGCCATTTTGCCTTTGTGTGGGATGGTCAGCCCCAGCATGCTGGAAAATAAATGTTCTTGCATTTTACATTAATTTACACATCCCTGGCCATTTTGTTGAAGTATCACACAGTAAAAGAATGCGGTGTTAGGGCACTTCACTCAGACAATGAGGGCCTCAGAACCACAGATATCAGACAGTTGGACCAGGTGCCATCTTCTTCTATTTAATTTTAGAATGTGATGAAAAGATCATTATTCTGAGATAGAGAGATGGTTCAGCAGTTAAGAGCTTCTACTAGGAAGACCTGAATCCTGTTCTCAGCATTCACTTAAGATAGCTTACAATGGTCTGGGACCCAACTCTAGTGGATCCAACATCCTCTTGTAGCCTCCATGGGCATACTGATGCATATGAATGCATGAGTGCACACACACACACACACACACACACACACACACACACACCACAGAAAGAGATTAAAAATAAATCTTAAAGACTGATCTTCTAAATTATAACACTGAGTAAAAGCAAGGGCACATATTTGGCAGTGCTTATTAAAAGCATAGCTTGTGTTTAATCTAAGTATGTAAAATATGAAAATAAGTATTCAGTGATTTTACAAGTCTTTATTTACCATATTATCTTCCAAATATTAGGTGTCTCTCACATCTGTTACTGTGCAATGCTAAGTTCCCAGGGATGAAGATATGTGATTTACTTGAAATGAGAATGGACTGACATAAAAGTATGCTTGTTTCTCTTTAGTATGCATATGATTTCATTAGACATAAGATGGATTAGCAACCTTCCAAAAATAATATGCATAGTTTTTTCCATCTTAGTGGAAAAAATTGATATTTATTGGCATAAAGGTCATGCCAAATCACCTCCAGTTGAGTTGTGGGAATAATAATGAAATCTGTGCACAAGTGTAAGCATCATTGAAAGTGCCTGAAGATCCATTTGCATTGTGATTAAGAAATCCAATTAAGTTCTAAATATAGAAAATGAGACACTGAATGAGTTTAAAGGAAGTGGCAGGATAAGAAACTGAAAATCATACAAAACTGAAGTGACTAGGTAGGTACCATGTATCTGGATACTCCTCTCTTAGGTAGGAAAAAATGGGAGTATAAGTGAGGAAACAGAGAAGTGTATTCACAGAGCTAGTACAGAGGTAAGAAACCCTGCAGGGGAGCCGCTTTGATTGTTCACCCATGTGAATCAGAAGAGTTCACAGAACAGAGGGTGACATTTCTTTGCACTATTTCCTATTCATGTGTATCCAACCCAGTGACTTTTTATCACACAGTTAGATCTCTGCCACTCCAGCAAAGGCACATTTTCAGTTGACAAATGATATTGATGTTCAGGAAATACAGCTTGTCACCCAGAATGTTCTGGATTGTGCAAATGCCTTCTTAGAAAACATAGCTCTTTATTTTCTTTTAATTTGAAACTATAATTATTGGTGAAATTATTAAGGCCACTCCACGTAGTTAAAAGGGAGGTTTATTTTGTGGGGTACTTACAAATGAAGGGGTAGGTTACAGGGTCTGGCAAGGGTATCGTGCAGTCCGGCCGTGTTCTCTGGAGAACTCCGCTCGGTCTACCTCCAACGTCCAGAGTCTGGGAACCAAGAGAGAGACCTCTTCCCGATCCTTGGTTTTCCGCTTCCTCCTCCGCCCTGCCTTGTGGGCGTGACCATTAACGAAGCCTCAATGGGGGTTGAAACTTCTAGGCCAATGCTGGGATGGCTACCCACTACATATAATTATTTATTTTTTAATGTGTTTGTGTATGTCTGTCTGTCTGTCTGCCCATCCATCTGTCTGTGTAACCCACACATGACCACAGGGTGCCTATGGAGGCCAGAAAATGGCATCAGATCCTCAGGTGCTGGAGTTTCAGGTGATTCTGATACAGCAGATTTGAGTTCTTGGAACAAAACTAATGGCTTCTCCAAGAGTGTTTTATGTTCTTAACCACTCAGCTCTCTTTAGCACTATAACTGATTTTTTAAAATTTGTAACAAGAAGGTTCATTTCCAAATGACTTTTTTCATGAATATTCAATATTCCCAATCTTCTTAAAACTCTCTTTATAAAATAGTATTTTTATGACAATATTCCCACCTGTCTCTCATGTTTTTCTTTCACATTATAATAAGTCCATTTATTTTAACGTAAGATTAATTAACTCATTAATACAATTATATTACTCATTTGTTATAACTTTTCATTTTAAAACTATATTATAATTTGTGTTACATTTTATTTGTGTGTATATTTGCATCTGTGTATTTGTGTGTGTATGTGCACATGTGTACTTTTGAATGTGTGCATTTGTGTGCATGCACTTACCATGGTGCACATGTCGAAGTCAGAGTACAACTTGTAGGAACTGATTTTCTTCTTCACTATGGGATCTGGGATTCAATTTAGGTCATTGGGATTGACAGCAATTGTCTATGGTCATTGAGCTATCTCTCTGACCCTGACTCTCCCCATCTGATTATAGAAGTTAGCTGTGTGATCTAATCCTGTCTTCCAAGAGTTCATATTCATTAATCCAGGTCTAACTGATACCATTCAAAGGAAAACTACTTTGACCACTGAAATTGTCCCTCACATTTCTACAGTTTGGTTGTTCCAAGGGTGGCCAATTTTCTACCTAGAGCCCAACACTGTGATTACTTTTTTGTATACTCAAATAATAATGCTATACTTGAGCTTCCCACATCCTCTGGTTCCCTAATGGGTGTGTTCTCAGGAAAAGCTTGGATGTGCTGCAAGACACACTAGAATGATCCTATCTGTTTACCTTCCATGAAGAAGGTTGCATGGTAGTTCTCTGGCATTCTTGTTTCCTTAAAGGCGAGTATGCTGTATTCAGTATCATCTGATTATTGACAAACATGTTTCTAGAGCATCCTTCTCTTTTAAGGTTTCCAGATCCTACATCTCTGACCACCAAATGGAAGACTATGGTGCATGTGCTCAACCAGCCTTTTAGACACCAATGTGAGAGCCTTGCTCCCCCAAAGCAACACATGGGGCATCTTTTAACACTGTCAATATTTTCCCCAAATGAATCAGCTAATAAAATTGTCAGTCAATACAAAACTGCCTAGAGGTCCATAATTTATTATATGGAACAGTTACAGCCAAATAATATTTAACATCTTACCAGCCTCCATACCATCTTTTAAATTAAACCAAACTTACTACTATTTAGTTATATTTTAATGTTTAGAATATTCATTCAGGGCTGGAGAAATGGTTCATATATTAAGACCACTTGCTGTTCTTTTGAGTAACTGAATTATGTTCCCAGCATCCATATCCATATCAGGTGGCTCACAACTAACTGCAAGCAAGTCCAGTCCCAGGGTCTCAAGAGAGAGAGAGAGAGAGAGAGAGAGAGAGAGAGAGAGAGAGAGAGAGAGAGAGAGAGAGGTCAAATATCAAGTTTTGGGAGTCTGAGAAAATTCCTGTGAAGGTGTGAGCCATCTATGTGACAAAGATGAAGATGGAGGGTGTTTTCTCTTTTAAGTAAGACTGTAATTAGAACAGTTTTACATGGAAAAAAATGATAGAGATCATTTTTCAGAACTCTACTAAGTATGCCTTTTCTTTCTCTGAGCAGAGCATCATGGTGGGAAGGCAGGGCTATGAGAAGGACATGCCATTGAAGTGCAGCTGTGAGGTCCAGGTCTTCCACTTGAGAGTTACAGACGCTTGTGCAAATCACAGCCACTACTTGGGCTCTTTGGGTCTTACTAGAGAAATCTGAATATTAGATGAGCTCATTCCCAGTATAACTAGGACTGGAATGGATAATTTTATTTGATATCCTCCACCCCGTATCTACCTCAGTCAGGCTTATGCCAAGTGTTGTGGTTCCACCACAAGCTCCTGGGCTTGAATACTTGGTCCCCAGCTGGTGACACTGTTTAGGAAGATGTGGAGCCCTTAGAAGGCGGAGCCTTGCTGGAGGGAGTGGAACACTGGGGGCGTGGCTTGAGGTCAATGCCCTGCCCACTCTGCCTCCTGCCTGTGGATGCAATGTGACCAGTCGGCCTCCTGCTCTTGCCACCTCTGTCCCCATGGTGATGGAATACTGCCTTGAACTGCAAGCCAGAATAAAAGCCTTCGTCTTTCAGTTTACTCTTGTTGAACATTTTGTCATAATGATGAGAAGAGCCGAGAGAATATTCTCAAATTGAATTCAGGGACTCTTTCAATATCATCTGCTTGGTTACTTGTGTCAGCTTTGTTAAATGAAAGGCAGGTCTTCCTAGTGAATATATTCCTATCACCATCTTCAGACACGCACCTCTTTCTCTAGTTAGGGAGGCTAATGAGCATTATGTTAGAGCCCTGAACACATTTTTAAAATTCCTTTTAGGAAACCACGTGAAGCTTTCTTTTCTTGGTGTAACTTCATCGCTTACATGTATTTGAAATCATGAAATAGACCTCAGCCAGAGACGGTCTTTCTGAGCACCGTTTTCCTGACGAGTGATAGGTAATGTCTTACACAGAACCGGACTGTCAGTATTATATAAATTATGAGTGGTTATTACTTCTGATTAAAATTAAATTAAATAGCACTTGAGAAATAAGGAGTGCTTTAATTATACCATAAAAATGTCAGTCCTTCACCTTTTCACATCTGTTAGACATGCATGCCAGGAACAAATGTACAGGAGTGTTTGCCAAATACCTAGTCAACAAACCGCAATGAGTCAGCTGGGAGCTGACGCCATACAATCTTATATATGGAGTGTTCCAGGTCTGACAGTGAGTCCAAGTTCAATCCCTGGAAGGGCACAGAGGTTCGGATTCCTCTCCACTTTGTAAGGGATGAAAGAAAGTGTCTCCAGGTTTTTTTGTTTTTTTGTTTTCCACTATTCACTGGGATATATTTGGTCTGGCATAGCATGCATATCTGTGCTAGATAGAGTAGGGAGCTGGTATTTTTCAGAGAAATGCTTGCTTCCATGAAAGGTTCCAGAGGATGGTCCCTGTGTGATGTTTCTATAAAGGTTGTTTTTAACTCTGATTTGTAAAAGGCAAAAATCACTGGAACTCTCAGCTCTGGAAAATGCTTTTGGCCTAAATAGGCTTGGGTCGATGCTAGCTAATTAGCAGACAGGCAGGAGGGACAGAGGCAGTGGCTGCTGGTGCTTTTCTGATCAATGGAATCAGTCTTTCTTCTTTTTTCTGTCATCAATACATAGACTACTTGCTCGGAATGCAATTTTGTAAAAGTGATAGAATCCCAAGCAAGCTTCTGCTGGTTTATATTTTAACAGACTAGGGAACTGAGGAGATATTCAATCATTAAAGGGCTTACTGTTTATGCATGAAGTTAAAAAGCCAGGCATGGCAGTGCAGTGGGGACTCATCGTGGGCAGATTCCTGGGGCTCACTGGCCAGCCAGTCTAGCGTCATCATTGAGTTCCAAGCTAGGTGGTTTGTTCATGAGGAATGACAAGTGAGTTTTTTCTCTGGCCTCCACATATATTTCTCGCACACGTACACCGACACACAAAGTTGGGGGTGGAATGGAGATGCTCGCTTAAATTTCTATAGTCTTCTATAGTCGGTCTATGGAGATAGTGGAGCTTGATTTATCTGCTTCTTGCTTCTTCTTAATTAGGGCACACCATTTTCACAAGGTTAGATTGGCTTTAAAGAAACCAATGATGTTGCTTACCTTCTGTGTGGACACTGAAAGTGAGACCCTCAGAGGTGACCACTGTGATTACAGAAAGGCTCTCTCTATGTATGTATGTCATAGAGTTTCATTCCAAAATGTGGCTCCTTCCCTGCAGGTATGGATGCTGATAAAGGGATTTGGTGCTTTCTCAGGCTCCAAGGAACTCCATAAGCATCTTGGCTGACCTAAGGGACAAACATTGGTCATAGTCATCAGAAGTATATCTGAGTCTCTTGTTTCTTTCTTTCCCATGAGTTTTGGATTCAGTCTCAGAGACTGTCCACCCCAGGCAGCCATTAGCTTATTTAGCATGTATTTGCTGGGTGTCTTTGTGCTAGACATTGTTCTAAATCCTGCTGTAGGCTGGTAACAATCCCAGAATCCTGCACCTTACAGAGCTTCTGCTGTAATCATGAAGCGATTTATTTTTTTATTCCTCCTTCATATTGTCTGTGAACCCTGTTTTCAGAGTAGCTGTGAAGAAATGGACGCCATGGGCTTCTGCAAATATCTAGGGACATAATCAATGGTAGCCACTTATAAAATAGCACACCTCTGCCTAGTGAGTTGCTTGAATGTGCAGGTTTAGAAGATCGACTTATCTAATCCTCAAAATTATAAAACCTATTTACTGTCATTGTGCTCAGAGAGTTTAGCTTCATTTCACACAAAAATCATGCCAGATATCTCACATTGCCCACCTTCGATGCTGTACAACCATGACTGTGTGACCTTTCTCTTAGAGCTTATTCTTATTTTCATGTCCCACTCTAGTGGGAGTAAACAGCTGGCTGAATCCTACAGTTGGGGAAAGTCAGAGGCGCCCGGTGTAAAGTGTTTCCATTCATTTGAATAGCCCTGTAGCTGTCGACTGGCTGTTCACAACATGACTGGATTGAGCCATTTTTCCTCGTGAAGAAATATTGAATACGAACAATATTACTGAGCAACGCTTTACTGAGCACTTAGCATGAAATGTATTACACCATATACTAAAAGAGGGTATTGACTTTGTGGTCAAATATCTGACTTCTAGCTCCTTATTGATTTATGTGTGTATGATACCTAAACACATTTTCTGAGAAAACAACTTTAATTTGGTGCTTATTATATGTACATTATACAGGGTCATATTGCCAAACCTTAAGGGATTAGAGAGTGTTTGCATCTCTCTCTCTCTCTCTCTCTCTCTCTCTCTCTCTCTCTCTCTCTCTGTGTGTGTGTGTGTGTGTGTGTGTGGTCCATGCATGTGTACATATGTAGAGACCAAAGGTTTATTTGTGGCTACCTTTGTCACACTCCATCCTAGTTTTTGAGACATGGTCAGTTACTGAATCTAGTGATTATCCATTCAACTAGTATGCCTGGCTAGTAAGTTCTAGAAACCCATCTGTCTGTGCATCACCATCTTTGGGTTGTAGACATGTCCAGATGAACAAAGATTCTGGAGATTCAACCTCAAGCTTTTTACCAACTAAGCCATCTCCTCAGCCCTAATTTTTTCATTCTTATAAGTGAAAAAGATGGCAAGAAATATTTCATAGATCTGAGCAGATACTGGCAGAAAAGTCACAATTCTTAAATTAAAAAGAAATGAGATTATCACTCAAGGTCTGTAGTGGATAGCCATCCCAGCATTGGCCTGGAAGTTCCAACCCCCATTGAGGCTTCGGTAATGGTCATGCCCACAAGGCAGGGTGGAGGAGGAAGCAGAAGACCAAGGATCGGGAGGAGGGTCCTCTCTTGGTTCGAGGACGCTGGACGCTGGGGGTAGACCGAGCAGAGTTCTCCAGAGAACACCGCCGGACTGTGATATACCTTTGCCAGACCCTGCAACCTATCCCTTCATTTGTAAGTTACCCCACAAAATAAACCTCCCTTTTAACTATGTGGAGTGGCCTTAATAATTTCACCAATAAAGGTCTAGCAAGCAGCTTTCATTTCAGTTTTTGGCATATCCTACCCTACTCCTTAGTTCCTTCTGGACCCTGCAAGAAGGAGCAGAGAACTCCAGTCCACACAATCAGGTGTCCTGAAAGAGAGCAAAATTAGGGCAGGCAGCCTAAGTATTTTATACCTATAGGAAGCCACATGCTTCTTATGTTCAGGAGGACATGGCCCCTAGTTTCCAAGATTCTCCACCACAGAACAAACAAACAAGCAAAGCCAAGCACAAACACTCCAGAAAAGGCAGGCAATGCATATTCTTGGAAAATGTGAAAATATGAGCAAGACATGCCTATCCCTATGTGTGTAGGACAATCATGTCCATCTTTAAGAAATGAGTCCTCTCAAACAGAGCTGGCTAGGGACATTTTACATGTCCTCCGACTAACACCCATCTGACATGCTTGACTTCCTCTTTTTTTTTTCCTTTTTGATAGCCTCAACTATTTTATTTGTTTTCTAAAACTTGCATGTATTTTAAAGGTTTTTAAACAAAAATCAATTAGCCACACCGATGTGATTTACATCTGTAATACTGGAGACTGAGGCAGAGGGGTTGGCGGAAGCTTAAGACCAGCCTGGTCTATAGAGTGAAAGTTAGGCCAGCCAGAGTTACACAGTAAGACCCCAACTCAAGACAAAAACAAACAAGACAATCCTCTTACATTATTAATTGTCATTAATTGGAAACCCCACTCCAATACTTACTAATTGCAAACACAACTCAGAGTCTGGACAGATGACACAGAGGCTAAGAACACTTTCTACTCTGCCAGAAGACCCACATTTGTTTACAGGCACTTACACCATTCAGCTCACAACCAGCTACAACTCCAGCTTGAAAGATCTGACACCCTCTTCTGGCCTCTTAGAACACCTGGACTCACACACATTACACCTATGTACAATTAAAAATAAAATTGTACCAACATAAATGAGTCTCATATGACTGTGACTGGATTGGACTGGCTTTTATCCTTGTTCCTCTGTGCTCATTATGTATTGCTTTATTAAGCTAGAGGACTGGCTGCACTTCGACTCACAACTTGAATGGCTACTCCTGACTTTCCTTCTACTTACTGTGACCTCTGACCCTCCACAAGGCTTCGGATGACTTCCTTCTTGAAAAGTGTCTCTTTTGCTTACTCAGTGTGACTTCCATTATTTCCTGTTGCTATCATCAAGCCTGTAAGACAGGCAAGAATCAAGGTGATAAAAAAAAAAAAAAAACACAATTCATCTTTGGATGTAAGGAGCCAGAAATAAATTATGATCATAAATATTCCCTCTTGAGTGGAACTCTAATGAATAAACTTTTCTTTGCTGTGACTCTGTAAATCACATTGTCTCCTTGGAACTTAGTTTCTCTATCAATAAGATCCAGTATAAATTTTAATGACAGACAAGGTCTCTGTCAGACCTCAGTGTCTATGTTTTTAACAGACTTTCTAAAGCACCATAATGTTCTTGTTTTACAGTTGGCTGTCCATAACACAGCATGGGCTAGTGTTCAAACACATGGCATTTAGCCTTCTGATGCTGTTGTCAAGGTAACGTGCAGGCAGTGATGGTGCAGCAGGCTTGTGACCATTTGGCTTTTATGGTTTTCCCCTCTTGCATATGGGATTTTATGTCAAGTCACTCAATCACCTCTTGAAGAGATAGTGTTAAAGAGAATGGCAAATGATCTTAAAATTAGAATTCCATGAGACAATGAGAAGTAATATTTCCTTTCTATACATTCTCAATACTTCTAACACTGAGCCTTAAAGTAGTGGGAGATTCATAGTAGCCCCTCCACTAACTGATGTTAATCAACCATCATGTTTCTCTAGTGTCTGAAACTTCATATCAGGAGCCGTTTTCTGGAGAAATATGTTCTGGTGTCCTGTTGTACAATATTATATTATGTATTTTACACTAACTACTGAAGAGTATTCTGGGTGTTCTCACTATAAATAAATGATTACTATGTGAGATGGTAGCCATCATAATTGCTACTACACAAAATATACACATATAGAAACATTGCTCAATGCCATATATTATGTGCAGTAAGCAACCTGGCTGCTATCTCTAATATCAGAGTCAAACATTTCATACTGGGAAATTCCCTATTGCATTTGTTCAGAAAAATTTCCATTTTGCTTTTGCTATTTATATTTTTCATTTTTTATTTAATTAAAATACAATTACTTTATTTCCCTTCTTCCTCACTCCCCCTCTTTTAAATTCATGACCTCTTTTTTTTTGTTTGTTTGTTTTTCGAGATAGAGTTTCTTTGTGTAGCTTTGCTCCTTTTCCTGGAACTCACTTGGTAGACCAGGCTGGCCTCGAATTCACAGAGATCCGCCTGCCTCTGCCTCCTGTGTGCTGGGATTAAAGGCATGTGCCACCACCACCCGTCTTCATCTCTTTTTCTTTGATTACTATTGTTACATATACTTTCAAGTAAATATAGAAGTACAGCCTGCTGGATCTTCTTATTGTCGCCTGTATATGTATATACTAGGGCTAACCAGTTGGTGTTGGATAACTATTTAGGGGGCTCATCCCTGGGGAAGACTAATTATCTCTTTCATCAGTCCTTAGAGTTTGCCTGTAACTCTTTTTCTGGATTGGGGCCCTATGAAATTTCCCCCACCAACATTGGCATGTCAACTTGCACTGTCTTTGTTCAAGTCTGTTTACACATCTGAAACACACTCCTCACACCCGAGGCTCAAGAACGTCCAAGAAGAGGGGAGAGAAAAATAATAAGAGCCTGAGGACCAAGATGTCTGCTGGGAGCTTGTGTCTCCTAGAAATGACAGGCAAAGAATATATACCTCAAATGTCAACAGTATAGCTGTGTAAAAAAGACTTGTTTATATTTTAAACTCAGTATCTTAAAGGTAGAAATAATGTAAATTTGTAAATTACACACACTTATTACACAAATATGTATATTTATTAAATCTATAGCATGATAACATAAACCAACATGATAGATATGTAAAAAAATTATTATATAAATATGTGATTTTGTATCAAAATACATAATCTCACATAAAATTTCATATGCAATTTTACATAAAATTCCATACTTTATTCGTTTATATAATTTATTAGATTATATATAAGTAATATATGAAATTACATTATATATATATATATATATATATATATATATATATATATATATATATATAGTGGGATGTGAGAAATGTGCATGCTTGGGTCAGGTCTGTGTAGAGGATGGGTAGACTGACTCTACATAGTAGGTCTGTTACTCCTACTGCCTGTCACTCTTTGTTATGTCCTAAGTGTGAACGTGGTAGAAAACATGGTTTTCTCTGGAGTGCCCTGATGCAAACTCCGTAACAGTGTTCTCCTCTGTTCACTAAGGATAAGTGGCCACATCCCTTTGTGTCTGTCTATGCCGATCAGATCTGGCATGTGAAACAGCCTATCCCAGTCAGGTTCCTGTCAACCAGATACAAGCTAGCCTCACTGGGGAAGAAGGAATCTGAATTGAGAAACGCCTTTGTAAGACAGGACTGTAGGCAAGTCTGTGGTGCATTTTCTTGACTAATGGTTGATGGAGGAGTTCCTAGTTCATTGTGGGTGGTGCTACCCTTGGGGAGGTGGTGCTGTGTTCCATAGGAAAGCAGACTGTGCAAGTCATCAGGAACAAGGCAGTAAATAGTGTTCCCCAAGGCTGCTGCTTGAGTTCCTGCTCCGCATCCTGCCCTGTCTTCCCTCAGTAATGGAGTGTGACCTAAGGGTTGTTAGATGGAATAAGCCCTTTTCTCCTCAAGTTGATTTTGATCATGTTCTTTATCAGAGCAATAGAAATCCTAACTAAGACAGGACCTTTGTCCTCTCAACAGATGGTAAGAAAACAGCAAGGTGGGTGGAGCAGTGTCTCACCTTTCAAAATGATTGCTGTTCTTGCACAGTACCAGAAATCACTTCCTATGCTCTATGATGGATGTCTCACAAATCCCTCTAACTCTTCCTCTGGGGGATTTGATGTCCTCCTCAGGTCTATGTGGGCACTGCATACACACACACAGTCACACACACACACAGACACACACACAGACACACGTACACATATGCACTTGCACACACACAAATAAAAATCTAAAAAGAAAATGTTTAAACATTAAGATATAGCAATCTGCTTTCAAATGAAGACCATTGATCATTTTGGGGAATATACAGTTCTTCACCCACTATGGCTCAAATATTGCAGAATTTGCTCAGCCAAAGAGAGTTCTGTTTTACATCCTCAGGGTCATATAGTGATTGTTTTATGTCTCTCTTTTTATTTAGTCTTTTGAAAACTGTAACTCTTGTTCCATTTTTTAAAAAGTTTGCTCTGTCTTTAAGTCTGGTGACACAGGCTGGCCCTGATTATGCTCTTTCAGTAATGACTAATGTGAGTTGGGGAGAGTGTGCAGAGGTACAAACATGAGACCCTGATTTTCATCCCAAGCACCTTAAAAACCTGGGCATGGTGGCATGTGCTTTCAATCATGGTGCTGGGGAGGTAGTTCTATATGGATTCTTAGAGCACTGGCTAGGCCGCTGAGGCTACTTGACAGATTCCAGGAGACTCTCAGTAAACAAGGAGGACAGTTCCCTGGGAATCAGATCTGGGGCCTGTGAACTTGCACAAGAAAAAGAACAAGAAACCTCTAACCTTTATAATCATATACACAAACATGTATCTACAAATACATGTGCTCTCTCATATGCACCTACACATATATGTGCACACACACACACACACACACACACACACACACTAACGCACTTCTGCAAGATCAGATTTCACTTCTGAACCAGTATATAAAAACAGTTTCTGACAAATAGCTTGGATTTGATTCTGATTATTTCTGCTCCCCAAAATGCAAGGCAGATGTTGCATGTCTGATGTCTGAGTATGAAGGTTTCTGTATTTGGTGATATTCCCACTTTAGCAGCTCTCCTTGCACTGTCTACTTTTTTTTTTTTTTTTTTTTTGGCTTTTCGAGGCAGGGTTTCTCTTTATAGCTTTGCTCCTTTCCTGGAACTCACTCTGTAGCTTAGGCTGGTCTCGAACTCACAACGATTCGCCTGGCTCTGCCTCCCAAGTGCTGGTATTAAGGGCGTGCACTACTACTGCCTGGCCACACTGTCTACTTGATGATATTGCTGGTATCAGTTCATATTTAAGTCTTTTAAATAACTATCAAAACATACTGCTGGGACAAGAAGTGAACTCTGCTTATAAAAGCACTTGTTGTGCAAGCCTAATGACCTGAGTTTAGTCCCCAGAACCCATGATGGAAGTGAAGAACATACTCTTGAAAGTTGTCCTCTGACCTCCACACATGTTTCCTGGCATATACCTGCCTACTTACACATTCACATCAAACACATATATGATAATAACAAATGAGATAATTTAAATTGGTTAAATAAATACCACATATTCCGAGAGGATATGGGGAAAGTGGTTTTTCTCTGGATGTTTGCTTTGATGATTTCATGATGTCTGAATATTTTGTTTGACAGGTTTCTGAGAAGAACACTGGGCACAGAAATATTTCCTGATTTGCTCTTGGTGTATTCTTCCAGAAAGTAAGTTATGTGTTTAGCAGAACTGTGGCCAGATATGTATCAATCATTTCTGAAAATGTCTTTCAAATGAATAAGTTTTAATTATGTTTGCTCTTCTATAGTTTTGAGAGGATGAACGGAAAAAAAACAAAACAAAAAAACTATACCTGCTAAACATGTAACTCCTAAGACACTGGATTCGTTTTTCTTATATATTGCTTTGACTTCTTTCTCTTCCCCATGGAGATTCTTAGCATGTGTTGCAGGCATCACTCTGCACAGGGCAAAACAAGTGAATGGACTCCAGATACCCTTTCCTATGAGTGCACATAGGTATGTAGCTCAAGAAAAAATTTTAATAACATTCATACTCATAATTTCAAACAAGATTAGTAGGACCGTTTATTCAGCACATCTTGTGATGTAATATTGAAGCATTGTTCATGTTCTAATTAAAAAACATCATTATCAGTCTGTGGGGATGGCTCAGTAGGTAAAGCCCTATGAGCATAAAGACCTTTGTTTGGATCCACATGACCCATAAAAAGGTTGAATGGAGTATAATCCCAGGTCTGGGGGAATGAAGACAGAAGGATTACTGGAGCTTACCTGCCAGCCAGCATAGCAGCAGATTCAGTGAGCTCTACATTCAGCTAGGAGTTCTGTCTTAAAGGTCCCACTCCTACTTGAGGTGTGTTGGCAATCTATAGCTTCTGGATGAGGGAGAGTTTTTTTTTCCATCAGGAACATGACTACTGACAGGCTCCTCGTGCTACTCTGGTCAACCCTACACTCAAGTATATACTGGCAATACTAATTGGACTCAGTGCATTCTATATTTTAAAAATAGTAGAAGAAGCATGAACCTGAGGGGTGGGGGACCTAGGGGGAGTTGATAAGCAGGGATTAAGGGGTACATATGACTAAAATGCATTGTACTGAATTCTCAAAGAATTAAAAATAAATAAAGTAGAGAGAGATTGAGGAATATTTCCAGTTCTAGGAACTGAGTACAAGCTCTGATTCTCATGGTCTGAACAGAATCAGTTGAAAAAAAGAACCAAGTACCAGTAGTTGTTGCACTGGGAAGGCTGTGGACAGAAGAAAGATAAGCCTGCTTAGATGCAGGTGATGGAGAAAACACCTTCAATAGCCTCTTATTCTCCTTATGCCTCGTTGTCTCTGTAAAGTCTTGTTCTAAATCTGGAGGGATGAGGAGCTTAACTAATACAATTCATGGAGTTCAAAATGTTGGGATACAGAACAGGTAGGGAGAGGGAAGAATGGGATGAGAGAACAGGGAGACACTCTCTCATCAAGGAGGACTGGGCATTCCTTATTTCTGTCCCTTATTCCTTCCTGAGCCCAAAGTAATTGAATCTATATGGGTGTGTGTTTTCTTATGCATTTTATAGCACTCCTAGACTCTTTCTGAGGGTGCATGCTCATCTACCTCTGGGCCCTGTAGCAATCAGAACAGGGCATTAAGATTGAAGCCCCTTATCCAGAGGGCCTGATCTAGCTGGAGGCTCCACAGCTGTTGGTTCATAATTCATTTGCTTTCTTTCGATTGGCTATTTGTCCCTGTGCTTTTTGCAATCTTGGATTCAACAATTCACGCTCTTGCAGTCCCTCCTCTTTCTCAACAGTTAGACACCTGGAGCTCCACCTGGGGCCTGGCTGAGGATCTCTGCATCCACTTCAGTTATTGGATGAGAGTTCCAAGATGACTGTTAGGGTGTTTAGTCATCTGATCACCAGACTAGGTCACATCAGGCTTTCTCTCGACATTGCCTGATAAGTGAGACAATTGAATAGCTTGATCTGTTTGGGAGGCATCCGGGCTGTGGGACCAGGACCTGTCCTTAGTGCATGAGCTGGCTGTTTGGAACCTTGGGCTTACACAGGGACACATGCTCAGCCTGGAAGGAGGGGACTGGACCTGCCTGTACTGAATCCACCAGGTTGAATTGAATCCCCAGGGGTGTCTTGGTCCTAGAGGACATGGGAATGGAGGGGAGGGCCTGGGGGGAAGGTGGGGGTGGGGGCAGGAGCGGGGAGGACAGGGGAACCCATGGCTGATGTATAAAATTAAAACACATAATAATAATAATAATAATAATAATAATAATAATAATAAAGATTGAAGCCCCGTGCATAACTGTATTGCTTGAGTCAGTCAGGGATTAAATGGCTTAATCCTAGAGTTGAGAATCAGCAAGCCCACCTGCTAGTAGAACTATGTTGTAGTCTTAGTCTGATCTCTTACTCATAGGATTTCTGTGTTTTGATCTATTACTCTCTCTTTGCTTCAGAATTCAAATATCAAGACTTTTCTTAATTATTATCCACATGGATGTGCTCACTATATTGCTTGAATCCCCTGGAGGAATGTTTGTCAATGGGATGATTTTGCTTCCCAGAGGACATTAGCTATGATTGGAGATATCTTTTAGTATTCACTAATGGAACCAAGATACTACTGGTGTCTAGTCAGTAGAAATAATGGTTGAGGCTCAGTATTCCAAAAGGTGCAGGAAGCTTCTCATCATGATTTATCCAGAGGGCTGGAGAGATGATGGTACAATGGTTCAGAGAATTTCCCGTTCTTCCATGGGAGCCAAGTTTGGTCCCTAGCGCCCCTGTGGGGCAACACACAAGGCTAAGAGACTTAATCTTCCCCAATAAGAAATTCTCAGCATTCAGAGAACTTGAAGCTGCAGTTTCAGTGTTTTTAAGTTGGTGGACATGGATGCTGGAAACTTAACTCAGGTCTTTTGCAAGAGCAGTGAGTACTCTTAACTGATGACCAATCTCCCAGCTCTTGCTGCATAATTTATAAGTGACACTGTAAGAAAATCACTTTCAACATACAGAATGAAACAGAGGGAACAGAACGGTGGAGGAACTTGACAGAGACAAACTTGATAGAAAGTGAACTTAAGAACCAAACTCATGAGATTCCTTCCGAAGATAACAGATTTTGCATTCGTCTTTAAGGCTCTGAAAACTATTAGCAAATATGATAAATATGACAGGACCTGTAGACAGTTGGAATTTTATTACTAGAATTGGAAATAGAAATTAAAACAGTATTTGAACTTCTAAAAACTGTAGTGGTTCAAATTGTTCTGCTCTTTGGATTCCATTTATTCTGTATGTCATTGCTTCGGGTCTTATTTATAAGCTACTTTAGGAAAACTGTGTATTTTTTTTTCTATTACAGTAGATGCTGAGCTATGCTTCTTGGCCCTACATTGAGACTGACAGACTTAATCTCCCAGTTTCCGGCAATGCAGCCAGAAGCCAGCATTATACTAATAAATCAATTCTGATTCCCTCCCTCATACCAAGTAAGAATGTTAATTTGTAATCATACTTATAACTACTATTCTTATAACATACTTGTAACTACTATTCAGACAAGTAGAGTTTCCAGACACATATTAGTGTTAGGGTAATCAACAGGGTAGTTTGTTTAAGAGCAAATTATCAAAAATGAGAAAAGTTTACTCTTACTTAAATATGTGTATTAGTATTTATTATTAAAATTCATAACCTAATTGTGATTTCAGCACAATTCAAGGACCCCAGAGATCCTTAAATGAGTTTTTAAATCTTGTGCACTTACAAAATAATCTCTGTTCCTTAGAAGTATCCTGTATGCACTATTATATAGGTTATTCCTTTGCCTTACTAGCTCATGAATGCTTCAGAAAGAACTGGGTTTTTTTGGTTTTTTTTGTTTTTTGTTTTTTGTTTTTACCACTACATTAAGGTTACTGTTGAGTGCAAGTTTTCCTTGGAAAACAGTACAAAATATCTATTCATCCAAGCAGGTCACCAAAGTCAGACAAAAGCAACAATACCACCAAAGTCCTCGGGTATTAGCCATGGTAAGCCAATGGGTTTATTGGAGTTACTGACAGGAACATGGGAGATGGGTTACTCCTAGAAGCAGTGGTCTCTCAAAGCAGCTTCATCTCCAAAGCCCACCCCAAAGTGGATGATGAGTCATGAATGCCGAGGAATTCTCTGCATAATATGCAGGTAGCTCAACAGGTCAGAGAGTCTCTTCCAAGCATCTGGAATGGTCTGGTCATCTGCCTTCTTAAGCTTGAGGGCAGAGAGTCCTTGTGGTCAGTTTCAGGGACTTCTTTAGGCTGGTGGTTTGTTTACTTCCTGAAACATAATAAACATGAACTTATACATATTTTGGAGGGTATTCCTTTAATATGCAGTTACTAGTTCATATAGTACCTATATGTAAATGTTTAATGGATAGTTATTGCCAGGTTTTAAAAAAAAAACGGCTCCATCACTGTACAACTCCCCCTGATGGATAGGAAAGTTTTGATGGCTCTTTGTATTCAGCAATATGTGAAGTTGTCAAAATGACTAACAGAAGCCAATTTAGTGGGAATGGAACAGTGTCTGGGTTTAGGTTTAATTTGAATTGAAATCTATAAATATCAGATGAATAATTTTTTTTAATCCAGTAGTGATTTTTATCTTTTCTGTTTGCTTTTCTTTCTCTTCTCATATAAAATTCATGTGGGAAGTTCCAAACTATACCAATAATGAGGGGTTACCATGGGATATGAATACTTTATTTTTTTTTAATCTTTGTGTACATGTATGTTCCCATGTATATGGATGAGTACACGTGTTTCATGGAATGTGACATGTGACAACCTTGAGTGTCAGTCCTTGCCTTTCACTGTGTTTGAGGCAGGGGATCCTGTCCTTCCCCACTGTGTATTTCAGGATGACTGGCCCATAGAGTTCTGAGGGTTCTCCTTTCTCTTTCCATCTTGTTATAAGAGCACTGGAATTCAGACGCATATGGCCTCATCTGCCTCAATGTAGGGTCTGTGGATTCAAACTCAGCTCACAGGCTTGCAGGGAAAGTAGTTTAGCACTGATCTATTTCTTCATCCCAGTTTGTATGTACTTTAATGAATTCAAAAAATACTTAGGAATAAGATAATTATTTCTGAAATGAAGTATAGTTTTACCAAGGTCATGCAAGTAGAGGGAGAAACAGAGTCAGTTTGAACACTGGGAATTAAGATGAGATCTGGAATCAGTTAGGATTGTAACCAGGGAATCAAAGTTCATGAAGGAGGGTGTTCATGGGATTTGACAGATGCTTCTCTCATTGGTAGGGCTTCTATTATGCTTCCATCTCATTGTAGATTACTCTACAATTCCATCAGGTTTATAACTCTATTGATAAAAATTAAACTTGTGAATATGATATATGGAAGGAAATTATTCAGTCATGAAGGAATCAACCTGGTCAATGATCAGTGCCAACTTGTTTCCTCTTAACATATAATCTCATTTAACTTAAAGGACATTATTTTGTTGGCCAGAGTGATCAAAAAGTATATATGTTTTGGGTGAGAATGACTACCATAAGCTAATAATGTTTGACTAATTGGTCCTCAGTTGATAGAACTGTTTGGGAAGGATTAGAATATGTGGCCCTATTAAAGGAAGTGTGTCACTATGATGGGTTTTGAGATTTCTAAAGCTTACTGCCATATACTATGGTCTCTCTCTGCCTCCTACTTCAGGATCAAGATGTGAGTGCTCAGCTATTCCAACCACCATGCCTTTGCTCCACCATCATGTACTCTAATGCTCTGAAAATATAAATCCAATTAAATGCTTTCTTGGTTATGGTAATTGTCACAGCATGAGAAAAATAACCAACACAATATCTTACATTGGGAATAATACCATGAAATACCAACTATTATACATTATTGACTGTGTACTTTTCCAAAGATTTGTATTAAATTGGTGATTGAAACCTTTGTCAGATGGACAACTAGAGATAAGGCCTTATCAACTTACTTTTCATACTGATATCCACCTCAGCAGATACACATTATAGATAAATCCAGAGCTGTTTGCTGTAATCATTTCAGATTACATTCTTCATACCCATCAGTCTAGTTACCCATGACTGGATCACTCATTCTTAGCTTCCTAGCAATTGGCAGGCTTATCAGACAGTTGTCATTGTATTTCTGAAGTAGGTCTGCTAACATAAAATTCATATTTTAACAATAAAATAGAATCTCACAGTCATGTTGATTTATGTAAATCAAAACATCACAGATCATCTTGTAACAATAGTAATGTATCAAACTTGGGGATTTATGAAACTAACAACTCCTAAAACCAGATAAGAAAGTAAAACTAAAAAGTCTACAGGTTCAACTGTATACTGCTGGTGACCTTTCCTGAGAATATGTGAACAAAGGTTTCTTCACCCTGGAAAGGACAGCAAGAACAGAACAAGTGAATGGTTCCACCCAAGTCTAGCTTAGTGAACCAGTGAATTCACTGGGGTAACTCACAGGGATATGTATAATCCAATGGTAATATCATTACCAAAATGCCTGCGCAGGATAAGAACTCATAGAAGCTACATCCTTGGAACTCCTTACAGGACTTTCGGGTAGACCAGCTAGCCTGGTAGAAAAGGCTCCTCTTGCCAACAATTGTTACTGTCTATCTAACCTGGGGAGGGGCCTTGCGAATCTTGTAGTTTCGGGGGCTTCTTGAGACTTGTAAGTTTATTAATTTCCTGAATCTTGTGAGTTTTGTTTGCTTACTGAGTTTTAATGAACCTTCCTCCAGAAGAAAATGTTATAATCCCCAGAAAATAGCTGTACAACCTGTAATAGTCTGATATTAGGTTAAAAAGATTCCTGTATGATAAATTCTAATTGGTCTTAATAATAAAAACCTGGAGCCAAATATTGGGGTAATGCTGAAAGATCAGGGAGACAAAGGAGCAAACCACAGCCACTTCTTACCTCCCCAGCTCCTCAGCCTGAAAGGGGGCAAAGACTGAGCTCCTGTCTCCTCCTCCTTTATATTCCACTCTCCACCCAGTCATTTCACTTCCTGTCTCTACCTCCCTAGTGCTAGGATTAAAGGCATGAGCTTCCCATACCTGGCTCTGTTTCTCTTTTAGGGTGGATCAATCCCAGGGTAGTCTTGAGCTCCTGATCTTCTTGCTTCCTCCTTCCAAGTGCTGGGATTAAAGGTGTGTGTCAATACTGCCCAGCCTCTATAGTTATCTACTGACTAGTTCCACACTCTGCTCTCCAGGCAAACCTTATTTGTTAGAGCACAAACAAAATATCACCACAAATTTCTAGTACCTGTGTTATCTTGCCTATAAGTTGAATACCTATTCCTACTGATAAATCTTGGGGCAGACACGATGTTTCAAGCATCCCTTTGTGTTACATAGCCTACAACATGCTGACTCAGCATATCTGGGAATATTGCTTTGGGGAGGCTTTATTTCTGGAATTATAGTCAGCATGGCCCAGCATACTGAGTCAGCAAACTAGTGATGAACAGTGTAGGGGAATGTCAGGATTTATTGCTGCTTTTAAGATGAGGGCCAAATATTTGGGATGAGGTAAGGTTGAAAATTTGTTTTCTATTAGTACATTTGTGCAGTGTCCTGGTGATGTTGGTGTGATGGCTAAGATAGATGTGATTGCATGCTTTACAGGAAACCACCTGGAAGATGAGATTCTAATTTGTAAGTTCAAATATATTTCATGGCTTTGCTCTTTGTTGTTTTCAAAGAAATCAGAAGCCATACTCTGCTTCTTAGAAATGTTCATATTTCATAGTCAACAGTTTATGGTATTACGTAGCTACCATAGGCATTTTATGCTTATTATAATAGCATGAGATTTTAATTTTACCAATACCATTTTTTCCAACTTAGCTGTAGCTATAATTGTGAATTATTATACATTTAGAAATATCCTTGAAAATATGGTTGGATGTGAATAGGCTGGGGGAGCTAAGATAAGGGGAAGGTCCATGTCTTAGTCTGTTTTCTGTGGCCGTGAGTAAATACTGTAATGTAACCAAAGAACACCTTGATGAGGAAAGGGTATAGTCCATGTTACACTTCCAGGTTCATCTCTAAAGGAAGCTAAGGCAGGAACCTGGAGCGAAAGCACTGAGAAGTGTTGCTTGCTGTGTTTGGTTACTTTTCCTACACAGTCTAAACCCAGGTAAGTATCGAAGAGATTGCCCACATTGCACATGTCCTCCTATATCAATTAGTAATCAAGAAAACTCTCCACAAACATGTGTGCAGGCCAGTCAGTCTATGGCGGCAATTTTTCCTGAGTGTCCCTTTTCCAAGCAACAATTTGACGGCCAAGACGAGCCAGCACAGTGTGACTATGAGAGATCAGAAGCATTTGATTTGGGCTTTGCGTGCCGTGTCTTCTACACATTATACGACTAATAAGAATTTTAAATTTAGATTTGGAAAGGAAAAAATGTTAACAAATACCCTATACATTATGAATCATGACTACAAGGCCAAGTGTTCTAGTCTGTGACCCTACAACTGGGGATTCTGACACAGGAGGATTAGTATAAGTTCAAGATCAGCTGATCCTATTTGACTCCTAGTCATGGCTTAAAGCAAATTAAATTGAGTAGAAATGAACACAACACAAAAGTATAAACAATCCAAAGACAGTAATATAGCCCAGGGCTTGGGACTCAGATTTGAGCACTGATTCGCCTTAACCCAAACTGAAAACAAAAAAGGATTTTTGAATAATCAGGCATAAGGAACTGGAGAGATGGCTCAGTGGCTAAGAGCACTTATTATTGTTCCAAACGACTGAAACTCAGCTCCCAGCATCCACATGGGAAGCTCATAACCATTTAACCCCAGCTCCAAGGAATGTAACTCCTCTTCTGGCCTTCAAGAGCTACTCCACACACATGAACATACATACATGTGCATATAAATAAAAAGTATAAAAAAGTAAATTTTTAAAAGAAAGATCAGAAATCATCAGAATGCCCTGGATGCTGCTTCTAAGAAATAGAGGGAGCTCCTTAAACTTTGACTAGCTGATGAGATGGGTGACTGAGAAGAAATATGAGGAGCAAACCACAGTATGTTTTCAGAAACTTTTTCATGATGCAAAGTCAGTCACCTTAAATATAAAGAGCCTTTGAATTGATTTTAATTTTTTTAACTCAGAAACTTGATGGTGAGTGGGATGTCAGCTGGTTAGAAGATAAGCTATAGGAATGAGTGCTTGAAAGGGACTGGAGTTTTGAGTGTTAGACAGGATGATTACTTAAAAATCCAGTTTCACAGATGATATTCAATAGTTGTGAGGAATGGACAAAGAAATAATATAGAAATACTGACAACATGACAAACTGACTTGTGTTTGAGAGAATGACTATTACTGTAGAAGCTATTTTTATCCAAAGCATATGATCAATACCTGTATATTATTCTTCTGTCATATATATGAGTAATTTTAAAACAGTGATGCCCATGTTTTCAGCAGAGAAGCAGATATAAATACCATATTTTCTTCTTGTTGCACAATTGCTTATAGAACCATCTGTAAGAAGGCTGTATACCTTATATTGTAATTATTGTCTAGTTAGCACAGACAATAATAATCTTTGTCTTTTTTTTAAAGCCTTTTGTTTTTCACATTTGTTTATTTGCATGTGGATGGAGGCTCTGACATCTTGGCAAGCATTACATCAGAGGACAGTTAGTTTCTTGGGAGTTAATTCTTTCCTTCTACCATCTGGGTCCTAGAGATTGAAATCCTATGATCAGGCTTGGAGGCAAGTGCTTTTATGCATTTCACCATCTTGCCAACCCACAGCTGTCTTTTTGAAGGTGAGCCCAGAAGTGGGACTGCTGAAGATCTCCCCTCTTTACAGTGTTCCCAGACTGCTTCCTTTGCTTTTGTTGTGTCGTCTGGTTTTTGTTGTTGTTGTTTGTTTGTTTTTGTTTTTCTCTTACATTAAGTTTTATTCTAATATTTAACTCGCCAAGACTTCCCTCCCTCCTGGATTTCACAGCATGGGACTCAGTGGAAATGATCTCTAGGTATCAGAATGAGTGAGAGGTGCCATTGCTGTTCATTTGCTCTCTGTGAATTGGGACACAGCACCCAAATTCTCTGAACCTCATATGGCAGATTTGGAAATTGGAAATCCTTAGCAAGGGCTTATAGATTTTAACTAGGCCAGCTGGTAAGGCAACTTCATTCTGATTCAAAATAAGCATTTGTTTGTGGTGATTACTGATCTAAGTGCTTTGGGAGTGTTGAATTTGCTAACAGTCTTTATTTGCTCTGATAGATATGATTCTTTCATGATTTTTTCCATTTCAGCAAAACAAATGGAGAATATCTCTCTCTGGCTCCCCAAGCGAGGGTTATAGGACCAGTAAAACAAACTCTGTATTATAGAAGATAAGGCATTACATGATTTTAATTTATGTGGCTCTATGGTTCCCTTCTTCTCTCCCTCCTTATCTCCTTGCCCCTTCCCTATCCTTACTTTCTTCTTCTTTTATTAATTTCCTTTGCTATTATCAATCTATTTATCTACCTATCTGCTATCTATCTATTCTGAAGAGGAGAAAATTTCCCTCTACTTTCTGAGCATTTACTAGTTGAATCTGTGAAGGAAATAGAGTAGGCACAATAATAGAGAAAAGGTTAATGTCTTATGAATAGGCATCACATTGAACAAAAAGTGATAAACATAAGATGTTTGAATCTTGGGCATGGTCTTCAAATGGGAATGTGAGAGGTCAAATATTTAGCGTTCCTTTCTGTTTATCACCAGATTTCTCTGATCACTCCTTTTTCAATATAAATTATCTATGATCATTATTTCTGATACATCAGGGTCTGGAGATGCAAAATGTAAGTTGGGGGAGAATGGCTGAGGTTTCAAATTTAGAGAAGGGTTTTTCCTTTGAGCCTGTCATTTATCACCCAGCCAAAAAGCTCTGTTTTTCAAGGCTCTGAGTAGATTCTGTTTGACCCACCAGCCAGCTGAATGAGATATATGACATTCATTATTTTTGTGATGTGGGTGTCAAATTATGTGCCTGTTAGTAGAAGTTACAATTTCATGGTTGTCAAATGAGATGTGATTTCAATTGGACATAAATAATTGCTTTTATGTGTTACTAAGGAAGAAAACAAAATTGAAAAACATCTGCAGAGTTAATGTGCCTGACTAACTTACAAAGATGTCATAATATTTTCTGATGTCCTCAAAAATATTTGGAATAAGGAAAAGGATCAGCAGGGAAGGGGACATGAAAAAGCAATGATAGTGAATATGATTGAAATACATTACATACATGTATGGAAGTATCATAACTAAGACTATTATCATATGTATTAGTTACTTTTCTGTTGCTATGATAAAACACTATGCCCAAAATCAATTGGGAGGAAAGTGTTTTACTTGGCTTATATTTCTAGGTTACAGTTCATCACTAAGGGAAGTCAGGGTAGGAACTCAAAAGCAGAAACTATGGAGGAAAGTTGCTTGCTGGCTCAATTGTAGGTTCACACTTAGCTGACTTCCTTATGCAGCCAACAATGCCTTCCTAGGGAATGGTGACACTCACGGTAGGCTGGGCCTTCCTATATTAATTAACCATCAAGGCAGTCCCTCACAGACATGGCGACCACAGGCCAACCTGATGGAGCCAATCCCTCCTTGGCAGCTTCTTTTCTTAGATAGCCCTGTCATGTTGCCAATTAAGGCTAATCAGGGCATTGTGTGTAATTAATACATGCTACTAGAACCTTTTTAAAGACTATGCTTTGAAAATATGGGACTTAATTGCTTCTCCTATCACTGGACTTCTTTCTGTCTCTTCAAATTACGGAACCTGGTTGAGGTCCCTCACGACATTTACTGACAGATTCTCAGAATGTACTTCACTTTGAGATAATAGCTAGGTGAAACAATGTCAGAAGATGCCTCATGCAGAGCTTCCTGAATTTGAAAAGAGAAACATGGGGTGAGTTTGACATCTCCAATTACCATATGAAAATGATTACTGATGAAGGAAGCCTAATAGTTCACACCTGGGGTTCACTCATCACACATTTCCATAGAAGTAATTTCTTAGCCATTTAGAACATCAGTAGCAAGACATTAGCTGAAAACAGGGAGACAGTCTCACAACAAATGTGTCATAATGGTCCTCCTGTTAGACAAAATTTCTAAATGGTTTCATTTACACATTGGCCACAGACAGCAGGATGCTCCCTCCACTGATGTGCAAATATCTAGCTGTTCTCTCACATGCAAAGCAATGATAATTGGTTGTTTTTCAATCATTGTGTAGTTTGATTCCAGATTAAGCAACAATAAAGCATTATCCCAATTCTCTGTAATTTGGGAGAAAGCAAAACAGTTGTATTTTAGCACATGGAAACAGGACCAAAAAACAAAACAAAAAAAATCATTTCTAAACTGAAAGTTGGTGCAAGAGAGCACATAGGTGGTGAGTGGGAATCCATAGAAACTGGAGAACCAAGGCTGGAAAGATGATCCAACAGTTAAGAACATTTGCTGCTATTTTAGAGGATCCAAGCCAGGTACCCAGCATCCACTTTAGGTGATTCACAATGGCCTACAACTCCAGCTACAAGGGATCCAGTGTCTTCTGGCCTATGGAGACACCTGCACTTACATATACACTCTACCTCTGTACATGAATTCACCTAAAATAATTTTTTTCTTAGCAATAAATGAAATTGTTGATCTAAGTTTTTTTCTAAATCTATGCACATTCAATCCCTTTAATATATTAGCTTGGATTATTTCAAAACATATTACCTATCAGATGAAATTATATATACCTGCCAATGTTATAATAAGTATTCCTTGATTTATGATTCATAATATATAGATTGCTATAAATTTTCAAACTGATAGTTTTATTGTATTTGTATATGTATCCATGGTAACTGATGTGAAATACATTCTCAGTAAATTCTCCTTAAATGGACAGAAGAATATTTTCACACACTGTTCAGTTTATTAATATAATTGGTCTTTGGAGTGGTTCCTATTACCATTCTCTTTGTTTTTCAGACTTGTTAAACAGCCTGAATGAGATGGAGTATGTCTCAAGGTTTTTAGGGTAGTAAAGGGCAGGGCAGGGCTTGAATGTGATGTTGGCTCCAGCTTCAAAAGCCTGTTTGTTCTTTCTTCCATGCTTCACTGTCTCTGAAGAGATGATGAATAGCTTGACCTGGAGCACACTGCAATGTGTAGCTGAAATCTATGCAAAGCAGCCTCACTGTTCCTTTACAGAATCAACAAATGACACAGCTTTCAGGTAGCTATAACTGCCATGTTTCATAGTGACTATTTTAAAATTTTAATTGTTTTATTTATTTATGTGTGTGATATGGATGCTGGGAGCTAAACTCAAGTTCTCTGGGAGAGCAGCAAGTTCTTAACCACTAAGCCATCTCTCCAGTCTGTTATTCATGTTTCAGAGTTCTCAGATATTCTAGGATAGCCTCAGTCTGAGTTCCGGGATTATAGGTATGCAGCACCACACCCAATTTGTATAGTATTGGGGATTGAACCTAGGGCCTCAAGCTTGCTGAGCAAGTACTCCCCCTACTAAGCTACATCTCTAGCTCTTCTTCACAGTGTTTAGTCTGCTTCTTTCCATTATTTGCCTGATATTATTATTATTATTATTATTATTATTATTATTATTATTATTGAATAGCTGTGCTAAGAACAGGATGAAGTAGCATTTGGAATGGTGGTCCATGTTAGCACACTCATCTCCACAAACTTAGCAGCAACACCATTAAGGACATAAATGTTATTACCCTTTTTGCTGCCCGCACAAAAGAAATTGTGAAACTTTGTACATACTGGGTTTCTAACATTTCTTTTATTTTTAATTGTGTGTATATGGGGGTACATGTGCTCATGAGTACAGGTACCTGAAGAGGTCAGCAGAGAATATTGAATCCCTTGTGCAGAAGTTATACAAGGTTGTGAACTGTCTAATGTGGGTGCTGGGAACCTAATGTGGGACCTCTGAAAAAAGTACATAAACTGTTAACTGCTGAGCAATTTATCTAGCTCCCATGTTCTTTTAATGAACACAAGATTATTTGGGATAATTTTTGAGCTTTCCATTACAGTATAAGAACACAGAATCTACTTTCTTTTATTAAGAAACAAACCATAACTTTTGGTTCTGGAAATTACTAGAAGGTCCAAACATCACATGGGGAGTTTTAAATAAATTTCAGACCTTTTGCAAAGATGTTGAGGAAAGAAGCCAGATTAAATAATTAGCTCAAGAAAATCACCATTGTAGAACACCAGGGGCACTGTGTGCACCAGGAAATAAATTTTAAATGGACAGTATAGAGGAAAAATTCCCCCAAAGCAACCTCGGTGGGTAAAAGCACTTACTACATACACTGATGACCCGAGTTTGTTTTGTGGGATACACACGATAGGAGAAAACTGACTTCCACAAGTTGTCCTCTGAACTCCAACACATATGCTTTGAAAAGTGTATGTACACACACACACACACACACACACACATTTACAAGTGAACTTTAAATAAAACTCAGTTAAATATCATAATAAAACCTACAGTAATTAATATATGTTTATAGTAAATATAAAGAATAGGGCCTATGAGATGACTTGTTAGGTAAAGAAACTTGCTAACAAACATGAAGACCTCAGTTTGAGCCTCAGAACTCAGCTGGTGGCAGGAAAGAACTGACTTCCAGAAACTATACCTTGGCATTTACCCATGTAGCATGGCATGTGCCCCTCATCTACACACACACAAAAAAATTAAAAATACAACAAAACCCTTCCTGTGAAACACATCTGCAGTTAAGAGAATAGAATTTTTAGCTTCATCAGGAAATGAGTTGTGAAAATGATCTCCATGTGTACTTGGTTTCAGAGATCAGAAAAACACACCCTGTGATGCCTTTGAAATTACAGTTTTAATTACAAGAAGAAAGCAGTCGCCAATGTTGTCAGCAAATGAGGCATCAGAATCAAAACTTGGTGTTTATTTTCAAATAAAAGAATAAGGGCAGAAGTGCATGGATTAAAAGCATTGGTGATTAACTCAGAGTCACCAATAATGCATTGGTGTCACATTAAAGAAAGAAATAAAAGCATCTCCCTTTGGAGTTGTTTAACCAAAGCAAGTTCAAATGTGAATTCTCTATTGCAATGCTCCCTGTGTCTTTCTTCTGTGTGTGTCTCTTGCTCACAAATGGCTTCACTCTGGATTTATTGAACAGCATAAAACATCACACGGAAGGAATGGGATACTTTACAGAAATCTTAAACAGAATTCTACAAGTCTCTGGCTTCAAGTGAACCTGCTGTGGAATGTCTTTCTGTATACTGGGAATATGTGTTGCTCTGATTGGTTGATATATAAAGTTGTTTGGCCTATGCCAAGTCAGGTTATAGCTAGGCAGGAAATTGAGACAGAGAGGAGAAAGGAGAGAAAGGAAATGCTGCTAGCCGTCACCAGGAGAAGCAAGATGTAAAAGTACTGGTAAGCCACAAGCCATGTGGCAAAGTATAGATTTATAGAAATGGGTTAATTTAAGATGTAAGAACTAGTTCGCGAGAAGCTTGAGCCATTAGGCCATATAGTTTGAAAATAATATAAGCCTCTGAGTGTTTATTTGGGACCAAGTGGCTGTGGGACATGGGTGGGAGAGATTCGTCCAGACTGCAGGGCCCGGGAAGGACCTGAGAAACCTTCCATCTGCATGAACCCAACTGACCCAGACAACGATCATCACTGTTTATCAACCAATAACCATAAATAGCGCCTGTCAACGTGATGGTAGATTTTAGGAAGTTGCTTTCAAAGTCAGTATTTACTACTTTCAGCAAAAGCTACATACGCTATTCAGGGATCAGAGAATTCTGTGAAAGGGGAGGCAACAATTCCAAGAGTCTGAGGGGATAGAGAATACCAAGGAAACAAGGCCTTCTTGACACAACAGGACTGATGCTCATATGAACTCACAGAGACTGTGGCAGTATGCACCATGTACTGGGCCTGCACAGGTCCAAACCAGATGGGGTCCCAGTGCTGAGACAGAAAGTGGACAGCAAGGCCCCATCCATACCCCAGGAGTTATTAATTGATAAGGGCTTTCAATGGAAAACTTAGTTTTCCCCAATGAAGTCTTACTGGGTATACAAACCACACTTAAGGGCAGGCCCCATGCCCAGCAGTAAATAGCCAATGCAAAATGAACTGAATGGTATTTGTGTATGGTTTTAGTCTCATAATGCTTTGTCTGAGCATGTTAAAAAAAATTTTACCTTACAAGTGTTTTGCATATATGTTATGGTTATGGTTTCATTTTTTTTTTTTAAACGGGATCTCTGTGTGCAAATGTGAGTCTACATGTTTCTTGTACTTTTTCTTTGGATCTTTTTCTCTTTGTTTTGTCCTACTCTAGTTTTTTATTTAAATTTTATTTAATTCTTTTAGATTCGTGTTTATTTTCCAATGAGAGAGAGAGAGAGAGAGAGAGTGAGAGAGAGAGAGAGAGAGAGAGAGAAAGGGTGTGGATTTGGGTAGTGGGGGAATGGGGAGAGTGTAGGGGTAGTTTAGGGTGGAGAAACAGAATATATTGTATAAAAATCTCTTTTCAGTATCCATATGAGAGAGTACATACCATGTTTGTCTTTCTGATGTAAAGCAAAGGATAACCAGACTGCAACTCATAACTCCAGGGAGGCTACCTAGTAAAGAGGACCCTAAGAAAGACACAGGGATCACCCAATGACAGAGAAATGGATGAGATCTACATGAGCAAACTGGGGGTGGGGGTGGTAATGGAGGACAAGGGTCAGGGGAAAGAGAGCTTAGGGGAGCAGGAGGTCCCAGCTGGATCAGGAGCAGAGTGGGAGAATGGAGAGGAAGATAACCAAGATGAATGAAGACCCAGGGAAAACAGGAAGAAGCAGAGTACTAGAAATGTCCCCAGAAATCCACAAAGATACCTCCACTGTAGACTACTGGCAATGCTTGAGAGAGTGCTTGAGCTGACCTGTTCTGGTGATCAGATGGCCAAACACCCTAACTGTCATGATAGAACTCTCATCCAGTGTCTGATGGAAATGGATGAGTCCAATTGTCTGATGGAAATGGATGAGTCCAATTGGCACGAGAGGAGGGGTTGTATGAGCAAGAGATATTGGGACCATGATTGGAAAAAGCACAGGGACAAATAGCCAAACTAGTAGAAATACATGAACTGTGGACTAACAGCTGAGGAGCCCCCGTGGAACTAGATCAGGCCCTCTGGATAAATGAGACAGTTTAATAGCTTGAACTGTTTTGGAGGACCCCATGAAGTGGAGATGGGACCTGTCCTTAGTGCATGGGCTGGCTCTTTGGAGCCTGAGGCCTATGCTGGGACACTTTACTCAGCCTTGATGTAGGGAGGAGTGGACTGGACCTGCCTTGGCTGAGTCTACCAGGGTGGACTGACCCCCCAGGGGAGACCTTGCCTTGGAAGAGGTGGAAATGTGGGGTGGGTTGGGAGGGAGGAGGGAGGAGGGAGGACGAGGGAATCTGTGGCTGATATATGAAATTAAGTTAATTATAAAATAAAAATATTTTTAAAAAGCAAAAATATATTCTTTAAATATGAAAAAATCTCTTTTCAATAAAAAGAAAAGCCGGGGCCAGGAAGAGTGCACAACATAAGGTTGCAGCTGTGCATTAGTTTAGGCTGTAAAAGTTAATTATATGGGAAGTCCAGGGCAAGTAAGGTTGGTTGTTATATTGTTTTCTTAAAAGCACATTAAACAAACAATTTGAGTGCACAGTAGGCTAGCAGTCTCAAGTGAACTCATTCTGTATTATTAACTTTGTCTGCGAGGCCCAGCAAAGGTCCCAGTCTCTTAGATTGTAAGCGATATCTTTATAATATTGCATCGCCACACAGAAGTGTTCTCTGACCCGGTACTGTGACTTGGTGTCTGGCAGGTTCCTTTGTCTTGCTTGAGAATCTGAGTGGGTAGAAGGTCTTCTGTTGACAGAGCTCAATCCCCTTTCTGGGCAACATGATTCCCGGCAAGGTGGCACTTAGCATAGGTGGCACTTAGCATCAGGGTGTCTACAGTGGGTCCTGCAAATGGAACAAGGACATGGGTGAGCTGTGGCAAGGTCTCCAGAAGGAAGCAGGACATTGGGCCTTCTGGAAACCTGAGTGGAATTGGGTAGTAGTCAAAAAAGCAGTAAGTTCTAACAAAGGGAAGCTATTGCCTTCCAATTCAACCAGTAACATTGTTCCTGTCCAGCACTCATTGAACCAGAACCTTCTGGCTGATGGATATGCAGTTTCCAGAAAATCCTGTACAATGAAGAATATAAAAGTTTTTTTTTTTAATAATATGTCCTTGTACAGGAAAAGAAAGAGAAGAAAGAAAGGCTGAGAGATAGTTCTGCTGGTGATGCGCTTGTCTTGCAAGCACAAGGGCCTGGCTTTATCTTCAGAATCCACATTACAAACACCAGGTGTGATGCTGTGTGCTTATAACCCCAGGATAGGAGGACAGGAGCCTTGGTCAGTCAGCTCAGCAGAATCGGTGAGCTCCAGGTCAAGTGAGAGACCCCATCACAGAAGACAATAACCAAAAATGGTGATGTCCCCTGAGGATGTCCTCTGGCTTCCACACACGTGCACATACATGCACATATACTCACATGCACTTTCATGTACATATGCACACAGGAAAAAAATAAAAAAGAAGAATGCTCAGAGATGCAGTCCTTCCTTGATTCTAATCATGAAAGTTTGCCATAAAATATTTGCCTCTTTCTAAGCTGAATTGCTATTTTTTTTCTTGTGGATGGGATGTGAGTTTAATCACAATGCATAAAATTCTGAAACATAGTAGAGATGTATAATACTGTTAATTTTTTGTTTAAGAAACATGAAGTAATAATTGAAATGGTTAAATGTGGGTGAGAAAAAAGTAAGTAGATAAATGATATGGAAATGAATATCTTGCTATAGAATAAATATTACACTGAATAATTTACACCTATGAAAATGGGTTTTAGCAAAATTAAAGATTTAGATGGAATACTGTGCCATGAAACAACTGCTGGAAAGAAATGTCAAATTTGGTTTCTCAGTTAGGAAATACTTTACATAGTTTTTGTGCACTGGAATATAATTTAAAAAAAACACATGGCAAAATATTATGTTTATGTAAAAAGATAAACTTAGACTAAAATTTGCCATAACCAGTAAGTAATGGATTACAAAGCAAATAAGTCATATTCAAGATACACACAGCGGATCAGAGATTAATAGCCTCCACAATCAAAGATTAATAGCTTTAATTTACAAAGAACCTTTGTAAATTAATAAGTAAAACAGATATTCTAATAGGAGCCAAAGACATACATTTGTAAATTAATAAATAGTACTTTTCAAAACATAAATTTTAAAGAGCTGTGGTTTTAAAAGTATAAATCATGTTTTAAAATTTTAATTACTGCAGTAATCAGAAGCAAATGTTTAAATAAGCATCTATTAAGTTTGGATAGTAAAGTCATCATCTGATATCCAGTGGTGGTAGTGTCATGGCTAACCATCTACTGTGGGCATGCATGGTGCTCATGACACAGTTGTATTGGTTATGAACTAAATTGGCCACAGCATAAGTGGAGGTGATGGTGATTTAAATTAAGTAGTTTGTTTCCTAAAATAATGAGATAAATGAAGATAAAGGAATCTGCAGTAGCAGACAACTTATATAAGTCATCAAATCTATCCACATACCACATACACACACTCCATACCACATACAAATCAAGCATGCCACACATCACATACTATATACATCATATGCACATATGATACACCACACATACACTGCACACATCTTACACCATGTACACCATCTTACATCACACTCATACTGTACACATACACACACCTCGTTCACATATCCACCACACATACATACATTATATACACATATACACATATATAAACAAACTTCATACATCACACACATAGACATACATATAGATCACACAGACATCATACATCACATACACACACAAACACATACCATGTACACACACACACACACACACACACACACACACATCTTTCTCATCTACCTACATATACACAAAGGCATGTGATGAGAGGATGAGAGAGAGAGAGAGAGAGAGAGAGAGAGAGAGAGAGAGAGAGAGAGAGAGAGAAGCAAGCACATGCACAAACACACAAAAATAACTCTTCCTTTGTAAATCCCACACTTCTCTGTTTTGTTACAGCTCTCATAAATGTGGGAACACTAGACATTTGCACTAACATAGAATGCTTTTTCTCCCTCCCCTTGCTGGTTGGCTGGTGTTGCAAACACTATTTATTTAGTGATATCCCACAATTAATTCTGCAGAAACTGTTCTCTTTCTCATGTGCATTTTCTGATCCTCTATTAACTAGCAAGTGATCAGCTACAATTAGAGGCTTCTAGAAAGACCTGGAACCTCATGTCTATGAGCTTTGACTGACAGCCTCAGACAGCACAGTGGTTTATTCTTTTCAGACTGATTGTTGGGGATCTCTAGCTTAGCTGGGGGATCCTATTCCAAACCCCACCCTCAGTGCATCAAGCAGCAGCTCCTGGGGCGGGGAGGTATTTAAGACCCCATCCTCTGGAGCAGGCTTGTGGTTTCCCCTCTACCCTCTGAGACTACCTTGGAATGCTCTGCTCAGATTAAAACCTGGACTTTAATTTGGCCTGATCTGATTTATTGCATCAGCAGAGAAACCCAATATAGGGGCATGGGAATCTTTCATCGATGAACATATTCTAAGACACTTTGCTTATTACAAGTCAATGGTTTCCTACTCATTTTACTCTTTGCCCCACAACTCACCCCTAACTTAATAGAAATTGCTGGATCAGTCAGATGTCTCAAAGGGTATAAAAGTCATTGACATACAAGCCTGGCAGCTAAATTCTATTCCCAAATCCACAGACGGATGGAAGGAGTGAATAAACTCCACAAAATTGTCCTTTGATCCCTACACACACACACACACACACACACACACACACACATACACACATACACACACACACACACTTAAATATTTTAAAAATAATAGCAGAATGACTCATTTTATCAAGTTGTGCCCATGTTATTCATATGGAAAAATAAAATTTGAAAGTATTTCACCAATAAAGTTAGCACTCAAATTATACACAATCTTGTGGGAAAGCACCTAGTATCTTTTCACTTGAAAAGATATTGACTCATGATGACTTCACATGAAATGTAAACATTGATTTGTGAGCTTGTGGTAACTTTTATTTATTAAGTTTTCTTTCTCAATACTTTTCTAATACTAAGATAATGTCTTGATGCCAAAAACATATTTCTAATAAAAACTAGTTCATATCAAATCCTTCCAAAACAATCTACATTATTTGTGGAGTCACTTCTATCTTAGCGACAACTTGTTATTCTTCCCTTCTGTCACACAGTGACTTCTGGTGACAGGATCGCTTCTGCCCTCCTAAATAGGTGACACAGTGCTTCCTTTTTAAGGTCATATGGCATACCTGCACGTTATTTATTGGTGATAGAATAGATACAGTTTTTGAAAGACCTATGAATTTAAGCATACTCTAAAGCAAAATTGTACTGTACCATTGCTAAACTAAATATTGATTAATTAAAAAATTGTTGAAAACATAGAGCACAACATATAGGGGAAATTGTGATGAAATACACAAATGAGTGATTTAAAAGTCACTAACAGGTGTGGAAGTGATGGTGTGAATAACCAGGAGAAAATTTATTTATTGAAATTTTAAGGAAAGTTCATATTCAAGTACAAGCCCTTGGTATTTACAGGTTCATATTTTTCAAACCAACCATCAATATCCTAATCGCTTTTTAAACAAATGACATTTGTGTGATGTAGCAAGAATCTTAAATGGTCTTATTAGTAAAAACAAACCCTGAGCCAGGTATTAGGGTGAATGCTGGAAGATCAGAGAAGCAGAACAAGCCACAGCCACCTCACCTTGCCAGTTCCTCAGCTGATCCTGTGTTCTTAGACTGGAAGCCTCTGAGTCCTCATCCAAATGGATCTCAGCTGAACTGCTTCTTGAAAGCCTGAAAGCTTAACCAGGCCAAAATCTTAACCAGGCTCTAGTTCCCGGTACTCACGCCTTATATACCTTTCTGCTTTTTGTGATTAAAGGCTCACTTCCTGGGATTAAAGGCATGAGTCATCATGCCTGGCTGTTTCCAGTGTGACTTTAAACTCACAGAGATCCGGATGGATCTCTGCCTCCCAAGTGATAGGATTAAAAGAGTGTGTGCCCCACAATTTTCTGGCCTCTATATCTGGTGGCTGGTCTGTTCTTTGAAGCCAGATAAGTTTATTAGGGTACACAATATTTTGGGGAACACAATAGCACCACAGTGTGATTTATGTATGGGGATATCTTCTTGTGTGTGATTCCCTAGTGCAGTATAACAGCTTCTCGTCGACATTGTGTTAGTTAAGGATGATTCACTCCCCAGTCTGGGAAGGTATGCACACACTGCATGCAAGTACTGTATTGTTGAAGACTTTATTACATCTACTTATTCTATTTATCTAATTATTATATTGTACATAGGCAGCCAGGAACAGAAGAGGAGATCATGTGAGGCATTTCTGAAGTTGTTTATCTTCTCTCACATGGGTCCTGAGTATGGAACTTAGGTGATCAGCTAAAGGCCTTTCTTCATGAGCCATTTCACTGTCTCTGGAAGTGCTATATCATTTTATACAAGGGCTTGTATATCTCTAAATGTTGGTATCTAGAAGGGTTCTGAAGTCAGTCTCCCATAGACACTGGAGAAGAATAGCTTAAGTATAGAATAGCCTTGCTAAAGGTTTCCCAGATAATGTGAAAATCTATTTTTTGTTTGTTTGTTTTCATTTTTGTTTAAAACAAATAAAAAATCTTATATCAGTAAAATAAAATCTCAAGGACATATCAGTTCTTAAAATACAGGAACCATATAGTCTACATGGAGTAAATTCATATTCTTTTTAGTCAAGGCATATGCACAATTTCTTCAACTGACTCAACACCCTGAAAATTTCAAGATACTTGCTAAATTTGACACATATGGATGTGGAGACAAATTTCCTTTGATTCACTATAAGTATTTGCACAGAAAGAAGAAAAGTGATGTGATCACAAAACACTTTATCTGGGGTTCTTCTCATAGAAGCTTTTGATGAACCATCTGGCTGCTTGCCTCCCTGCTGCCTGGGGTCTGTGGCCTGCAGGCCAGCTGCCTGCTTGCCCTTCTGACCTCTCCACAGCTATGTGTTTTGCTTGGTGGCCTGGACTCCACCTCTGACATCCAACTGTGCCTCAGAAGATTCCACAAACATCCAAGAGACATTCCTGCAGCCCTGACCTCCCCCTTGTCCTATTGAGACCAGGAGTTATTTAGCCCCTAGCCAGGTTGTCAGGGTTGCATCTTGACAGCCCTATAGGTTCCCATTTGATGCTTGGTGACATCACAGCTGAAGACACCCTGGTTGCTAGAACAACCATATAGCTATCAAGCAACATTGTGATGATTAGCTTATGGCTACTGTACCCTCACCTTTGCAAAGTCCTGAAAGTCCCCAAACAAAATCAGAACAACACACAGCCCATCCTTGGGACTCATGATAGACAGCTCTGGTGATCATTGATCCAGTCTAAGTCATGACATCTTTGCCCTTCTCTCTAGTCTTTCTCTTCCCTTTCCCTGCTGTTCAGTAGACTCCTTCACTTTTCCACTAAAAAAGAAAAGCATAAACAAATATAAATGCACTCTAGTTTAAAGATTCTACCCAGCTTGTTAAGGACAGTGTGTCTTCCTAGATGACAATATGAGTCAGGAATAATACTAAACAAAGGTAGTGCACAGCTGGACACAGGCATAGGGCCTGTTAATTGTAAAACACTAGACACAGCTGTTCTGAATGAACTTTGCTTGCTTTGTGATCCAAACCTATGATCCCTAAAAATTGTGTGTTAGCAAATTCTTGGAGCTGGGTGTGGCTGCGCATACTTGAAATCCTAGCGCTCCTGAGGTGGAAGCAGTAAGGTCCCAAGTTTGAAGCTAGTCTAAGCTGCATAGTGAAGCTATGTCTCATAGACAAAAAGGCTGGGGGGATAAAGGGATTAGGGAGAGTTTGTGAAAGTTGCTTGCTAGGTAAGAACATCTGAGGGAAAGTAATAACTTAATTTGGAATATATGGCCCTGGACTGGATTCTATTTAGATGAGAGTGGTTGTAAAATGCATTTTGGAATATGGGAAATTTTCCTTCCTTCTTTCTTTCTTTCTTCCTTCCTTTCTTTCTTCCTTCCTTCCTTCATCCCAAACATTGGCTCAGGAGAGACTGCAGCAAACTTTTGGAGAGTATTTAAGAATCTAGAAAGGAGGCATTTGTACATGTGTTGCAGATAAAATGGGAGTCCAGTGGACTTTCAGCTCCAGGTCTTTTTTCTTCATGGCTCCTTCAGCATGAAAGTTTTGCTGAGGACACAAGGTGCTCAAACTTTGTCTACTTTTGTTATGACTTTGAATGCTGAGCTACCATTAGTATGAAATCCTGACACCTTCTGAATGTTGACAGGTCTTGAGATACTCATATTGGGAAAGCACTGTCCCAGAAGCCTCCTCATGCTTAATAATGACTTATTGACTTTTATGACTCACATCTATTTAGCTGTTTTTCTGTTTATTGATTCCTTGTGTATGGCATTATGCATGCCAATCCAACTCATGCCCCGTTGTCCCTTTGTATTTGCTCTCTGTCCTTGCAACCTACCCCCCCAAAATAAAATTAAATAAAAAATATTGTCATGGAAGCTGTTGTGTGTCACAGTGAATCACACAGTATAAACACTTTAGTCCATACATTTTTACTTGTTCTTTGCAATGAGTCATTGGTCTTGTTCTAGGTCTCTGGCTTCTGCTACTGGATCATCACAGAGACTCCTCACAGATATCTTGTTGCTTCTCTATATCATGGAGATCCTGCAGTTTTGGATATACAGGACCAGTCCCTTCATGTGCTCCAGCAGTTCACAGATGGGCTGTTGCAGTGGGCCAACTCATAGTCCTGGATCTGGACCTGGGTAGTAGCTGAGTTGGTCAGCCTTCCAGCTCTTCAGAATCCTTGCTGCCAGGGCAAGCTCTCCAGCACTGGCCTAGCTAGCTCACCCAATCCCACAGGCAGCAAAGGGCATGGAAAATTCTCCTTCTCTTATGCCCTTAGGGCCAGTTCATCTGTACCCACATCACCAAGGCCAGATCTACTTACTATGCTGCTGAAGCAAGGTGCAGGGCCTACTCTCCTGAGTGTTGCAGCTGGTGAAGGTAAAGGGCTAGTTCTCCTACTTTTTCTAATGCCCCCAAGGCCAACTCTCCTACTTGCCTCAGGTGGCAAGGGAAAATTGGGGAGGGAGGGCATCTCTCCCTCACCATATCACCTCAGGGCAGATGAAGGGCAGGGACAGTTCTCATGCTCTCATGCCCTCAGAACCAGCTTACCTGTGCCCCCAACACCCAGGCCATCTCTACTGTGCTGCCCTACCTTGGAAGTTATGGGACCTGCTCTCCCAGGTGTTGCCCCCAATGAGAAGTTGAGCCAACTCTGTGTAGTCAATGTGGTCCTAGGAGGCAGTCCTGACCACAGACATCCAGAGACATAATTGTCTGGCCAAAGTTAAACATGGCATGGTAAAGTTGTAATTAAACATAGAGTCATGCAATATCATGGTTGGATTGCCCCCACAAACAACTAGAGAGATTATCAGCTAGGCCAATGATGAGCAGCTGTGTTGTCTGGGTGTTTCCCGGACCCCAGCCATGGTGTCTGGCAGGCACAACCACTCTCTCCTTCCCTCAGCAATCCTCAAAGCCTCTTCTCTCTGCTGCATCCTCTCTTGCTCCAGACACACTGGGCTAGAGGAGAGGTGCCACAGTGCTCACTCTTGGGGGAGATTGGGGCCCTAGTTGAAGCTTCAGCTACCACAGCCTAGGAGCCCAGAGAATGATGCCCAGGCCGCTACAGTCATCAAGGCCATCTTGATTCTCCTTCCCAGCTTTTTCTTAAAGGGAAGAAATATCTGAATCTTGAGATTGCCAGATCAACTAAAAAATACTTCTAGTGACCTTTGCTTTTCCTCTTTTCTGTCCATTTGCCTGTATCTTTACACTTCTTCATTTAAGGTGATTATTATGTTTATTCATTGATTTATTAGTGTACATGTATGAGTACCGTTGTAGGTAGAAGTTTTCCTGTGTCCTGCCAGCCTGCAGCAGGAACAGCTTGAGCACTATGAAGAGAGGCAGATATGGAGATGTGAGGTTGAAGAGGAACAGCCTGATGGGAGTAGCCTGTGAAACCACTTGAGGCCATGGTGAAGTTCCAGCCTGTGCTGCCACTGAGGGCCATGTCTAGGTCTGTGGCCATGTAACAGCAGGGGTCTGTGTCAATGTCCATGATCCATGTTACTGCCAAAGGTCCTACGGATGTCTATAGCTCAGGCTTCTTGCTAGCTAGCTCTTACATCTTAAATTAACCCATTTCTATTAATCTATTTATCACCATGTGTCTCATGGCTTTACCTGTATTGCATTGCATTTTGCTTCCCTGGGTGCTCTCAGTGTCTCCTCTAACTCTGTTTTCTTCTCCTTGTCTCTCTGCTTGGCTTCTCCTCCTGGCTACATAATTTATTTTTGGGAATGTGGGCATAGTTCTTTAGACTACTTCCTGCTGACTGGGGGTGCTGGTAATGTTATGGGGACCCAAGGAAAAGTTAGGATTATGGTGAAGTACTGACTGGAGTATTCTGTGAGGCTGAATCATCTAAGTTAACAGCCTTGAAGCCTTTTTGGATGTAGAACTCAGTGGAAACTGAAACAGAGGCTCTCTGAAATGTTGGATCATCTGAGCCATCTGTTCCCATTGGAGATTTTTCATGGGATCTTCCTTGATAGAAATATTAACCTGGAAGGAATCTACACCTCCTCATCTTCTTTGGAAACAAAAGCAGAACTTCTTTTCCCAAGCAGCATATCCTTAGACCCAAATTTTGAAGTTAAGATACCTTTAATATATATAAATATAACTTAGTAGCCCCTAATGTCTCTCTGAAGTTAGCACATTAATAGTCCAAAAATTGCAAAGAAAGCATAATAATATACAGTCTGCAGACTCTTTGTGTATTTTCCATCTTTATGTGGCTTTTTAATTAGTCTATTCTTTTAAGGACTTTCTCTACTCTTTTTCTTTTTGCTCCCAAGCCTACAATATTTTTAAACACTCTGTAACCCATTTAGAGTTTTTTTTCCATCTGAATCTATTTTATTGTGTATCTGTAATCATTAAAATACAATACTGAAATTTGTGTCCCTTTAAACTCCTGTGTTTGGGTCTGAATATCTCTATAATCTCTTTTAATAAGTTTTTCTGAAACTTTTAGGTTAGCATTCATATTAACCAACTCTTTTAATGATAAAACAAAAATGATCAAACAAATAATATTTATAATTGAAATTATGTAAATCCCATCTAAATCAATTTTCCCATTTAGTTGCTCCATTTTCAAACCATCTAGCATATTATCAGAGACCTAACTCTTTCTGTTGTAATAGTGTTTCCTATTTTTTAATGTGGGAAAAAATTCTCTCTTCTAATTTCTCCCTTTAAGAATTTCCAATCATTTCAACAAATCTGCCAAAAATGATGATTCAGATGTGAGGTTGACTGCTTCTGTGTAGAACAGTAGAAGCCTGAGCAGGTTTTCAAGGCAGCTGCCTAGTTTGACAGTAGCCCAAGAAGGAGTATCCAGGGAAAGCCCACAACCCAGTGAGAGAGAAGAAGCCAAAGAGCCAGCCATCTATATGGGGGAATGTGCAAAAGTGGCTAATTCCCAGGGATTTTTGAGCCCAAAACCTTTGCCAGTGGTTGCAAAGCCACAGGAAAGTGGCTTTTTCATGAATTCGTGCCCTACAAGTTGAAGTTGGACTCCCAAAGTTTCTCTCCTGCCTGCCTGTTCCCAAATAATTGACTCAGAGGATTAATATTACTTATTAATGTCCAGCCATTAGCTCAGATTTGTTATTACCTAACTCTTATACTTAAAGTTAACCTGTAATTCTATGTTTAGCCACATGGCTTGGTAGCTTTTCTCAGTAAGGCATTCTCATCTTACTTTGTCTGCAGCTGGCTGGTGACTCCTGACAATGCCCTTCCTCTTCCCAGCATTCTCCTAGTCTGCTTGTCCCACCTATACTCCCTGCCTGGCTACTGGCCAATCAATGTTTTATTAAACCAATTCAAGTGACAAATCTTTACAGTGTACAAGAGCAAGTGTGTGTGTGTGTGTGTGTGTGTGTGTGTGTGTGTGATTCTGCACATGCCACAGAGCACATGTGATATTCAGAGAACAACTTTCAGGAGTTGGAAGTCAGTACTTTCTTCCCATATGGGTTTCAGGGATCCAACTCAGATCATGAGCTTGATGGCAGGTTCTTTACCCGCTGAGTCACACCATCAAATGTAATTTTTTATGATTATCAGTTACACATGTGGAAGACCATATTGAAATCAACACATTTTACTCATTCCTATAATTAAAACCTCCCCAAACCTTAAATATGAGAGCAAAGTGAGAACACCTGTATCCTGCTGAAAGCTAGTAAGTTTACTTCTGAAACATGTCTTTCCTAACACACAGGAACACTCACAAATATGGAATACACACCACTCGCTCCCTCAGGTAGCTCACTCTACCTTTGAAAAGGGAGAGATTTGGTAAATTTCTACTTTTTATGGAGAAAAACATTGTCAAAAGCATTTTTTCTAAATTTTGAAACTATAATACAATTATAATTTGTCCTTTCCCTTTCATCCCTTCAAGCCCTCCCATATACCCCTGCTCACTTTCCTTCAAACTTATGGCCTCTTTTTCATTAGCTTTTATTTCATATATATACCTATTCATAAATATAATCTATTAAATTCATATAATATTACTTATGTATGTTTTCACGGCTGTTTGGCACTGCACAACCAATTGCTTTGTTTTTCCTTGGGAAGCCTGTTTCTGCTGTTCCCAGCTCTCTGCAGATACCTGCAGTTCTTTGTGGGGGTTGAGGCAAAGGATTGGGAGTTAGCTGTGAGATTGTGTATGCTAGTAATGCCAGAAGATGAACCCATAAAGTCTCACGAATATGACTGCCCAAACATGAGCTAAACAAGCATGGCACCAATGGACAAGCCAAAGTGGATAGAGAAAAACTCACAAGGCCTCAACCCAACACAAAAGTGTCTTCTCAACTCAGTTGTGATGCCTGTAAATCAATCTTATCTTCCCAAGTGAAGTTCTTGGTCTTAAGTTTGGGAGGGAAACTAAGAGTGACCAGAGGCTTCTTTAATAGCCAGAAGGGATTTTGCTCCAAAAAAATTCTCATGATATTAAGTGTGAAAAGCATGGTGTGCTTGTATATCACATGGTCATATGTGAATTAGTGCACATGCACAGTTTTAAGATTACTATGACTAATCTCGTGTGTAAAGAATATATGTGTCTGTGTATGTAACATATACACTTATGTATTAGTACAAATGTATACATTTTAAAGTTAACCATGATTCTTCTTTCATTCATGTGTGTGACATGGGTTGTATGCATGTGTGTGTGTGTTTGGATGACTGCAGGAATGGCTGTGAAGTTAGCATAAGATTATTCAAAAATCTCTCACAATGGGTGTCACATTTGAATAGCTGTTGTTTTGTCCCACAGAGAAAGAAGGAAAATCAAAGGTCCCTAGTCATTTTGTACTAGTCAGACACTAAAGGAGTCTCTGTGAGCAAAACACTTGCTGATTAAGTAGTTGGAGTGTGTGTGTGTGTGTGTGTGTGTGTGTGTGTGTGTGTGTGTGTTTATGTGTGTCTGTGTGCCAATGGAGGCCAGGAGAGCACATAGGATCCAAACTCTGTTCCTTATGATTGCACAACAAACATTCTTATCAGATGTATTATCCCTCCACTCCAACCTAGTTCTCATTTTCTGCTGAAACTGTATCTTATCTACAGCCTATTACCACTAAGTAATATTTTATTTATTAGGTTCATAGGACCCTCTAATAATTGGATAGTTAAGAATAATCCCCAGCGCTGTTTCAAGAGTTTTATCTGATGAAGCTTATGCATCAAGGTGCTTGTATATCCTCAAGGCAGAATTCTCCTAGATATTCCTTTTATTTTCTCTAGGTGATTTTATTCAAGCATCGCAAAGGATAGAGGAAAATTCCAGATTAAGTATTACTCCTGCCATAGGAATAAAATAAGAAAACTAAAACATAAATTCCCTGTGGCTATATACCTAGTTTTCATCTTCTAAAACCTTGTAGATGATCTATCTGCCTTCTTTTCTGTGTGATTTTAGCATCCTGAGCTTGGCTTTTCTTCTATTCCTTTGATGGGATAAGAACCATGTATGTTTTATCTTGCCATATTTGAATGGAAAGCTATACCAGGACTTTGGATATATAGATATTCTAAAGATTTTATTTTTATTTTTCATTATGTGTATATGTGCCTTTATGTGTGGTAATATGTATCCATGTGAGCATAGGTATCTGCAGAGGCCAGAAGATGGTGGTAGATCCAATGGAACTAGAAGTACAGGCATTTGTGAGTGGCTTGACATGGATGCTAGAAACTGAACTCAGCTCCTCTGCAAGAGCATCAAGTGAACCATCCATCTCTAGCTCACACCACAGGCATTAAAAATTACTGGGGGGGAGGGGGGTATCTACAATAATTTTTCGTAAGTACATGCACTGATTTTAAAAGGAAAGCCTCTGAAAGCATTTATAATGTTTTCAGTTGTCTAAAAAAGGGATTTTGAAGTGACTTTATGGGGAAAACTTACTTGATGTAAAAGTTGTTTCTTTTTGGAATCACATAGGAAATCAATACTTCATAAGTAGTCCATGTGAAAATGTGGCTATTCTACAAAAGTCCACAGATTGTTGAATAAAGTATACATTCACAAACAAAAAAGTCAGAATGGTTGATAATAAAATATATATTTTGAAAAAATGTACACAACAGAATATGCAAGAGGCACTTGCAAATGCCATCAGAGCTCATCACGGTGGCTGTTCAATGCTTAGGGACCGCCTCTGATCTCTAAGTTTCACAGACTTTACACTTCTATGAAGCAAAATGTATTTATAACTCACATTCTTGATTGCTATGGTTTTTTTTTTTTTTTTTTTTGTGGACATGGGTGTTTTGCCTGCATGTATGTGTGTCACAATGTGTAGAAGACAGAAGAGGGCAGTAGATACACTGGAACTGGAATAAAAGACAGTGGGTAGCTGCTGTGTAGGTGCTGGGATTAAAACCTGGGTCCTCTGGAAGAGCATCCGGTGTCCTGAGCCAATGAGTCACCTTTCCAGCTTCATTAATTAATGTATTTTAAAGATTCTAAAGAGCTTATTTGGTACTGTTCTGGATAATATGATGAAAAAATATGCTAACAAATAATATCAAACCACCTGTAGCTAGGGCTGAGCTGCAAATGCCTGCCCACACACCCTGCATGCTTCTCAGGATGAAAGTACCTCTGTACCACCTGTAGCTAGGGCTGAGCTGCAAATGCCTGCCCACGCACCCTGCATGCTTCTCAGGATGAAAATACCTCTGCTGTCCTACTCACTTGTCTAGGCTGCAAGCTGACGTTTGGGTTGGAGACTCCTGAGTTGATCTTTTTCCTTAGGTCACAGGGGATGCTATCTTGAACTTTTTCCTGTAACAATTAGAGCAGACTCAGCCAGGTTTATGGTAAGGTAATGGATATATTGACACTCCAGAAGGGGTAGAAGGAGTTTCAGGAGACCTCTCTTGGAATGACAGCTACTTTTCCTTCCCCCAAGCTGCAGTTGATCTTGGGAGCTGTTAAAGCATATAGGAAGTGAACAGCAAATTAAAAGGGGCAATCCATGATGCAGCTTCTATGAGGCCATCACCTATGATGGACTGGAACTTTGCAATGAAACACCTGTTTTGGGGGTTGCCCACACTCCTGAAAGTAAGGAGCTGTATAAAAAGGTCCAATCAACTCATTGTTTTAATCAAGTTGAACTTGGCTAAAATTGTGTGTTAATCTGCCATTGGTACCTATCCAGGTGATTGGCATCTGTTTGTATCTTACCATAAAAGTTAATGTAACAGACGCCTTGGGTGTATTCTATCAGTACATTTCAGATTCTTAGCTGTACTTCCAAAATGTGATCTGTAGGAAACGTAACTTTTGTTTGCTAATCAGATGGAACCAGAAACAAATCAACTTTTAATTTTCTCATGTCAAACTAAAAAGGTATACAACAGGTTGTTTTTAAACAATCTGTACATTTTAGAGCTCATAGTAATTTAGAGATTATGAGGGTTGACTAAAGAATCTTACAGACAAGGCACTGAATTCTAAGTAAATATACTCAATTGCAAAGATGGTAAGTGGTTAGCATAAATTATCTATACTGTAAGGATGGAAACCTAACTCTGATCTGGTGCATGACCATTGTCATAAGCTCTGCTGTGGAGTGAAAAACACAAGTCATCCAGAATCCAAGTAAGTAGAGTGGAAGACTAAAGCTATTTACCCGAGAGCCAAGAGCAACTAACTGCAAGACAATGTCCGTCCTGAAAGAAGACAGTGTGATGATACATGTGAACTGCCCACTTGAAAGGAGCAAAAGTCACCAAGTAGAGAAACCTCTGGGCACTACTGTGAGGAAGTTTCCAGATCAGTTTCATTGTGGTGGGAAGACCTACAACACCATTCCATGGCCTGGGGTCCTAGACTGCTGCGCGGGGGTGGGGGGGGGTGGGGGTGGGGGGGTGGGGGGTGGGGGGGTGGGGGTGGGGGGTGGGGGGGTGGGGGGTGGGGGGTGGGGGGTGGGGGTGGGGGGTGGAGGGTGGGCGGAGACAAAGGAGAAAGTGGGCAGAACATTAGTGTGTGTCCCTTTCTGCTTCCTGACTCTGGAAGCAATGCTACCAGGTGCCTCAGGCCTCCCTGAAACAGTAGACTGTCCCCTCACACCAGAAGCCAGAATAAAAGAGACAAAGGAGAAAGTGGGCAGAACATTAGTGTGTGTCCCTTTCTGCTTCCTGACTCTGGAAGCAATGCTACCAGGTGCCTCAGGCCTCCCTGAAACAGTAGACTGTCCCCTCACACCAGAAGCCAGAATAAAAGAGCCCTCCTTGTCATGTGTTTGTTACAGCACTGGAGAACACAGCCAATACAGTTAGCCAGCAGAGGCTGAGGAGAAGCCAAGGTTATCCAGGACCACTAAGTTACAAGCTGTCAGTGTATCTGCTTGTCAATCACCTGAGAACCAAAGCAAATAACATCTAATAAATCCAGTTTTGTCAATCAACCCCATTCAAACAGTTTTGTGGAGTTTTAGTACTCTAAGAATCAGTGTCTATTAAGTATAAAAAGAAGATCAGGCTGGGAAATTGTCTAAGGGATGACGCATGATCAGGTGTATTAGGAGAAAGGCCTTGAGCCTATGACTAAGACTTGAGTTGGGAGAGCATTAGAAGGAACTTCTAATAAATAATCAACATTAACTGCTTAGCCAAGTCTGCAAGATCTGTGGTGATTATTAACTGCAAAAAAAATTAGGTCAGCACCTAACTCCTGACAGTCCAGATTTTTGTAACCCTATGAATTCAATAAATGAACCAAAAGTGACCTTTATCATTTATCTGTAGGCACAGGGTGCCATTGATTGGCCTTCTTCTGTCATTTCTACTCCTTGTTTTGTGCCTGTCCCAGCTATGTAGCTGCATTTCAATACATTCTCACTCTGCCCGCAGACTTCCTCGGGAAAGGGATGAAAGGAAAATGCTCTGACAATTTACACCCAGCGTTTAAATGCTTGTGTCAAGGAATTGCTGGCTTTGCCCTTAACATGCTTGTTTCCTGATCAAACACTTATCCTTCAAGGATGGTTTCTTAAATGCCAGGAGGGAGAGAGCCTTTCCTCTGAGGGAGATGGCTAGAGTCAGGCTATTATTACATACAGTAAGGAGCTGGCTAAAAGTCTGGAACCTTTCTTTGTAATCTGACTAGATATCAAGAACTACAGGTCCCCAAAACTTTTCTTTTTAAATGAGTTTCCTTGTCTCGTGGTATTACATTAGGGACTTAATTCAACTGTGTAATAATTTTAGAGGTCACAGTTCAGGCACACACTGCCAGATGAGGACACAGTGTCATGGTCACTCAGGACTCATGCGGTGGGTGAAAGAAACAATGGCAAGAAAAGAAGTGCACAGCTTCGCCATCCACAGTTAGCCTGAGGCGTAGAACCAGTGAGGGTGGGAGGTCCTCATGACTGTCAGAATCTAGACCTGATTGCTGACCAGGCCTGGCCCACCTGCTGCCAACTTTTTCTTACATCTGCTGAAGAGGAAATGGTAAATCAAGAGGATGTCCGCAAATCTTTAATCCCCTCACAGACTCTCTAAGTGTCCAGGAGAAAGGCAGAGTGCTAGTCTCACTTAACCCCAGGAAGCCTCCAGATCTCAGGTGGCCAGATTGGAATGTAGATTACATGATAGTGGCAGTGCATCCTGCCACCTGCATCATCAATGATGCTAATGCATCATGGGTGCACCTTCACTAAATGTGTCCCCCTTTCACTGCATCCTTGGACTCATATTCCCTCCTGGAAGGCTAGTGCTCCCGTCTCCTGCCACCCACCATGAAATCGGAGACAGCTTAACTACATGAAGCTTCCCCTTTCCTCTGAGACCTGTGAGAAAGTGACTCTCACCCTGTCAGAAAGGCCTACATTCTCCTCAGAGCCCCTGCCATGGCTCTGTCAGCCTGGCCTTAATAATACTTCTGTATGAAAATAATTCAAATAATACTTCTGTAATAAATCTGTTACCCCAAAGGACATTCAGCCTCATTATCTCCCCTGGACTCCAAAACCTGTCAATGACTATGCAAGATTTCAGATGGTTCTAGATCTCTTGCTATTATCAAATCTCACCTTGATGTTTTACAGAAATGAGACAGGACCATCAGCTTCCTCACTGAGAAGGAGCCTTCTGGGTTGGTGAGAGTCTAAGTACCTGAGAGTATACTAACTTTACAAGGGACTTTTGGCACCCACAGCCACTGGACTCCGATTGGAGAGAGACACAATTCAGTAAGCCAGACCATTAATTGACATGTTAGAAATTATGCTAATTGTGCTCAAAGTGAAAAGCCTGACATATTCAATCCAGGACCTGTCTCTTGTTTCTCAGTCATTCCTTAGTTATTTATGCCTTTGCTGTTTCACTAATGGGCTAGCAATGGGGCGTCACACGTTTACCCTCCAAATGTCAAAGTCCCACCTCCCATTCAGAACAGTAGAAGGAAGGTGCTGTCCTTCATTTTGATTGGAGGGACCTGGTCTAATCTCTTTGAGCAGCTGAGACCTGACTTCAAATGACCTAAGTCTCTTTTAGCAAGTCTGGCAGTTTTCTTCCTATGCTTAAAGCAGTTTTAGAAATATTTCTAATTTGTGGATGATTTATATATTTTTTCTATATTTATATATTATTTCTAACAGAAATATTAGCCTTTAAAATATGATTGAGATAGAATATATGCAGATGGAAGTGACTTATTACTATGAAAACAATCAGTGAGTATCAAGCCAGTGCACATAACTGTAGTCAAACATCCAAATGAAGCAGCTGATGGAAGGGGCCCTGGTCATGTGTGAAAGATTCATGACGTACAAGCCTCAGGTGGACTGAAAAGCACTTGGCAGGAAAGTATACTGACCACACCTGTGGAAAGTTGACTGATCACACCTGCGGATGCTTTGGATAAGAAGACCCATGTGACAAACCCATTGGTATGTACCACTTCCACACTGCAGGGACCCTGACCTGCAATGGACTCTTCCATCCCCAAAGCTCCCCCTTTTACATCCTATAAAACCACAAGACCCCATGTCACATGCACAGTCTCATTTCCTCACAAAGACTGGAGCCCTTCAGCTGTCCTGACTAAAGAACAATTAATTCTGCTTGAGGAGAGGATGCTTTTTTCATTATTTGCCCATCTCCTCCATCAATCCTGATCAGACAATGTGATTCCTCTCACCAATGCCCTCTACTGTGTTCAGACACCCTCTTTTCTTTTTTATTAATAATATTTTTTATTTGAATTTTTTTCTTTCCTTTTACATACCAACTCCTGTTTCCCCTTCCTCCCCTTCTCCCACTCCCCCTAACCTCCTGCCTCCACCCCCAACCCCTCCTCATAGAGGGTGAGTCCTCCCATGGGTAGTCAACACAGGCTGGCATACCAAGTTGGGGCTGGACCTAACCCCTCCTCCTGCATCAAGGCTGAGTAAGGCATCACACCATAGGGAATGGATGCTAAAAAGACAGTTCATATAACCGGGATAAGTCCTGGTCCCATTACCAAGGACCCACAAACACATCAAACCACACAGGTTCCAGGCAGGCTCCCCAGCTGTCAGTACAGAGTCCATCAGCTCCCAGTCGCTTGGGTCAGCTGTCTCTGTGGTTTTTCCCATCATGATCCTGAGCCCCCTTGCTCTTATAATCCTTCCTCCCTCTCTTCAACTGAACTCCAGGATCTTGAACAAGTGCTTGGCTGTGTAGACATTCTCTTTTCTTAACAATATTTTTCTGCTTTTGAATTTTATGTAAAATGTAGGTCAACAGAACACTCTCTATTGCATGTAGAGTTTTCTGTTCATTATAAATGCTGATATTCAAACATCAAGGTTTAAATTAAAAAAAATAAACTGTAAAAGTTTAGTGGTTTTCTTGATTTTTTTTTAATATGGATTCCTCATTTCACTCATTTTTTTAGAACACAGGATTTGTGTGTGTGTGTGTACATGTGTGTGTTGTATGTGATAAATATTTTGTGTACCTGTTCCTGTGTATATGCAAGTGTCAATGTAACATGAACATGTGCATGAACATGTGGAAGCCAGAGGTTGCTGTCAAGTAGCTCCCCCAATCACACTCCATCTTATCATTTATTTTAGAAAACCTTTCCTTGAACCTGGACCTCATTGATTCAACTCCACTGACTGACCAGCAAGCCAATGTGGTCTGCCTGCCTCTGATGCTCCAGCAAGGAGGTTACAGATGTATACTTCCACACCTTGAATTTTCCATGAGTACTGAGGATTTGAACTCACGTGCTCATGCTTCCTTAACAAGCACTTTATTGGCCAAGCCATATACTCAATGTCCCATTAAAGACCCCTTCAAATAAAGGAATTTGAAAGACTAAATAAAATACAATTTAGACTTTAACCATTTTCTTAAAAGAAACTTTTGGATTTCTTTGGTTTGGAGCTATTTTCAACTTTTCTAATTCTTTCTTTGTTAGCTAAATATCCCTTTTTCCCCTCAGTTAACAAAGAGATGGTATTCAAGAGTTGCTGCTGTAGAATAATCCTTCTGTACACTGTGAGTATATATTACTCTCATTGGTTAATAAAGAAGCTGACTGGCCTATAGTAAGGCAGGACAATCAAGCTGAGCATGAAGGACAGAGTCAGAAGAGATGATAGCTATCTGTTGAGGAAGCAGGGCATGTAGAAAATGAAGTAATGAGCCAGGAGCCATGTGGTGAAACATAGATAAGAATTATGGGTTAATTTAAGTGTAAGAGTTAGTTAGTAACAAGCCTGAGTTATCAGCCAAGCATTTATAAGTAATATTAAGCCTCTGCATGGTTTTTTGAAAACTGGTGTGTGGGAGAGGAATGGCTGGCAAGTTGCAGTTAGTTGGCACTGTCTTGAGGACTTAGGTATTGTGACAGGGCAAGATAGTGCACAGGTTCCTCCATCTTGTGATCTTGCTGAGGCATTTCAGTTTAACTGGAGTTTGATCTCCTTGATGAGAAACCTCACAGAAAATTACCTGTCTCTATTCTAGGAACCCAGAGTTAATATGTGCCAGCTAACAGCATCTATTAAATTGCCAGCATAGGCACACCTCCCTGTCCAGCTAACTGCTTATCTTAACTTCTGTTAAGTTGCTTACTTGTGCAAAACCTCCTCCTGCAGTTGCTAAGTGAGATACCGGGATATGGGTTTTGCCTTAAACAACAACAACAACAACAACAACAACAACAACAACCTCTTAATCTAAATACTCTGCACTACATTTGGGTCCCAAATACCTGTGTGTAGTCTTAGCTGGAATAAAGACTTTCAAATGGACCATAGACTGTAGCTGGGTGTTCTTTTCTGGTGGGATCCTGTAACAGCATATGATTTTTGCTTGTCTTTAAGAGGTATTTGACAAATGACTCTTAAAATACATCCTCTAAATCAGTGGTTATTTACCTGTGGGTCATGAACTCTCTGAAGTTCTTATATTAGATATCCTTCAGATCAGATATTTACATCATGATTCATAACAGCAGCAAAATTGCAGTTATGAAGAAGCAATGAAATAATTTTATAGTTGGAGGACACAACAACATGAGAAACTGTATTAAAGGGCCATAGCCTTAGGAAGGGTGAGAATCACCATTATAAATGAGAATGTTACATTATTAACTGCAGTTATCATTAAGATCTACTTAATTTATATTCTATTTATGTTATAGAGATCTTTATAGGATATATAAATGTAAGTAATCTATAGGAATAAGTTTAAATAAATATATATTCTATTTCTTTCATTGGGTTAGTATAGGTTAGGATGAGCATTCATTAGTTTGAAACTCTTCACAGGGCACACTTCATATCTACAGTATTGACTGCTAACATTTCTCATTCATATGTTACATTCTGTCTTGATATATTGGTCTCCTTGTCTGCTTATATGGCCTACAAAACTTTCACCCCCATCCTTCACCTAATGTTTTGTGTGTTCTCCAGAAATTTGGTTCTTGATGCTTATTAAAATATTCACCATTCCAAACTTCTGTGCTATGAACTTCTTCCCCTTTTTTGCAATCTTCCCTTTTTTGTATCTGTTTAAAGCAACTCTTTGGATGCTGTGTTATTTTGATTTTCCTTCAGAGTACAAATCAGATTTTCTGAAGTCCTTTTTCTGAATCCTTTTTCAAACACGTTCTAGAGAAGGGGATTGTTCTGAATTTTCATGGAGCTGCCCTGTGTCTGTGCTGAGAAATTCCCCATTACCAATTTAACTTACTCAAAGGTTGTCTGTTTACTGACTTCAGGGGCTTTGTGTAGCCTTGAATTTAGCATAAGATTATTCCGGAATCTCTTCCAATGAATCTCAAAGTGGTCAACAAATCTGAATATCTGTTGTTTTTGCCCAGTGAAGGAATGTGTAAAATAAATTAGATATGCCTAGCCATAGAAATCCTACTGTGGTCTTCTGTAGGTCAGATATTAATTGAATGGCTACAAGCTGAAATGCCTGCAAATTTTACTATTTGATGGACTCTGTGTGTGTGTCTGTGTGTGTGTGTGTGTGTGTGTGTGTGTGTGTGTGTGTGTGTATACACCCATGCATGCACACATGGAGTCCACAGCAGGATGTTGGTTGAGTGTCTCTATCATTTTTTATCCAGTTGCTTTTAGACAAGGGCTTTCAGTTAACCAGATGATTGTCATTGCTGCTAGGCTGTCTGACTAGCCAACAAACTCTCAGGATCTGCCTGCCTCTAGCTACCAATGCTGGGGTTATAGACACAAGCAACCATGATTGGCTTTTTAGACAGGTGATGGGGATTTTAAATCAGGCCCTCAAGCTTACAGAGCCTATGCTTTCAGCCAGAGTCCTTTCTCCCACCTATTTGGTTGGTTTTTTACATGTGGCTTTTGAATCCAGCTTAAAATTTAAAATACTCATGTACACATATGATACCTATATACACTGCACTACACACACACACACACACACACACACACAAATCTGTAGCTAGAGGCATCACTCGGTGGTTAAGGACACATAGTGCTCTTGCAGATGATCTGAATTTTGTTCCCAGCATTCACATTAGCCATCTTACAACCATCTGTAACTTCAACTCCAGGGGATCCTCTTACAGCTCTCTTTTGGTCACCATGGGCACCGTCACTGGCATGCTGTAGCCCTCCCATGTAAATGAATCTAAAATAAAAATTCATAAAAACATATACAAATGCAGTATATGTTATCAATACTTTTTCATGCCTATGTCAACATATATGGTGATTATTTTAGAATATATGCTGGAGTAAATAAAAAAAACAACATTCAAGTATCTGTAGATATGTGATCTTCCTGCCAGTAAATTCAGTTTTTACAAAGTATAATCTAGATATCTGTCTAGAGAAATGTCACAGAAGAGAGAAATCTGAAAAAAAAAAAAGGTTATTTCAGCTGAATAGATGATGCACATTTTGTTGAAGTGTGCAGGGGATCAAATTTAGGACCTTGTGCTTGTTAGGTAAAGGTTCTGCCATTGAACTACATCCCAGCCTGTGTATATTGAGTCAATGAGACATTGTACTCATCTGTGAAATTCTTGCAGTATATTAATAATGGATAGGAGAAAACTACTAAGTTCTTTCAAAGCAGGGTCTTCTAATTGTCTTTATAAATGAAAGTATAATTTAAGTATATGTTTATTTTTTAAATGTATATTGAATATATTTATAATTGTCAAGGTAGTAGATTTAGTGATGAGAAGAATAATGAATATAAAAGCATAAAAAATCACAGGTGAATGTAGAGTTTGATGTTCTCACTTCCTACCTGAGTGTTGACAGGCAAGAGTACATGGTCGCTGGGAACAGTGAAAGGGAGAATGAGGGTTGGAAGTGTAGCTCAGTGGGTCAAATGCTGATCTCGCATGCCCACAGTCCTTGGTCCTATCCTCATAAATGCCAGCACCTCCCAGACTGAGCATAGTGGTGCACTTGTGCACTCCCAGCAACCAGAAAGTAGAAACAAGAGATTCAAAAGTTCAGGGTCATTCTTGGTAAGTTTGAGGCCAGCCTGGAATGCCTAACACTGTGTGTCAAAAACAATAAATAAAGTTAAGTTGAAAGTGTAAAGTTTTTGGAAATGGTAGAGTCAGCTAAGGCTTGAATGTTAACCTTGGTGGTTAGACAGAATGCATGTGGGTGTGGTGGGATGCCACAGAAAGGCCATTAAAGTCATTGGATGCCTGTTAGCTGCCCACTTCTTGAAAGCACAAAGGAAAATAAAACTAATTCTCAATAAAACTGAAGCTTAACTTCAGCGTGCTTTGGATTTAGAACTTGTCAAAGTTGCAGAAAAGGCATTCCACGCAAAACACATTGAAAGACATAATGGGGAAAAAGGCAAATTGGCAATATCTTCGAGTGATTTGTCCTGGACGTTAAAATGCTCATGTTAGCCTAGGCTGTCACTTGGACGAGAGACCTACTTGAGAGCCTGTCATTTTTGTCAGTGTTCCTGAACAAATTTATACTCTGAAAACATGCTTCTCATTTCTGTTTTATTGAAGTTAGAAATTATATCTTCTGTCCTAGGGAGCACTGATGTCTGCTTGGTCACATGCATTATGCGATGTCTGCCTTGTGTGTGATATTTCTGTGACAAGAAATATTACTATGACTAGAAAGTATTTGTTAGCAATCATACTGTCATGTGTGGAATAATGCTATTTTTTAACAGTTTGTATTAATCCTAGATCATATACCCATTGGGACAATATGTTGAAAGGACGATAAGTACGCGGTAATAGTAGAATGGTCTAGGAAAAAAGTGCTCGTTTATTGTTCAGTAGGTGGGAAAGTCTTTTTGAAACTGCATTTCCCTCATTCTTAAAATAGCATAAGAAAATAGAAGGTAGTTGTTAGTATCAATCATTTCTTTCATGAATGACCCCATGATCACACACACACACACACACACACACACACACACACACACACGCTATGGGATGATTTTATGTATGCTATGAATATTTGTTGTTAGAATTGGTTAATAAAGAAGTTGCTTTAGCCTGTGGCAAGACAGGTTAGCGGGAAATCCAAACAAAGTTCCAAGGAGATGAAAGGTCGAGTTAAAGCAGAGAGCTTCCAGAGCAACAAGATATAATGGAACACAGGCAAAGCCATGAAACATTGGCCATATGTGGATTAAATAGAAATGGGTTAATTTAAGATGAAGGAGCTAGTTAGTAATAAGCCTGGGCCATAGATCAAACAGCTTGTAATTAATATTAAGCCTCTGAGTGATTATTTTATAAAAATAGCTGCTTCTTTGCATTTGTAACTTTTAATACTAACAGAGATACACAAGTTCTTTGCATTAGTGACTTTTAATACTAATAGAGAAACAAATGGATAATAAGCAGAAATTAAAAATCTGAGCTTTTTAGAACACTCGGGCAATTCTTACTATAAATAGGTCTCTGTTTTGGAGCTCCTATTTGTAAACTCATTTGGATAACTAAATGTATTACTTGATAATTCTGACCAAAATTCATGAATGTTTATTTCTTTTCCTTGTATAATCTTCACCTTCAGACTGCCAGTCCTAAAACAAATTAAATTATGACTATACTTACCCCTAATCTGAATTTGATAGACACTTTTTGTCATTCTTTAGGACATAGGTACTTCACATAATTGAATTGCTTTTATTTAATTAAAAAATTAGATTGAAGGTTTAAAAAAACATTTATTCGTGTGTGTGTGTGTGTGTGTGTGTGTGTGTGTGTGTGTGTGTGTGTGTATTTATCCTGAGGATGCACATTATCACGAAGAACAGTAGATGCCCTGGAGCTGGAATTCTAGGCTGTTGTGAGCTGCCTGATGTGGGATCTGGGAAATAAATTCTGGTCCTCTGGAAGAGCAGCAAACACTTATAACTGCTAAAGGATCTCTCTAGCCCCAACATTGTTTCTTAGACTTAAAAAAAATACATTAAAGCAAGGAAAATTCATGGGGTTCTTTAAGAATGGGGAAAAACAGACAATAAATATGAAATATTACTTTTCTCTTGTATTCCTTCCTCTTCTCCCTCCTCCTTTCCCTAAATGCCCCCCTCCACTCATAAGGCATTATAAGTCAACAGCACCTTTCTGATGGCTGCAAGATGCTCAAGGATTAAGTTCCCAGCCAAGGAGAGTAATAATGTCTATTTATGTAATATTCAGGGGCAGACTACATTGCAGATTCTGACACAATAAAACAGGATTAGTTTTTAAAATTAGATTTGTGACCAAAGGGCACAAGAACATTCATGTCCATTACTATCTCCACTAGATATTTAAAAACATGTTCAGTTCATTTGCAGGTTTTTCAGATGGTGTGTGTGTGTGTGTGTGTGTGTGTGTGTGTGTGTGTGTGTGTGTGCATGTGTGTATGCATGTGTGCCTGCCTATCTGTACCTGTAGGTGTGTAAGTGAGTGAGGATATAAGTGTATATGCACATGTGTTCAAATGTGTGTGTGGTGACCAGAAGGTAATTTCATACGTCTTTCATCAAGGACTGTCCACCTTGTTTTTTGAGACAAGGTCTCTCATTGGCTTGGAGATCCCCAAGTAGGCTGCACTGGCTGGCTATGTAGCTCCTGGATCCTAATTCCTTTGCCTCCCTAGTGCTGGGCCTGTAGAAGCATATGCTGTCACTTGCCTTTTTATTACACAAGGTCTAGGGGTTTAACTTTCAGATACAGTAGCACCTATCTGTAATCCCAGTACTTCGGTGGTTAAGATGGGAGGTAGAGTCAGGGGAATACAATGAAGTCTGTAGGCAGGTCAGCTAGCAGGCATATGGAGCAATGAACAACAAGAAATCCTGCCTCAAATAAGATAGAAGGCAAATAATGGGACATAAGGTTGTTGTCTAGTTTCCACACTGTGGCATACACATACTTGTACTCACACACAAATCACATACTCACACATTATACATACAGATATTAAAACAATTATGCATGTTATTAATCTTCTGAGTTGTTTTCCTTGGAATCATATAAGTGAAAGTGCTTCATTGTTACAAATATTTACAAAGTTTAAGGATAATTATACCTTAACAGTGTCATGTTACAATTAAAGAAAAAACTTAAAAATGTAATGAAAGTCTTTTATATGCACTGTTAAATTAAATCATGGTTATTCCATAAATTTTAAGAAGAACAGAAAATTAGAAAAAAAAAAGCTTAAGTGTTTGGTTCTTTCCTCTTAGAGGAAAGGAAGTAGTGTATATAAATTTCCTTTTATTTTTCTTGCATCCTTCTGCATTTTCTGATTACATGTGTATAACTCTGGTACCTGATAACTATGGTATGTTTGTCTTTGTGATCATCTAAAATCTTGCGTTTTAGACCAGAGGACATGTTTGGTGTCCTACTTTCATTTTGATGTCCTTCCAAAAATTTCTATAAATCTCTATACTTGTTTGGACACTTCTTGTTTTTGCTATATTAAAGTACTCTGACAAAATCAGCTTAACAGACAAAGGGGTTTGCTTTAGCTAATAGTCCAAAGTTATAGTCTATTATGGTGGGGAAGTCAGGGCATCTAGAGCTTGAAGCAGCTGGTCAAATTGCATTCACTGTTAGGAAGCAGAGACAGATTAATGCAAGCTAGTCTTCAGTTCACTTTCCTCATTACTTTATAGTACAAGAGTCCATGACCAGGGCATAGGACTTCTCACACCTGTCTCCATCACATAACAAAATCAAGAAAATTCTCCACAGGCAGACCCAGAGGCCCATTTCCCACATGCTCTATAGTCTATCAAGTTGACAACTAACAGAAACCATCACAGGCTGAATATCCATTTGAACCCCTCTCTTGCTATGTGCTCACCATGTTTCAATCTCCCGCCCTGGCTTGTATCTCTCTGTGTGATGGTTAGTCCTGGTTGTCAATTTCACAGAATCTAGAATCACTTAGAAATTGGATCTTGTGCCATGCCTATGGGGATTTATCTTATTTACATCAATTGCAGTGGGTAGATCCACCTACAGTGGATGGCACCATTCCCTAGGTAGGTGATTTTTGACTATATAAAGTGCGAAAAGAAGAGGAGCAGAAGCATACATGTATTCAACATTTCTCTGTAGGGCTATGAATGGGATATAAGCAGCTTGCTAAAGCACCTGCTGCTGTGATTGCCCAACAGCGTGGACCATAATTTAGAACTGTGAGATCAAAGAAACTCTTTCTCCCTTAAGTAGGACTTCTCATGGTATTTTATCACATCAACAGAAAGATAATCTCAAAATTCTAGGATCCCTAACAATTTCTCCTTTCCCAGTGCACTATTTTACAGGCCACTTATCTTTAGTTCTTTCAGAAAAGGTAGGATGGAGGGTGTTGGACACATCAAGTAAGGGAAATCATGTCAATCTATCCTGGTCTCATGTCTCCAGCTGGCTAAAAAGCAGTAGAATGCTTTTATTTTTAGTACCTTAATTTGAATTAATTGGCATAGATCTTCTGATTGCTACCTCAACTCAATCCCCTATTCCCACCCAAAAATTTTATTTCCCAACACAGGAAAATGTATAAAGGACCAGCTCAGATAGTATACACATTCACTTTTGAAAAAGAGTGAAAATTATGTCCCATTGACCTCTGGTGACAATACACTAATTTACATGAACAAATACTGATTCTTAATTTGTATTAACATTAGTGTAGGCAGCTTACACTTCAATATAATGATGCAACATACCTTCAGCTAAAGCTCTTTTTGCAATCCACCCTTTTATGCAAGCCATCTCTTAAAGGAAATGCTGTTAACAACATGTAAATAGTTAGAAAAGAAAGGAGAAGCCACAAAGTTGTGGGACTATCCAGCAATTCTTCTTCCAGTGTAGTTGGTTGCAATTCTCAAAATCTTAGCAAGCCAAGCACTGAATGGTACTGGCCATCAACAGAATAATTACCTGCCACTTGTATGCTTTTCAATAATAGCTCTTTATATTTTGTTGGAGAAAAGCAACAACAATAAACAAGCAAAACAAATGTGCTATTCTTTTGCTTCTAAATATTGCATTTAGAAATGCATAGTCACATGAAGAAGGTATACAGTTTGTAAGTTCTACCAAGCTTTCAAAGAAGTCAGAAGAAAGTAAGGTGGGATACACAGGAAGAGTAGATGTTTGAAGAAACTGGCTTCAAACACTTCAGAGATATTCCTCACTCGGCTGTGGTGATATTGTGTTCCCCAATATATTGTGTACCCTAATAAACTTACCTGGGGTCAGAGAATAGAACAGCCACTAGATATAGAGGCCAGAAAATCATGGCACACACACCTTTAATCCTAATCCTAGCATTCCAAAGGCAGAGCTCTGTCTGAATCTCTGTGAGTTCAAAGCCACACTGGAAACAGCCAGACATGGTGTCACATGCCTTTAATCCCACAAAGTGATGGCATGGGGACCAGAAACTAGAGACTGGTTAAGCTTTTAGGCTTTTGAGCAGTAGTTCAGCTGAAATCCATTTGGATGAGGACATAGAGGCTTTCAGTTTGAGAAAACAGGATCAGCAGAGAAGTCGGTGAGGTGAGGTTAGATATGGCCTGTTCTGTCTCTCTGATCTTTCAGCGTTCACCCTAATACCTGGTTCCGGGTTTTGTTTTTATAAATAAGACCTTTTAAGATTGGTGTTACACTGGGTAGTGTATGTAAATATGTGATATGCATGTATGGGTAAGAAGTTGGTGGTATATATCTTTATTAAATGATCTTCACATAATGTTTTGGAGTCAATCTCTTTCTCTCTCTCTCTCTCTCTTTCTAACTGGAAGCTCATGATTCAAGAAGGTTATCTATGCAATGAGCAGCAGGAATCCACCTGCCTCTGACTTCCCAGCATTGGGATTATAGTTGCCCATCACCATTTCCAGGTTCTTATGGGCACAGGAGGTAGAAATCGGGTCTTCATGCTTCAATAATGAGCACTATACTCACTGAGCCATCACCCTAGACAGGGCAAAGCTGATTTTTCCCTCTAAGGAGACTGAGTATGTGCAATATGATTTTCCCCAGACCTTCAATAAACCAGTTTTTGTGCCCCAGTACACTATTTGAGTGATTAAGTAATCTAAGAAGTTGTCTAGGACTTTATGTTATCCTTATAGCCAAGACCTCTAAGTTTCTGAATTATTTTCTTCTTCATGAACAAACTATGTGGTCTATAATGAACCAGTGAAACCAATTACCTTACAAATGGAAACGATGTATTTAGATCTCTTGCTTTGGAAGTTCAAGTCCAAGATAGAGTGATAGGTCCAAGATAGGTCCACTGATTTGGACCTAGAGTGGAGGCAACATAACAAGAAAACTGTGAATCAGAGTAGATATTCATGTTTTGGTCCGGGAATCAGAGTGTGACAAGATAGGCAATCCTTTTGAGGGCTTCTCTCCAATGCTGGTTAGTTTTAAGGGTATATTTGACACAGTCTATAATCTCCTGGGAAGAGTCTTAAAAAAGAATTATCTAGAATAAGTTGGCTTATGCATATGTCTATGGGGATCACCTTGATTGTTAATTGGTTTGGAAAGACCCAGGCCACTGTGGCTGGCACGATTCCATAGGTTGAGCCCTGAACTGTGTAAAAGTGAAGAAATCTAGTCAGCAAGCAAACAAACAATCGAGCAAGTATGCATTAATTCTGCTTCTGCTCTTTACTAAGGATGTGGTGAGATTGCTTCAGTTCCTACCTTGACGTCTCAGAAATGGTGAAGAAGCCAAAACAGAGCTGTGAGCTAACTTGAACCCTTGCTTCCCTAAGTCCATTTTTGTCAAGGCATTTATCAAAGCAACAGAAAGGAAACTCGAACGCCCAAAACTGAATGACCTCTCCCTAAACTCCAATTGCTTTTTTTCTTTTTCTTCTTCTTCTTCTTCTTCTTCTTCTTCTTCTTCTTCTTCTTCTTCTTCTTCTTCTTCTTCTTCTTCTTTTTATTTTTTATTTTTTATTTTATTTTTTTAGAGACAGGGTTTCTCTGTGTAGCTTTGCGCCTGTCTTGGAACTCACTCTGTAGACCAGGCTGGCCTCGAACTCACAGAGATCCGCCTGTCTCTGCCTCCCAAGTGCTGGGATTAAAGGTGTGCTCCACCACTGCTGGGCCCAATTTCTTTTTTTAATTAAGAATTTTTTTAATTCATTTTACACACTGACCACATATCCCCATCTCATCCCTCCTTCTGCTCCCCCCCAGACTGCCCCCCTCAGCCCACTCCCTCAACCCCTCCTCTGAAAAGATTAAGGCCTCCCAAAGGGAATCAGCAAAGGCTGGTACATTCATTTGAGGCACCAAGCCCCTCCCCCTGCATCAAGGCTGTGTGAGGCATCCCATCATAGGTAATGGGCTCCAGGAAGCCAGCACATGAACCAGGGATAGATCCATTCCCACTGCCAGGGGCCCCTTAAACATGTCTAGAGTCATATTACCCTGAACGTGTCTGACCTCATCTAAACTCTGATTTCTAATGGTTCCAATGGCACTACCTGAGAACAAAGCCTGCAATGCACTAGCCTTCAGGAAACAATCACCACTGAAACTGTAGTCTGGTGTCTCTGAAGGATTCTTGCAGCATCTTTGTAATTTGCTGATTTCTGCAGTCTGGCCTGGAAGACAGCGGTTTCTCTTTTACTTTTTATTTCACTCTTGGTTTTTGTCAATGTAATGGAGGGCATATATGGTCACTCTTAACCACAAATAACTGCCAGAGAAAATAACATGGAAGCTTAGAGACTAAGTCATAGAGAACATGGTTAAGTCTGAAAGTGTCCAGATTTTCAAAGTGACCTCAGACTTATCAAGATAGAGGGGCTATGAAATAACACAGTGTAAAGGGCAGAGAGGTAACAGTCATCATTAATATCAGCGTGATTGATTCATATCCTTGAAATGTACCAAGCTTTATCTCAAGTTCAGTAACTCCATAATTTATATAAGTACAGTGTGTGTCAGTTCATTAGCGGGTCATCAGTGAGCTTGGAGATGAAGTTCTAAAATATTCTTAGGAAAATCAGAAGGGCTCGTATCAGGAAATAAGATTACCCCTGCAGGCTTACCTTTAGAGAAGGAGGTGTGTCTCTGTGTGTATGGCTATGTGCATGTCTAATTGTTTTCCCTTTTTATGCATTCATCTGTCTGTATGAATGCTTCTATGTGTTGAGTGCAGGTGCATGCATGCCGCAGGGACCATTTAGAGGTCAGGGAGCCTCAGGGGTGGCTGTTCACCTTCTACCTTGCTTGATACAGGGTCTCATTCATGTAGCTTTGCTCCTGTGAACACAAGGTTAGCTGGTTTCCACATTTCTAGGGATTGTCCAGATTATTTGCATCCCTGAGTAGGAATGCTGGAATCATGGTTTCTAACTTTAAACAGATTTGAGGTGTGTAAACTTAGGCCCTTAGGCTTATGCAGCTCACTTGACCCACTAAGCTGTTTTCCAGCTGATTTTTGCTTTCTGCATTTACTTTTCCTTCATTGCAAGGCAATTTGCTTTGCTCTGAGGCCAGCATTGGATATCTCTTTGATTAGTCATGAGCTTTATCCTTACCAACGAATTTACATCCAGAATTCTCTAGCATGTCATCAATAAAATGTGTAGAGCAATTCTTTACAAATAGTAATTTTCAATAAATAATCATGGGTTGATTAGGAATTTGTGCCTCATACTCTAATTATAGAAAACCTGATGCAATATAAATAATACAACATCTTTCAAATACAATTTGTGTCAGGATGAAAGAGAACTGGAGTTTAAATAATGAATGGAAACTTTCATAACACATCAAAAGAAGAAGTTCTGTAGATTTCAGTACAGGGAAGGAACTTGGGCTATGGATCAGGGACATGGCAGGAATGAAACACAAATGGGTCAAGCCTATGCATCACACAATTTTGTAAGCAAATACTTTCGGAATGGAAAGCAAAGTTAGGCTTTCCTTGTCATTTATATCACAGTTTCCTTTCCTGTGCTTTCTAAGCATGAGCATGAGAATGACAACGTGAAAATCACTGGTTGCAAAAACAAGACCAACCTGACAAACAGTGCTTGAAAGAAACATCCTTTGGAAGCAGATCTCACACAGAAGTTAACAGGTTTTCAGTTATGCAAGGTCAGATGGAACAAAGAACAGCAGTACCTGGCAGTTTTTAATTTGAATTCTTACAAAGGGATGTATTTATGTGTCTTCGTGTGTTTGAACACGTGCATGTAGATGCCCCGAGGCCAGAATAGGTAATTGGATCCCATGCAGCTGGAACCACAGGAAATTATAAGCCACCTGACATAAGTGTTGGGAACTGAATTTGGGTCCTCCTCTAGAAGAGCAGCATGTACTCTTAACCACTGAGCCATTTTTCCAGCTAGGAATGGTGGCTTTTAAAAGGTATACAGTATTCTCAGATGTATAATGAGTGCTAGACACATGCTACACCTGCATTGGCTGGGGAAATAAGCTAGGATTCAATGTGAAAGGATCTGGGGAGATGATAGCTCAATGGATAAAGTGCTTGCCTTGCATAAAAATAGCTGAGTGTAGTTACTTGCATCTGTGATCCTCATTCAGGGATAGGTAGAGACAGAAGAATCCCTGCGACTTGCTGGCTAGTCAGTCTAATCAGCGAGTAAGCTCCAAGTCCAGTGAGAGATCTCTCCACAAAAGTACCAATATTGTGTGTTCCCTATGTATGGATAAAATCTGAAAATTCCCGTGGACCATACCTGGGTTGATTTCTCATTCTTTGCTCTTTATCAAGAAGGAGCATAAATATTATATTTCTTCACAGTTTTACATTTATCTATTTCCTATACTTTTTAATTGCCTTTAATATGTCTGTCTCTGTCTATACCTCTATCTGTGTGTCTCTCTGTCTCTCTTCTTCAGTCCCTTTTCACACACATACACAGAATTTTTTTTTCATTTTTCTTTATTAAGAAATTTTCTACTCACTCCACAATGTTATCCACAGATCCCTCCTCCCCCCCCCAGACCTCTTTCCCAAGCCACCCCACATCCCCACATCCCCCAAATTGAGGTCTCCAGTGGGCAGTCAGCAGAGCCCAGCACACTGAGCCTAGGCAGGTCCAAGCCCCTCCCCACTGCACCAAGGCTGTGCAAGGTATCACACCAAAGGGACCGGATTCCGGAATCCTGCTCATAGACCAGGGACAGATCCCAATCCCCCTGCCTGAGTGCCCCCCAAACAGTTCAAGCCAAACAACTGTCTTCTGTATCCAGAGGGCCTAGTCCAGTCCCGTGGGGTCTCAACAGAATATTTTTTATGTTAAAACATATATTATATACCAATGTGTATTTTATGTTTAAAAGTCTATATGTATTAACTAAAATATGTAGTTTCTATCATGTTACACAATTTTATATATTTTTAAAAATTCATATGAATGTTGTCATGCTCTATAAACTCTTGAAATTGCTTTGTGTTTTATTCAATAATGTATTTCTGAGTCATCTACATTGATATACAAGCTTGACTTCACTCATTTTACCTAAGGTTAGTGTTCTATTAAATGAAATTATTCCAATTCCATCTTTCTCCTAGTCATTGAAAATCAGATTGCTTCCAGTTTGGGCTGTGATAATGGCTTCTGAATATGATGTTATGTGACTTGTCCTGTCTCTGTGTAAGAATTTCTTCAGTGTGTTTCACCAAGACTGGAATTTTTGGCACACACATAAGATATATGCCACAACTTTCAAGTTCAAAATCTTTGAAGGCTGTAGTACATTAAGACAGTGTGTTGTACAAGAAATGGGTTAGTTTAGAGACATAGAGAAAAGGGAGAATGAAGATGATGAATAATACAGACAAGACTGGAATCCCTAAAACTATTGTTAGGAACCTAGATTCTTCATTTTGTCATTCATGTTCCCTGTGATTACCGCTAACCTTACTTCCTTATTTTACTCTGTAAATAAATCAGTATATCTATAAATTTACAAGTGACTGCTTAGAGCTCATTTTCAAAGGTTGGTCCTTGGTAAATCTGGAAACCATCTCCATTATGTGACTCTGTATAATGATGCTGTCCTGGTTAGCCTTAATTTTTGAACTGGCATAGTCTACAATAATCTGAGTGAACAGCCTCATTTGGCAGATGCTGGGATTAAGTTGGTCTCTAGGCATGTCTATGGGGACTGTCTCAGTTATTCATGAATTTTGATGGTTCCAGCCTATTGTGGGCAGCATAATCCCTAGGTAGGTGGCCCTGAGTTGTGTAGTAAAGCTACCTAAGCATAAGATGGTGAGTAAATCAGAGAGTAGGCTGGCAAGCCATGTTCCTTCATGGTTCCTACCTCCTGGTGATTTCATTGAATCCCTGTGCTGACTTTCCTCAGTGATGGGCTGCAACCTGGACATGTAAGCCAAATAAATCTTCCCTCTCCAAGTTGCTTTTTTCCAAACAACAGAAAAGAAACCTGGACAGGTAGCCACTTCCAACTGCATTAGAAAACAATGCAGTGAGCATTCCATTTCCACCAGGGCCCCATGTGTGTACTCACAATTGTAACTTGTTTTTAGAGTTACAGAATGCCAAGTCTAGAAAAACTTGAGTAATTATGTACTTCACTTCAACTACAAATAGGAAAAATTAATCCCCAAGGGGTAAAACAGTGTCTCATAGCTTTTTATCAAGAGTTCTGGGAAAGAATGGAATTTGAAAATGGATACCCTTAAGTCTCCTGCTCTCACCTGCACCCCCTTTCTGGAGAAAAAATACTTCCCATGCATGACTCAGCATCTACTAACACTAACATACCACATGGCTTTGTTCATGTCTAAATTTTCCCTCAAATTATGCAAAGTCATGTGGTAGGTTTAAGTGTAGGTGTGTACATATGTGTGTCTGTGTGCAGATGAATGTGTATGTAACCCATTACTGACCCCTTCAACATCTTGAGAAGTCCTCTCAGTTCCTCCAGGATCATTTAAACTATAGTTGTACATGTCTTTATTTAGAAAAAATATTATGAATATTGTAGATGATTTCAAGTGTAGATTCTTCTTTTCCTCCCAATGTGGATGGGTAGGTCAGAACATAAGTCCCAGTATATAGAGCAAACTACAAAGGACCATGATCTCATGGCCTCTGCAGGGAATATTGGAGTCTTCATTCATACTGAACAGAATTACCCATTTGGGGCTGAGATGGCTAGTAGAATCAAATCTTCTATCTTACTTAAAACTTGCTACCCCATATTAGTTTCCTATGTTATGGCTGCTGAAATCTTGAGAGAGGAACTGGTGAGTTGGCTCAGCTGGTAAATATGCTTGCCACCAAACCTGATGACCCTCCATCACTGGGACCCTCATGGTGAAAGGAGAGAAGACTACCACCTCCACTAATACACACACACAAACACACACACACACAAACACACACACACACATACACACTAACAAATTAAGTTTAATAAAATAATGAGAGAAACGTCTTGAGAGAATGATACAATTAAATATACATTTATCTTCCTTCTCATTGAATTATTTTTATTTAGTGAATGAAATTTCAATTATACTATTGAGGTTACTTACCTATTATTGAATTATATTATAAACAGTTATATTACAATTATTGTTAAATGATATAATATAATGTAAATTAAATATAATGTAAATTGTTTTGCAAAAACTAAACAATGAAGTTTCACAGAGTGAGCACATGCATTTAGACCTCACCCAGATGAGGACATGAACGTTGGTGGTTGCCCTTGTATCGTTTGTTAATTATATTCTCCTCCATCTCCTAATTGTATTATGTCTCAATATTCAACAACATAGAGTTATTTTGGCTATATTTGAACTTCAATGAAAAATGTTTATATATATATATATATATATATATATATATATATATATATATATATATATATATATATTTCCTGTATCTGGCTTCTTTTACTGAAATGTGCAGATACTTTTGCATGTGGCAAAATTATTTTTTTCCTCTCATGCTAGTCCATGTTCTCATGTGTCCTGCTGTACTTAGATTATTTTAGTGAGTATTTAACTGTTTTACCTTGTGATTTATAATATATAGAGTCTTGAGGCTTCTTTAGAAAAAGGGTGGCTAAAGGCAGCACAATATACTGCTCAATTTCAGGATAAGGGAATTCTAAAATTAAAAAAAAAAATGGTAGGGCCACCTGCCCAGTGGAACCTTGAGAGGAGAAAAAGCTCTGGCTTCTTTCAAATCCGACCTTTACTGCTAATCCTGGATATTCTTCAGATGTGGTTTATCAATCCAGTCTTTGCTTCCAGAACCATCTTCCCTCTCTATGTGCTGAGCAGCTTTTTTGTCAACTTCACACAAGTTTGAGTCATCTTGGAAGAGGGAACCTCAACTGAGAAAATGCCTACATAAAGTTGGCCTGTAATCAAGTCTGTGAGGCATTTCACGATTTCTTTGTTTTTGTTTTTATGAGACAAGGTTTCTCTATGTTGCCCTGGCTGTCTTGGAACTCTCTATGTAGATGAGGCTGGCCTCACACTCAGAAATCAAGCTGCCTTTTCTGGTATTAAAAGCATGCCCCACCATGCCCAGAGGCATACTCTTGATTAGTGATTGATATTGAAAGGCTCAGACACTGTGCATGGTGCCACTCCTGGGTAGGTGACTGTGAGTTATATGAAAGGGGAAGCTGAGAAGCCCTGAGGAGCATGGATGTTTGAATGAGAATGACCTCATAGGTTCATCTGTTGGAATGCTTGGTCTCCAGTTGACCAACTGTTTGAAAAGGTTAGGAGGTGTGGCCATGCTGGAAGAGATGTGCCACTAAAGTGGGCTTGTGGGCTTTACGCTTTCAAGGCCTCATGCCATTCCTAGTGTGCTTTCTCTGCCTTCTGCTCCCTGTTGTTCCTGTAGTCATATCTTACTGTCATCATGGATTCTAAACCTCTAGAACTGTAAGCCCAATTAAATATTGTCTTTCATAATTTGCCTTGACCACAGTGTTTTATCACAGCAATTGAAAAGTAACTACCACAGAGAACAAGCCAGAAAGTTGTGTTCCTCTGTGTTGGCTGCTTCAGTTCTTGCCTCCAAGTTCTTCACTTGTACCCCTTCCCTGGCTTCCCTCAAGGACTGACTGTAAGGAATGATAATATAAAAAAACTTTTTTCCTCAAGTTGCTTTTAGTCATAGTGTTTTATCACAGCAATAGACAGGAAACTAAGGCACTCTGTGAAGTGTGTATGTGCATGCTATATGTGCATGTGTTTAGAGAGCCAAGGATAACCTCAAGTGTTGTTCCTTAGGAGTTGTCTACATTTTCTTTTGAGAAGAGATATCTTACTGAGACCTATGTCTCGATGATCAGGCTGGTCTGGTTGTCCAATTAGATGCAAGGTTCCACCTGTCTCTACTTCTTTAGAGTTTAGGATTATAAACATGAGCCATGGAACACATTTTTTTACAAGAGTATCAGGATCTTCATGCTTGTGTATATTAAGGACTTTACAGAATAATGTCCCCCCCACAAGTCCTGGCCTCCCTTTCTCTCTCTTTTTTTAATAAGGACATCAGTGATATTAAACAAAGGGTCTATTGCTATGGGATAATGCTCTTGTACACTGTAAAATTTGTCACTTGAATTTAATAAAATTCTGATTGGCCAGTAGCCAGACAGGAAGTATAGTCAGGGCAAACAGACTAGGAGAATCCTGGAAAGAGGAAGGGCGGAGTCAGAAGTTGCCCGTCAAATGCAGAGGAAACAAGATGAAAGTGTCATTTTGAGTAAAGCTATCAAGCCACATGGCTAACCATAAATAAAAATTATGGGTTAATTTAAGTGTAAGCTAGTTAGTAATAAGCCTGAGCTACTGGTTGAGCATTTAAAAATACTATTAAGCCTCCAAGTTAATTATTAGAGAAGTGGCTGCTGAGTATTTGGGAACAGGCAGGCAGGAGAGAAAGTTTTTGCTACAGTCCATTCTTATTCCATTAATGTCTTAACATGGTGTATATTCAAGATCCCTGTTTCCAATCAAGTCATATTCTGTGGAATTGGATTTCAACTTGTCCTTTTAGGAAACACAATTATACCTTCATAGTGTTATTATGAACATCTCCTTTATGAAACTACTCATGCTTATGTATTAGTACACACATTAATTCCCATATGATACGTAAGAGTAAAATTGTTGGGTAAAAATTCATAGTTATATTTACCATTTGCAGTAGCTACTACCATGTCCTAGCACTAATTTGTATTTCAAAACATATAAGATTTCAAAATCTCTTATAATTCTTGTTATTTGAAGTTTTTGTCTTAGACATTGACATGAGAAACTAGTGATGGCTCTTGGAGGTTTTATCTAATTTCCTTTATCATTAGCACATTTATGTATATAATGTATGCATGTGTATAGGTGTTTGAAAGTATTCAGGCCCATGTCCTTGAGGGTGGGCTTATTTGTGTACATATGCATGTGGAGACCCAAGATTAAGAGCATCAACATTCCCCAATCTCTGTTCACCATATTTACTGAGTCAGGATCTCTCAACTGAGACAAAAGCTTGCTCCTATCTGGGACTAGAGAGCCAGCTTGTTCCAGGGACCCTGTCTCTGCTTTCTAAGTTCGGATATTATATGAGTGGGTCACTACATCCATTTTGCATTTACATGGATTCTGAGGATCTGAACTGCTCTGCTTACGCTCATGTGAAAAATGCGTTATCCACTAAGCAATCCTCTCATTTTTTCGATGTTTTCAGTGTTCATGTTTCTGCATTGTTAATATGCCTGAACTCTATTGCTAGTTTGTTGGGTGTTTAGACATGCATGGCCATGTTTCCTAACTTTTTTCCATTGAGTTGTCAGGTTTGATTTTCTTTTTGATTTGTAAGGATCTTTAATAGATGTTGTACATAATGTGTTTTCCTCATGTGCTGCAGGTGCCTCAAGCTTATTCTTTACTTTTGCACTCTATTAATGGATTTTATGAATGATGAATTCTTTATTATGCTGTCATTTGTTTTATCAATCTTCTCTTTATGGTTAGTGTCATTGTCTTGTCTGGTTTAATAAATCTCCTAATTCAAGGTTGTGAAGACATTTTCCCAAACTTTTTTTGGGAAATTTTCTTCTTTCATTTCTTTTTTTTTTTTTTTTTGCATTTAAGTCAATACATATTCTGGAATTAATTTGTATATATGTTATATGTGGTTTAGTTAGTTAGAGATCAATATTCATTTAAAAGTATGTAAGTTTTCCTTTTATTTATGTGTATACATGTGTGTCTGTGTATGATTTTGTGAATATATGAGTAGTGGCCTGGAGGCCAGAGGAGGGCATTGAGTCCTCTGGAACAGAACTCAAGGCAGCTGTGAGCCACCCATTGTGAGTGCTGGGAACTCACCAAAGGGACTTATACTGGAGCAGTGCCCACTCTTAATCTCTAAGCCAACTCTGTGGCTACTATATTCTTTATTCTTGGGCTTATATTGGATGATTCTATTCTCATTTATTTAAAATATGCATCATTGCTCAATGTAACTCATGGATCTTTCTCATATATCTCTTTTTCCATATGTATGTGGGGTCTATACCTGAGTTCTGAATTCTATTCTGTGATTATATCAATCTAATCATTGCTAGATGACTTTCAGATCCATTGAGGGATCATTACTTTTGTTTCCAGCACACTCTTAGGCTTGTGTTTTTAGAAATGTCATTGAAAGCCTGGTATGGCCATTCATCATCAGCCTGTATTGTAGTTCAGCTGAAAGCTTTGCACAACTTCCTGTCTTTGAGTCTCCTCTTTGTAACAAGAAATGTGTTCATGGATGAGTGAGTGGCTTCAAATGCCTACCCAGTTCATTGTCTGAAGTCTTGGGCCTAAGAATTGCAAGTCACAGCTGAGGATTTCTGCCATGTTTCAAATAAAGTTTTTTATAATGTGATCTGACTTTTCTGATTTTAAGCCTCCAGCAAGCTAGGTAATCATTGTTGGGGGCCAAAGGAATATTTGGATTTGGATCATTTAGCTAAACATTCTCTGTATGTTGACTCCATGAGGAATTGATATCTGTGATGTGTAAAATTAAAACACAAATGTAATAAATTTAAAAAAGAATTGGTATGTGTATACTAATGCCATGCCAACTAAACTAAAGTCCCAAGACAGGTATGAAAAACAGAACAACAGTAATTGTGTGAACTGTCACTTTAATTCAACTTCACTTTCTTGAGAAGTGACAGGCTTCTCTGAAATGTCTCCAAATGTCATGGTTAATCTTGATCATCAATCTAACCAGATTTGAAATCATCGTGGAAGCACACCTTTGGAAATGCTTATAATGATAGTGAAGGAAAGACTTAACTGAGAAGGGAAGGTCCACCCTAAATGTGGTCACACCATCCCATGGGCTGGGGCCCTGGATGAGCAAAGCACTTATCTCTCTCTGCTTTCTCATTGTGGACACAATGTGACCAGCTCCTTCACACTTTTTTCGCCATGTCTCTCCCACCATGATGGGCAGTGCCCTCAAACTATGAGCCTGAATAAACCCTTTCTTCCTTGAGTGGCTTTTGTCAGGCATTTTCACAGTAACAAGAAAAGTTGCTAGCACATCAACTTTCATATTTTAGGACTCTAACAACCACCATTCATTGCTAACCCTTTATTCTACCAATACATTACCCTGACCAACATTTCTGTGTCCAATTCAAGGTCCCATCCCTCTGCAATTTCTGTTCCCACTACCAACTTCTGCCTTTATTTTTTTCTATTTATTTTTAACAGAAGGAGCCCCGTTTGTTTCCTCTAACAAATGATTTAATCATAAGATTTAACTGCAAAGATTGCCAAGACCCTGTTTGTTGTCACCAAGATGCTATTAAGGGAGCAGATGAAGCTGTTGGAAGCCAGAAACATTACCTCAAAAAAAAAGAGCAGGAGAATTCCCAGCCCATTAGTCTTGTCATTAGTCTAAGTCCCAATAGTGTCTACTATGCAGCATAATTCTATTTGTCAGTCTTAACAGGAAACAGAGGACAGAATCAAAATAACAAATATGGAAGATTTATTTAAAAGGGATTAATTATAAATGTGGGTGGGTAGACCACATGGGAAAGTACCACCAAATTAGAGGAATCACAGGGCCAGCAGACCAGTGAAACTCATGCATAGTCTTTAACACTGACAACTAATTGAAGAGGTCAGTAGAAATGGGAAGAGAGAACCACATAGTGTGGATCTTGAGAAAGAGCAATGCCAGTAAACAGAATCACCTTAAAGCAACCTCATGGAGGAGAGCAGAATCCTGACCTTAAACCCCTCTCTCTGATTTCCAGCCAGTTTTTCCAATGCTGAGCACTTGGAAATTAGACTGCTCAGTAGGCCATTGAAGCAATATGTATAGTACAGTCCTGAAGTTCATTGAGGATCTTAGGCTTAAAAAGAACCAGGGAAGATAAATAAGTAGGCTTATCGATTGGGTATGAGTTAGCCAAGCTAACTAAGGAGAGAAAGAATAGGGCTCTGGAAAAAAATGACAAAGACACCTCATGGTAGGCTCCAGCTGGTCCCTACAGAAGCCCTCCCTGGGAGCATAAGTGGAGTCACAGACACTACTGCCCTTTTCCTTAGTTAAGGTATCCATTTATGGGCATTTACACTTTTATACACATCCCTTTCTCTAGTGTGTCTAGTTTTGGTTGTAACAGACTGAATTGTGAGTAAGGATGACTTACTAGAAACCACTGCCTATACCAGGAAGGACACCACAAAATCCCACACTGAACAAGTGGAGAAAAGAGGAAGGATGTAACAATCAAGACACAGAAGTCAAGACACTAGTGATAGACTTGTCATTGACCTTTGGGTAAGTCCTCCACTGTGGAGGGTGTGCTCTGTTCTTCCTTAAATACCTGTTAAAAGTAAACCTTGACCACCTACTCACTCTTCCTGTGGCCTGGTAGGAATTCTTCTCCTTCAGAAGTATAGTAATGAGGACGGTTGCTCTGTCTGGGATCAGAGGAAATAAAAGAGTAGACATCTCTCCCCATTAGAACAAGGAGACTAAGGAAAGCATAGAACAGACACTGAGGGGGTAATTGGATGATAGGAATCCTCTCTGTATTTTATTCACTATTCTTTATAAAGGGGTTGGCACTTTTTAACAAGAACACAGTACAAAAAAGTCACATCTCTGAGTGGTAATTCCAATTTATTCACATTCTCCCATGACTTCTAAGCTGTTCACCATATCCAGTGTTTTACACATAATGAAAATGGGAAAGGAACCTAATTCAATCACATGAGACATGATTGCTATTATTCTCTTTTCTTTGTTTGATTATCTAAAATGAAAAGGAGAATTTTCTTTTTCTACCTCCAAATCAAAGTTTCCAAATTTTCTGCCAATGCATCAGCTGACTGAAATCATCACTTCAATGGGGTCTTTATTTTTGAGTCCCCCTTTTTTTCTATTGCTTGAGGCTGTCAGATGGGAGAATAAGAGGTATCCTAGAACTCCTCCTAGCATACACAGAAAGCCTTACAACCCAAACTGTCCACCATAAGTTGGAATTAATCACAAGGGCAGTGATTCCTTTCTAACTATTGGTGCAGGGTCAAAGGCTGAAGAAACAGTGCAGATGTAAGTTTCAGGTCATTGAGCCATTTTTCTGGCCTCAGCTAATATCATTCTTTTCTAAGCATTAAGACCTAAGCCACACTTAATCCAAGGTCACAGAGATGAATAAGACTTGCTACAGTTAGGGACTGAGAGATAGCTCAGTTGGTCAAGTACTTGTTCCATGAGCATGATGACCTGAGTTTGGATCCCCAGCACAGATTTATAAAAGCCATGTGTAAGTAAGTGCACTTCTGTAAGCCTACTGTTTGATGCAGTTAGGTGTGTGTGTGTGTGTGTGTGTGTGTGTGTGTGTGTGTGTGTTTGTGCGTGTGCACATGACAGGAAGATGTCTAAGGATTCCAGGCCAGCCAACCTAAACACTTAGTAAGCTCCAGCTTTGGGGAGAAATGTTGGATCATAAAATAAAGTGGAGATCAGTGGAGGAAGGTAGCTGACAATGATCTATTGTTGCCACATGCATACGGACATACATGCACACAAATATGTGTGTACACACACAAACCAACACATACAAACAGGCAAACAACACATACAGAAGGGGAGCTCATGTATTCTTTCACTAGGAAAAGTATGAGTAGGGTTCTGATTTAACAGGCTCACTCCTCCTGAGTGTGTGAGATTAAAAATATCAGTTCCTGTGGTGAATCTCTTCAGTGACATTTCTTCAACCATCATGTGATTCTCTCAAACAAGATTTTCTTAAATAATGACTCATATGATACCTGAGAATCCAAAGAATGGAGACCTTTAAGGGTCTTTATTTGTCATAAAAATAAGTTCTGATTGAGTATGGGACCCTCAAAATTCACAGATAGTTGGAGTACCTGAATGTGGTTTTGTTTTTCAATAGGGTGTTGGCAAGTATCATTAGCTAAAGATCAAGAGGAGAGCACCTCGGGCAGAGCAGATTCTCTTGGCAATCTTTTGGGATTCCTTATGGGAATGTCCTTAAGAGACAGAAATGCACATTCAGCAGAGATAGAGAACAGTGAGCTGATGGAGGCAGAACTAGAGTGATGCTTCTGCTGGTCCAGGAAGGACAGAGATTGTTGGAGAGCACCAGAAGCTGGAAGGAAGCATCGCATCTAAGGAAGGTATTTTGGTTTGGTGACAAAATTCCTGCAAAACAGTCTTTCAATCTGTGATTAATTGGCTTCCTTGATTCTCTGCGATGTATGGTGAACTTGTATATCATGGCAGGGAGAATGTCATTGAGCAAAGCAGCTTAACCTCATAGTGGACAGGAGAGAAATGGAGGATCAATAGGTGGTAGCTGATAGAAGGATAGATAACGTATAGTGGGAGGGGAAGAAAGAGAGAGGGAGATAGAGGAATGGGAAAGAGAGAAGATATGAGAGGAAAGAAGAAGAGGCAGAGATGGAGGGATGGAGAGATAAAGGGGGCAGGGAAAGAGGGAAGACAGGAGAGACTTAGAATTAGATATAACCAGTAACAATGCCTCTAGTCATCTTCATGTTACAGTTAGACCCACCACATAAAGTTTCTAGCATTTCCACAAATAGTACCAACCAGCTGAAAGTCTCTACAGGAGGCCTGGGAACCTGGAAGGCATTGTACAAACCTGAATGGACAGCTTCTCCTCAAGGCTTCAGAATAGGTCCATTTTACTTATCCATCCTGACCCCTCCCCCCACATGTGTGTATGTATGTGCATTCATTCTATTTTACTGTGACCTGTTATTATGCATAATGAATTAAAATATCCTCTAAACTCTATGATATTCATTTGAACACTGTAGGAACTTGCTATCTTAACATCTGCACTTCGGCTTCTAAGACAGTCAGCATGAGGCCAGGGTTTATTTTCAGAGAATGTCATAATGTGACAGAAAACTGTTAGAGTCCATTCTGATTTTCCAGTGTTCACCTCACACACATGGTATTATGATATTCTTCACTGCTGTAGGCAGCTCGGCCTCAGTAGGGTTGCTAAGCCATGGGGCTCCTCTCCATTTGATTTCTAAACCCCAAGAAAACTATGAGGCTCTGTCTTCCCCTGAAACAGTTCAAGCTACAAAACATAGGTCTTTATGCAAGAGGCACTTCACATGTCTGCTTTAATTCCCTGGAACGCCATCAAAATGCTGGATCAGAGTTTCGATCCCTTTTCAAATGTATAATGACTAATGATGGGTCCAAGGTGATTGATTGTTCCTGCCTCGAACCAGTTTCATTTTGGGAAATACATGATACATTTTTGGACCTACATGATAATTTTTGGACGACCTATTTGAGCAGTATCACTATGTGCTAAGCTATAGCAAGGTAATATAGTTCTAGGACATGGCAGTGATGTTCTGGAAAATATAAATCTTGTGACATTCATGGAAGGAAGGTCTATTATCAAAGAGACTTCACAGAGGCAGAGTGTGTTAGTTCTGAGACTCTGGGAAGGGCTAAAGTATCGACCCAGGTATCTTAATATTGGCTACTATTACTGTCATGAAACACCACAACCAAAGCAACTTAGGGAGAAGAGGATTTGTTTGGCTTACACTTGCCCATCATTGAAGGAGGTCAGAACAGGAACTCAAACATGGCAGGAGCCTGGAAGCATGAGTTGATGCAGAGTCCATAGGTGGGTGTTGCTTACTGACTTGCTCCTCATGGCTTGCTCAGCCTGCTTTCTTATAAAACCCAGGACCACCAGCCCAGGATTGGCACCATCTGTAATATGCTTGGCTCTCCCCCAAATAATCACAAATTTTAAAAATGCCCTACAGGCTTGCTGACAGCCCAGTCTTATGGAGACATTTTATCAATTGAGGCTCCTTCCACTTATGATTCTAATGTGTTAAATTGACATAAAACTAGCCAGCACACCAGGCAGTTTAAAATAGACTTTATCTCAAGAGACCTTAACTCTCTCTCTCCAGGTCCCTACATTAAGAAAGAAACTTTGCAATATTATTCTCTATTCATTGACAGAGACTTCCTGAGAATAATGTGAAAGATTTCTATGAGTTAAAATGTTTCTCTTATGATTCCTTGCCTAGTCTCTGACATCAAAGAGCCATCCATGCACATCCAGGGTTCCATGATTTCATTTTAATCAGGAAATCTGATTGCTTATCTATGCTGTATTGTAAGAGTCTTCAAAAATACCTGTGGTACCCTTATCAATCACCATATTTATTCCTTATCAATGTAATTAATGATTTGTGTGGGGTTTTTTTGATGCTTTTATACTATTAATTTATTCCATCATTCCCCAACTCCTGAGTTCTAACCCATACTGTATGCCAATAAGTTCCAGTTTAGTGATAGTATTGGCTATGCGATATATTGAATTTAGACAACTGTCTTAGTTAACTTTGTCTATCAACATGGCACAGCCTGTAGTCACCTGTGAATGTAGTCTTGGCTTGTTTCTAGCCACCTTTTCTTATCTTAAATTGTCCCGTCTACCATTTGCCTTCAGGATTTTTACCTTTTCTATTCTGTGTACCTCTATTTCCCTTTTAGTCCATGGCTGGCTGTGGGGCTAGGTGGCTGGCCCCTGGCTCCCTCCTCTCCTTCTCCTTTTCTCCCTCCTTCCTCTTTTCTTATTTATTCTCTCTGCCTGCCAGCCCTATCTATTCCTCTCTTCTGCCTAGCTATTAGTCATTTAGCTCTTTATTAGACTGATCAGATGTTTTAGACAGGCAAAGTAACACAGATTTACAGAATTAAACAAATGCAACATAAAAGAATGAAACACATCTTTGCATCATTAAACAAATATTCCACAGCATATGGGAATGTAACACATCTTTAACTAATATTCCACAACAGTTTCACCCTCAGGTTCTCAATGACTTAGTTCTTAGTTCAGTATTGATGGGTTTGATCCCTTGAGTTTTGTGGTTTGTCTCTCTTGGTATATAACATTCATTGAATCCACTCCCCCATACAGTCTCTAAACTCTTGTCAATACTTATTAGCAAGCCTTTTACAGAATTCTTTAGATTAGTAACTCTAACTTAAAAGTTAGCTTCTCTTTGTGTTTTAAATCAATATTAGAGGTAATGAGCACGATTACAAAGAAGAATCTGCAATAGCAACTCATGTCATTTCAAATAAGAGGAGAGCTACCTTATCCTTTATTTTTAGATATAAGGTATTTAGTATAGTCTTTATATGCTATATAGTCTTTACTGTATATAAAGACTATGTATAGATGCATAGTCTTTATATGATGATTTGTCCATATATGTTTAAATGATTCTATAATATAGGTACACAGCTGTTACTATTTTCTCTTCTATATGAAATTCTAGGTAAGGTGGAAGTTTGAGGTTGAGCTGTAACTCCATACATCACCCAAATGAACTCAAGGCCTGGACCTCAGTCATGTTTGTCCTGCATTTAAAAAAAGAGTTTTGAAGTTGCCATAAAGACCTTGTGTTTCTTTTACTTTCTTTCCATTTGAGGCTGTAATTCATTTTGTTCCTCATGTATATTCTTAAGGCATCTGACATAGTTAAAATTAACTGTCAATTAGACATAACCTAAAAAGAATCAATTGGAAAAAGTTTCAGTGGTGGAACACTTGGCTTTATCAGGTTACTCCATATGCATTTCTCTGAGTGATTGTCTTGATTGTTAATTGATGCAGTAGGGCTTAGCCTACTCTGGGTGGTACCACTAACTGGACAAGTGGTACTTGCCAGGTAGTACATTGACTAGGCAAATGTTCTTAGGCTGTATTAGAAAGCTAAGTGAGCATGAGCCTGTGAGCAAGCCAGAGAAGGAGCCACCAAATAGTGTTTCTCCATGATTCCTGTTCTTGTCTTGAGTTCCCTGCCCCTTTTGACTTCTCTCAGTCATGGACTGTGACCCAGAAGTATAAGCCAAATAAACCCTTTCCTGCCCATGCTGCTTTTGGTCAGAATGAATCACAGCACAGAAAGCAAACCAAAACAGCACTATGAGAACAAAATCATTCTATAACTATCACTGTAGTACTATCAACTAACAAAGCCATTGGATACCCGGTGCTTTCTCTCTCTCTCTCTCTCTCTCTCTCTCTCTCTGCATTTCATTTGCTGCTGTCTCTAGTGGTTGTTAGAGTAATCATGATGCTATCATATACCACAGATCATGTCTCTTCCTTGAGTGGTACATTCATCTCCTCTCTCACCCCACAAGGTAGTTATCTGGAAATACTCAAATCTGTGACTAACACATTCCCACAATGCCATAGTGATGGCCTCTTTCCTGAAGTCTTTTTGGTACAAATTACTATATCCATCAGGGAATCAGCAGGAAACAGATGGCACAGTCAAATTAGGATAATTTGACAAAATTTTATTTACAAAGTGACTAATTACAAAGGTGTGAGTGAGGAGTTGGAGGAGCCACCAGAGATAGAAAAGATACCTGGAGTTAGTAACCGCAGCTGAGTTGTCACTATTATCTTCAAAAACGAAGGGAGGGAGGATATCCCCTAGGCACAGGCTGCATCAATTAGAGAGAACCAGAAGGACAAATCCCTTTTCTCCAGTCTCATCTAGCTCAGTAATTTTTTCTCCAGGCTCAGTCTCTCAAAACCTCAGCTCACCCCTCATCTCCTCAGACTTCTCTTTGTTCAGTTTGTCTAAGGATTCGCCATCTCCCTTTATTTTCTGACTGTGTCATAATATCTTAACATGTGCCATTGTTTATCTGTTTTTCTTTTTTCACTACAATTGTACATCCCACTACAACCCCAAGATAGCAGAAACCACATAGAGCTTAACCTCAGTTGTTTGAAAAGCCATAGACACACCAACTATTGTATAATACAAAGGTAGTAAATATGTAAGAAGTTAAGTAAATGTTGAAACAATTGTGAAAGGATAACAGGGTTTATGTTATAATGTTAACAGAGTTTGAGGCTGGATTCATTATCCTTATTAGATGGTTTGAGTACCTATTGGTGTTAATAATCCAATTAAAAAGAGAAGTGAAGGAGAAATACACTGGAAGAAGATTTAACACTGTGGCGTATTGAAGTGAAAATAGAAAGAGGTTCTGGGACTGCTCAAAAACTGGTGTTTAAGAGGAGGAGGAATTGGAGTGGGGGGGGCGTGAGAGGCAGGAATGGTGAAGCAGCCTTGTCAAGGATTGTTCTGATCACTATTTCCATGGCCTTTGTTCAAAGGAGTCCAAAGTCCCTACTGCCTGAGGACAATAATCTGGTTCCCATATGATTGCCCATACCTGCTGACCTGGACAATTGCCCTCAAGGAGTGGCTTCTTTCCTCTGTAACACAAGGTGACTGTAGATTAAGTATGATTATCAGAGACCTTCAGTAGTATCTTAGATGTCTGCAACAGAACATTGTAAACAGTTGACATTCAGGTACCTCCTTTAATCTTGTCTTTACTGCCTGTGCCTTGAAGAGAAATGGATAATTATTCTAACATAACCCCTTGTGTCTCATCCACATTCTTTGCAGTCTCTGATCTCTCAAAGATGAATACATCAGATGGAAAGTCACCTCTATTTTCCTCAGGGATAACCTTGAATATAGCTGTTTTCTTCAACTAATTTCTGTCTCTTAGCACTGTGGACCACAGATTCTGGTGATCAAACCTGGCCCTAAACAACATTCAATGAACCATGGGTTTATATAGTCATTCTTTGAAAGAGGAACATGTGTATGGTGTCCAGTAGAAGACCCAATGAAAAGGTAACAGGTGCACAGTAAAAGCAAAGAGCTAGCTTTGTCCTGACTTGTGGGACCTTGTGAGAACACTTGAGGGGTCAGTAGTCTCTGAGTGCCTTTTTTACTCATTAATTGGCACATATTGGATGAATTAAAATATTCAAGAGAAATTAAATTAAAGATAAGAAAGTGATAAGGAGCTACAAATATAGCAAAGGCCTACAAGATGGGAAAAACAGGACGTGTGTAATTTGGCAAATTATTCTGAAGGCAGAAGTGTTTGAGATGATTACATAAGACACCAAGGAATACAGAAGGGCTTCTGTAGGACTTCAGGGTTCTAAACAAAATGTATCAAATAGGTATAGATATAGAAAGCGGGTTTAAAAGGCTGGTTTAAAGGATCAACAACAAAGGCAGTAAGGACAGTGATAAATATGTGTCACATGCCACCAATAACTTGTGTCTTGTTTGCACTACAATGGTGCAGGAATAGCATATATTCATATTGTAAATGTGAAAGTACAAAATAACTGTTCAGAGAAACAAATATTAGCTGGTTATTTTGTAGAAAAATTGAGATGTGAGTTAAATCATGGGAACCTTAGGTTTTGCCTCCCTTTTCAATTTTTAAAATATATTTATTTAATTTTTTTTTTCATTTTACATACCAATCCCAGTTCCCCCTCCCTCCCCTTCTCCCGCCTCCTCACCTCCCTCCCACTCTACCCACCTCCACTCCTCAGAGTGGGTAAGGCTTTCCAGGGTAGTCAACAAAGTCTGGTATACCAAGTTGAAGGAGAGCCTAACCCCTCCCCATTGTATCAAGGCTGAGCAAGGTATCCCGCCACAGGCAATGGGCTCCAAAAAGTCAGTTCATGCACCTGGGAAAAGTCCTGGTCCTGCTGCCAGGGACCCCACAAACAGATCAAGCCACACAACTGTCACCCACATTCAGCGGGACTAGTTCAGTCCCATGCTGGTTCCTGAGCTGTCAGTCCAGAGTCAGTGAGCTTTAACTAGCACTGGTCAGCTGTCTCTGCAGGTTTCCCCATCATGATCTTGACTTCTTCTTCTTCTTCTTCTTCTTCTTCTTCTTCTTCTTCTTCTTCTTCTTCTTCTTCTTCTTCTTCTGAATGCCAAATGCCCTTTATTGAAGGAGGGAGGAGGTCTTAAATACAGGCTTACAGCACAGACAAGGAGCTTCCCTTAAGCATTCAGGAGGGTGGAATCTCGCAGGGAATTAGCATAGGGAGAATATCAAGGTCAAGGTCTGCAAACAATGCAACAGTTACCCAAAACAGGGGCCAGGGACCTACAGGTCCCCCACTTTTACTGAAAAATGAGCTTCTGACTTATGTTGTGTGGGACATCAGCAGGTCACCTTACCCATCATGGAGACACCTGTCCAGGCCACACAGGCGTTCTGTCTTAGGTTGGTGAGCACTGCACCATGCATTACGCATCTTTGAATACTCATTATCATATAGGCTCAGTTGTGTGAGAGCTGCAGAGTTAACTGTTGCCAAAGATCTCTAAGTGGTGCTGGGCTTGCAATCTGTGTGTTTGACACAGAAAAGGTGAACAAAAGTCTTAACCCACCCATAGCCGGTAGGCTAAAGGCAACTGAGCCATTCCCTTCCTTAACAAGCCTTACTGCAAATTGGAGTCCTCATAAGATGGTATCCCGAGAGCAAATGGAACTTGAGTTTGCAAATTTATAACTTTCAAAGCCAATCAAAATGTATATAACTATTGATTTAATTTCAATTTTTCACCTGCTTTAAAAGTAACTTTACCTCCTTTCTTAAACTATCATCTCATCATTTATCACCTATTATTTCTTCCTTTTTTGTTTTTGTTTTTGTTTTTTGAGACAGGGTTTCTCTGTATAGTTTTGCGCCTTTCCTGGAGCTCACTCTGTAGGCCAGGTTGGCCCCGAGATCTGCCTGGCTCTGCCTCCCAAGTGCTGGGATTAAAGGTGTGTGCCACCACCGCCTGGTGGATTTTTGACTTTTATATAGTGTTAAAACTATGAAAAATTATGGGAACTTTTAAAGTCAGACTACGCTGATATTTTATTTGTGCTGAAATGTGATATTTTATTTGTATGTTAATAAGTAAATAAACAGAAGTCAGGCGATGGTGGCACACACCCTTAATCGGATTACATGGCAAGCAGAATCTCTGTGTGTTCAAGGACACAGCCAAGTGTGGTGACACGTGCCTTTAATCCCAGCACCAACCATAGAGACTTGAAGGTCTGTATAGACAGGCAGTGATGAGGAAGTGATATGGCTGGGTTTAGAGCCAATGAGAAGGAAGAACAGGAAGGCAACAAAGGTGTAGGTTAGATAGGAAGAAGCTCTCTTGGGGAGCTACAGTGAGGTGGTAAGCTAAGGTTAATTGGTGGCTATTGCTCTGGTCTCTATGGCTTGTACCTCTGTATTTGGCTCTGTGTTTTTTATCTAATAAGACTGTTTAGAAATTCATCTATATCAGAATAAGTGTATTTTGTATTATGTTATTGCCACAAGCCTGTGGGGGCCAGTGTTGTAATATGTGACATCTTGAATGAGAAATATCCCAGCAGGCCTTGGGGACTTGAACACTCAGTTCCCAGTTGTTAGTAATATTTGGGAAAGTGTAGGTGGTCTAACCTTTCTGGAGGAACTGTTACTAGAAATAGCCTTTGAAAGGAAATGCCTTGCCTAATTGCAGTTTTCTCTCCCTGCTTTCTGCTTGCAGTTCAAGATGTGATCTTTCCACTTACTGCCATGCTTCCCTGCCATCATGGATTTTAATCCTCTGGAATCACAAAGACCAAAACCCTTCCTTCCTTAAATTGCCTTCACATGGTATTCTATCACAGCAACAGGAAAATAACTAATAGACACAGTTTTTCACTTTAAAATCAGCCTGCAGAAGCCCAGGAGTCAGAATTCAGCCCTAAGGCAGACACACAAAATGTGTGTGAAAGCTATAGCAATGACTACAGCCTGAACAGATTAGGAGAAAGAAAGTCAGAACATTTCAAATTGTTAAACTTGAAATCTCACCTGGCAACAAGAGATGGCCAGTTGAGACTCTGTATCCCTTATTATTGGGAGTCCTCATTAGGGTCACCTTCATCCACTGCAGGAAGTTTCCACTGTACTGGGTTTCTACACCACTCCCAAATATCCCCTATTCCAGTCATCTCTCCTCACACTGTCTCCCTCCTCGAGATCTCCCTTCTAACCTTATTCCTCATCTCTTATGCCCAGCCACCCCCAGTCTGCCCATAAAAATCTATTCTATTTTCCTTTCCAAGGAAAATCCATGCATCTTTAGATCCCTCCTCTTTACATAACCTCTCTAGATCTATTGATTGTATCTTGGTTATCATTTACTTATGGGCAGTATCCATTTATAAATGAATATATACCATGTTTATCTTTTTGGATCTGGGTTATCTCACTCAGGATGACTTTTTTTCTGGTTCCATTCATTTGTCTGCAATTTGTGATGTCATTTTCTAACAGCTGAGTAATACTCCATTGTGTAAAGGTAGCACATTTTCCTTATCCATTCTTCCTTTGAGGGACATCTAGTTTGTTTCCAGTTTCTGACTATTATGAATGAAATACCAATAAACATGGCTGGGCAAGTGTCCTTGTGGTATGATGGGACATCCCTCAAGAGTAGTATAGCTGCATTTTGAGGTAGACCGATTCTCAAATATCTGAGGAGTTGCCACATTGATTTCCACAGTGTCTGTACCAGTTTGCACTCCCATTAGACCCCATACAGAACTCTTATTCTATGTACTAGCCAGCATGAGCTGTCACTTGTGTTACTGATCATAGCCATTCTGACAGGTGTAAGATAGAATCTCAAAGCAGTTTTGATTTACATTTCCTTTGAAAGCTAAAGATGTTGAATATTTCTTTAAGTGTTTCTCAGCCATTTGAGTTTCTTCTATTGAGAATTCTCTTCAGATCTGTACCCCAATTTTTAAATTATTTTCTTTTTTTTTCATATCTAGTTTCTTAGGTTATATATATATATATATATATATATATGTTGAATATTAGACCTCTATCAGATGTGGAGTTTGGTAAAAAAAAAAAAAAAAAAATTCCTATACTGTAGGGTACTTATTTGTCTGAATAATTATGTCTTTTGCCTTACAGAAGATTTTCAGTTTTATGAGGTCCCATTTATTAATTTCTGATCTTAGTGCCTGTGATGTAAGAGTTCTATTATTTAGAAATTCTCTGTGCCTATGAGTTAAAAGCTATTTCTGACTTTTTTCCTTCTATCAGATTTCATATATCTGGTTTTACTTTGGGGTTTTTGATCCACTTGGACTTGAGTTTTCTGCAGTGTGGTAAGTACAGATATATTTGCATTCTTACACATGCAGTTATTCAGTTTGACCAGCATCATTTCTTGAAGATGCTATCTTTTCTTCAGTGTGCAGTTTTGGATTCTTTTAAATAAAAAGTCAGAGGCCTTCAGTTCAGTTCCACTGATGAATGTGTCTGTTGTTTTAATTACTATTGTTCTGTAGTACAACTTGAATCAGTAATGGGGAGAGCTAAAGCAGTTCTTTTTTTCAGGATTATTGAAGCTAGCCTGGGTTTTTTGTTTTTCCACATGAAGTTGAGAATTGTTCTTTCAAAGTCTATCAAGGTCTATCAAGAATTGTGTTGGAAATTTGATAGGGATTGCATTAAATCTGTAGATTGCTTTAGGTAGGATGCCATTTTTACTGTGTCTATCCTACTGATCCATGAAAATAGGGCATCTTTCCATCTCCTCACATCTTCTTCAATTTCCTTCTTCAAAGACTTAAAGTTTGTATCAGGTAAGTCTTTCACATGCTTGGGTAGAGTTCCTCAAAGTTATTTTATAGCATTTGAGAGTATTGTGAAAGGTACTGTTTCATTGATTTCTTCCTCAGTCCATTTATGATTTGTATATACGAGGGCTATCTTTTTTTTTTTTTTTTAAGTAATCTTGTAACCAGATACTTTGTTGAAAACGTTTATTATCTGTAGGAGTTCCCAGGTGTCATTTTTAGGGTTGCTTATGTATACTCTCATATCATCTACAATAATGATACTTTGATTTTCTTCCTTTCCAATTTGTATCCCCCTGATTTTCTTCAGTTTTCTTATTGCTCTAGCTAAAATTTTAAGTATCATATTGAATAGGTATGGGGTGGACAACATGTCTTCTTCCTGATTTTCGAGGAATTGCTTTGATTTTTCTCTCCATTTAATTTGTTGTTGGCTATATGCTTGCTATAAATTGCCTTTGTTATGTTTAGGTATGCCCTTTGTATCCCTAATCTCTCCAGGTCTCCTATCATTAAGGGGTGTTAGATTTTGTCAAAGGCTCTTCTGCATCTTAATGAGATGATCCTGTGGTTTATTTCTTTCAGTCTGTTTCTATGGTGGATTACAGTTATTGATTTACATATGTTGAACCATCCCTGCATCTCCAGGATGAAACCTACTTGATGATGATGGATTATCTTTTTGACAGGTTCTTTGAATCAATTTGCAAATATTTTATTGGGTATTTTTGCATCTATGTTCAAAGAGGAAATTGGTCTGTAATTTCCTTTTTTTGTTAAATATTTGTGTGTTTTGCTATTAGGGTAATTTGGCCTCATAAGGCGAATTGAGCAAAGTTCCTTCTGTTTCTATTGTGTGGAATAATTGGAGAAATATTGGCATTAACTCTTTGTTGAAAATAGAATCTGTGCTGAATCCATCTGGCCTTGGGCTTTTTTGGTGGGGGCTTATAACAACTGTTTCTATTTTACTAGGGTTCTGAGTCTGTTTGAATTGTTTAGTTGCTTTTCATTTAAATTTGGTAAGTGGTAGCTATCAAAAATTTATCCATTTATTTAAGATTTTTCAGGGTTTTTTTTTTGGGGGGGTGTACAGGTTTTTAAACTATGTCTTTATGATTCTCTGGATTTACTTAGTATCTGTCATTAGATCTCCCTTTTGTTTCTGATTTTGTTCATTGGATATTCTCTCTCCACTTTTTAGTTAGTCTACATAAGGACTTGTCTATCTTATTGATTTTCTCAAAGAACCAACTCTTTTTTCATTGATTCTTTATATTGTTCTCTTTGTTTCTATTTTATTGATTTCAGTCCCCAGTTTGACTATTTCTTTGACATCTACTCCTCTTGATTGTGATTACTTCTTTTTATTGTAAAGCTTTCAAGTGTGCTGTTAAGTTGCTAGTGTGAAATCTCTCTTTCTCTCTCTCTTTCTCTCTCTCTCTCTCTCTCTCTCTCTCTCTCTCTCTCTCTCTCTCTCTCTCTCTCTCTCTCTCTCTCTCTCTCTCTCTCCTGTGTGTGTGTGTGTGTGTGTGTGTGTGTGTGTGTGTGTGTGTGTAAGTAAGCAGTTAGTGTTATGAACTTTCCTGTTAGCTCCACATTCATTGTGTCACGTAAGTTTGGGTGTGTTGTGTATTCATTTTCATTGAATTTTAGAAAGTCTTTAATTTCTTTATGTCTCATCCCATGTTTCATTAAGTAGAAGTTGTTCAGTTTCTGTTAGCTTTTAAGCTTTCTGTTGTTGATACCTAGCTTTAATCTCTGGTGGTTCAATAGGATGTAGGGAATTACTTAAATTTTCTTGTATCTGTTGAACTTGCTCTGTGTCTGAGTATGTGGTCAATTTTGGAGAAAGTTCTATGAGTTGCAGAGAAGTCATATTCTTTTGTTTGTAGGTGAAATGTTCTGTAAATATCTGTTATGTCTAATTGGTCAATATTATATGTGAGCTCTAGTGTTTCTCTGTTTAGTTTTTGTCTGGATGACTTGTTTGTTTGTAAGAGTGGGCTAATAAATTATTACACTATCAGTGTGTGAGGGGCAGTATGTGATTTATGCTGTAATAGGGTTAGTTTTACAAACTTGGATACCCTTGTGTTTGGGGCACAGATATCAAGAATTGAAATACCTTCTTGGTGGATTTTTCCTTTGATGAATATGTAGTGTCCTTCCCAATTTCTTTTGAATAGTTTTAGTTTGAAGTCTATTTTGTTAGATATTAATATGGCCACAGCAGATTGCTTTATATATCCATTGCTTAAAATATCTTTTTTTCAACCCTTTACCCTGAGGGAATGTCTATCATTGATATTAAGATGTGTTTATTGGCTGCAGCAGAAGGATGATTCTTGTTTTTGTATCCACTGTGTTAATCTGTGTCTTTGGGGGAAGAATTAAGGCCATTGATATTGAGAGTTATCAATGACTAACAATTGATGATTCATGTTATTTTGTTTTTGTTATTGATGGTTGTTGTTGTTGTGGTGGTGTTGGTGGTGTGAGTGTGTGTGTGTTTCCTTTCTTTTGATTTTTCTAGAATGAGATTATTTATTTCCTGTGTGTTTTTGTTTGTTTGTTTTGAGACTGGTTTCTTTTTGTAGCTTTGGAGTCTGTCCTGGAACATGCTCTGTAGACCAGGTTTGCCTCAAACTCATAGAAATCCACTGCCTCTGCCTCCCAAGTCCTGTGACAAAAGGCATCTGCCACCATCACTGGTATATTTCCTATGTTTATGGGTTCAGTTAAAACTCTTTAGATTAGAATTTTCCTTCTGCTACTTTCTGTAGGGCTGGATTTATAGATAGATATTACTTAAATTTGAATTTATCATGGAATATCTTATTTTCTCAATCTATGATTATTGAAGGTAGTTTGGGTTGGCATCTGTGGCCTCTTAGTGTCTATAGCATCTGTACATGTCTTTCTGGCTTTTTAGTGTCTCCATTGAGAAATCAGATGTAATTCTAATGGGTCTGCTTTCATATGTTCCTTGACCTTTTCCCCTTGCAGCTTTTCATATTCTTTCTTTACTCCATATGTTTAGGTTTTTTATTATTATGTGGCAAAGGGAATTTCTTATCTGATCCAATCTATGTGATGTTCTTCATGCTTCCTGCACCTTTATAGGCATCTCCTTCTATAGATAAGAAAAAATGTCTTCTGTGATTTTCTTGAAAACATTTTCCGGGCCTTTGAGCTTCATTTCTCCTTCTTCTATAGATATTCTTCTTCTTTTATAGATTTAACATTTTCTTTGACTGATGCATTCATTTCTCCTATCGTATTTCCAATGCCTGAGATTCTCTCTTCCATTTCATGTATTCTGTTGGTGACATTTGCCTCTGTAGTTTCTGTTTGATTTCCTAAATTTTTTATTCCCAGAATTGCCTCAGTTTGTGCTTTCTGGCTTTCATTTCCATTTTTCATGTCTTGGACAATTTTTTAAAATTTAATTTCACTGTTTGTTTGTGTTCTCCTGGATTTCTTTAAGAGATGTATTAAGTTCCTCTTTCATCTTCATACAGGTGGTTTAAGGTCTACAGCTTATTGTGCTACAGCTATGTTGGTATATTCAGATTTGATATGGTAGAATAGCTTGGCTCTAGTGGAGACCTTTCACTGGCTGTTATTGTTTTCATTTTTAGGCTGGCATTTAGGCATCTGGATTTGGGATGATTATAGGCATAGGTGTTGATTTCTGGACTTGCCTCTGTTGGGTGGGTGTTTTATTCATTGGACTGTGTTTCCTTTTTGGGTTTTTGGAGAGTGTGATATCTGTGTGTTGCCTGTTTTCCTTGCCTGTTCAGCTGGTATGTTCACAAGGAATGCCTGCTAGTGTTGGAGGCTGGGATACTGGGATAAGCTAGAGGAAGGAAGGTTGGAGGAGAAGGGCTTTGTGATCCATTGGGGATGGGGTCCTAGAAGAAAGGGTGACCATAGCAAGTTTCCTGATACAGAGATGGAGGATTAATGAATTCTCCCCAGGTGCCTGCCTTGAGGAGATTTCTACCAGGGTCCAGACCAGAAGCTACAAGCAGCTAAGGATACTAATCTGAGGGATGTCAAATGAATCTAAGCACACTGAGTTCTTTAGTCCATTCACTTTGTTCTTCTAAGTCAATTCTATCTACACAGTTTCTTTTCTGTTCTAATACTTGGCTCTTCTCAGTCCCTTCTATTGTTCTCTTATCTCTACCTAGTTCTTTCCATCCTTGTCCTCATCTTGTTCTTCTCAATTTTTCCAGTGCTGTGGGGGAACCAGTATATACACACAAGCAGTAATTCTTTGGCAAAGCAATGTGAGTCTTGAAGTTTTCAGGGTCACAGAGAGAGATGATAAGGATCTACACATAAAGCAGTAAATGTCAGCTTTTAATTACAACCGAAAAGGGAGTGACTAAAGGGGAGTTCTCTGGTAGGGTCAACTAAAGGCTAAGATCAGTTAGGGAATCTAGAAATAGCACCTGGCTGAGGAGGAATTAAAACTTAATTTGCACAAGAAAGAAGCCTGGCACCTATGCCTGCCTGGCCTTGAAGTCAATCTCCTTGGGTTAGTGGGAAGTAACTACCTTAACTCAGTAACTAGCAAGTGGCTAAAACATCATTCCAGGAATATGAGCAGTAAATTTCTTAAATTAGGCTCTTCTGTAAATAACCTGTGGTGAAGGTAAGAAGTTGAGGATTAATTGCTAGTGGTTATTTTCTCTATCTGTGGGTGAGATGAGCTAATGTTTATCTTTCTGCATTTGTCCTTGGAAAAGGGTATCTTAGCTGAAGTACTTTTGTGTCTAGAATGGCCCTGGCCAGATTTATGTTATGAAAAATAAACACATCTGAGGACAGTTATCCTATTACCCCAAATGTATAGGGAAAGTTGTACCCAAGATTGAGATTCAATCATGAGATTACATATACACATAACATGGAAATGAATGATAAATGGGGAGAATCATAGCTGTTATTGCACAAGAAGATTATAGCAAGAGAGCCAGTTCATTCAAAAGGCAGTAATCCCATAACACCTCATGTGATGATTTCCTCTAACAGAACCCTTAATTCTGATGGGTTGACCTTCTGAACTCTAGTTGTCACTGCTGCATACTCCATGGTCTTTTATTACCAATGGCTCTCAATAGGGGATGACACCAGGGTAGGGGGGGTGGCGATCTCAGGAGCAGTATGAGAGGTGTGGGTCTGCCTTCAGCCTACTTATTGCCCTGGAGGGGATGCCTGCTGGGTTTGGTGTCTGGAACAAAGCAACAAGTGAGAGGAGAAGGTTAGAAGGTGAAGATCTGTGGGATGTACTGGAGTTCGGAGTAGGTGGGCAGGGAATTCTGCCATGGATGTTCTGCTGCAGAGCTGGGGATGGAACTGGGGTATTGGATTTGGTGGAACAGAGAGACAAGAGAAGGCTGCAGGCAGCTTACCTTGTTTCCTGGCAGGTATGGCATGTGTGTCAATGGGGATACTGCTAAAGTTTGGGGCTGGGAGAAAGCAACAAGTGTGAGGAGGGAGGCTAGCAGAAAGTCTTTTGGATCCATAGGAGACATGGATAGGGGGAAGGAAAGCTGTGGCTTGTATTCTCCTGCAGTGCTAGGGACAAAACTGAGGGGTTGGGTTTGAAGGGGAGGAGGGAGCAGTGAGGTCTTCAGTTAGCTTACCTGTTTCAGGGTTTTGCTTAGCTGGTGTGTTCCAGTGAATGCCTGCTGGTATAGGGTTCTGGGATAAGGAGATGAGTTAGGGGAAGAAAGGTTGGAGGAGAAGGTCCTTGTGATCCTTGGGGATGGGATTGGAGAGGAAAGGGAGTCCTGAGAGTTTCCTACCACTGACTACCTGTGTGTATTTTTAAAAGGCAGGTTGGTATACATCCTAGGCTAGTCTCCAACTCACTATGTATCCAACTATGACCTCAAACAATTGATCTTTCTGCTTCCCTCTCTTGACTGTTGGAATTATAGGCATGTACCAACACAGCCACTTTTATGTATTGCTAAGGACAAAATACAGGGCCTCATGCATGCTAGGCAAACATCCTGCCAATGAGTTACATCCCAAGTCCTATTACCTTCATTTTGAAGTGTAAAATGTCTTCTAACTTTCCTCATGGTTAAATGCTTTTGGAACTTTTCTGGGTAGTTATAGTTATTTCAAGCCATATTGTAATTTGTGTAGGGCTTTGTACATGTGAGTTCAGGTGCCTGTGGAAGCCAGAAAAGATTGCTGTGAGCCAATGTACATGGTACTGGAAATTCAACTCAGATCCTCTGTAAGAAATGCCTACTTTTAACCACTGAGCTATCTAACTAACCCCTAGGCTTTTCTTTTGTGTGCTACTCTGGAATATAATATTTGTATCTAGAATGTGGACAAAGTTTCTTTGATGTGGAAAACACTGAAAGGCAATACAACTTTTGCAAATTTTGTTTTCAGTCATCCTCTTTCTAAACTCACCTTCACTAACAGTCTGTTGCCATGACAAAATAGCCATTCCTGTGTTTGCACATATCTACCATAATTCCTTCATTGTAAAACATTTTATGGCTACATTCATTCCCTGTCTGATGTTTTCATATTCTTTCTCACCTAAATGTACCATTATTTTGATAACTCTCAGTACATACACTCTACCAGGAGATATATAAGAATAGTTACCATTTGTGTATAGCCTAAGTGCTTTGTATCATCTTTATTCTATATATGGTGCCTGGAAATCTGACACCAGTGGCTATTGTCTATGAAAATCCCCAGCAATGCTTTATAGACATCCATTTTTTAAAAAGATAGATATCACTGTAAAACATGTTGGCTCGGCTCTATGTGGTTTGTCTGTGTTTTATATGTTCTATTTTGCACTCTGTGATCCAGAATATAACTCAATGTTATGGTGAATTTTGTATGATTAAAAATGACATAGAGAGGTGAAACAAAAACAAAAAGAAAAACAAAAACACAGCAAGGAGGAAGCTCTGCCTGTGTGACCTGCACATTGAGGCTACAGTGAGGCATTTATATGTAACCTGCCAAAAACTGACAGTATTTTGTGAAGGTTGCTCAACAGACCCATGTCTCATGCTCAGCTTCCTCCAGAACATATTTTGCAATGCTCATTTATCTTCAAAATATATACAAGGCATTTTATAAACTATAGGGAATTTCCATCTTATACTTGTGTGAAATGATACCCAGCTATATAAGCCCCAAGTTCTCAAATGGTCCCCAAACATTCTTCAGCTATCCACAAATGACACACAAGTGAGAGTTTTGGCTATTTTCATAATAAGGTTAAATCCCTATGACAATGGGGAGGTGGATCCATTAGTGATGTGCTTGCCACACAAGTATGAGGACCTGAGTTGGGAATCCCCAGCAACTATGTAAAAGATAGGCATGGTATGCCCAACCTTTGCAAGGAGAATACAGGAGTCTCTCTAGTGCTCATTGATTGTTGAATATTGTTGAATCAGTAAACTCCAGGTTCAATGAGAAATGCTGTTTTAAGGAATAAACTGATGAGTTACTGAGAGAAGCATCTAAATTCAGACTCTGGCCACCATGCATGTTCACACTGCCCTCATCACTAGGGTAATCTCCTGATGTGAGGAGGGGGAGAACTTGGTAGCTGTGATACAGAATCTCCTAAATGCATATGCCTTTGTGTTTCACCCTTTCTAACAGCTCTGTGAGGGAGATGCTATCCTTCTTTCTTTGTGGAGGCAAGTGAAAACTCAGAACCTGCCATGAAATTACTTAAGATGATACTTAAGATTGGTAGCAGGAAAGAAAAACATCTAACTTGATGCCCTTGCTTTATGTCTACTGCTTTTCACTGAGTCTCATCTTCCAGATTCCAAGGGATTGTTCTCTATGTACCAAATCCATTTGGAAATATCCTGGGGACTTAATATAATACTGAATCCAGAAGGAGAGTTAATTAATGGCTTGAAGGAGGATTGGGAATTGCTGTATAATTTGCAAATCATTCCTAATGCTTTATTTTTTTGAAGCTGCTATCTTAGAAACAGCCTAGCAAAAATTCTGCAACCTGGAGACTTGGCAATTTCTCAGGAATGTAACATCCAGAAATGGCATGCAAATGAAGAGGTGATAAAAACTGTATAAATTGTAATCCTGACCACCAAGGTGCATATTTAAAAGCTAAAGAAACTCAAGACAAAGGATGCATGCTGAAACATTAACATGCAAAAGACGCTGGGGAAAAGGTTAGAGTTAGAGACATCATTGGTGGCAGAGGAGTGGGGAGATGAGAAAGGAAGAACCTGTTACAACATGCTTCCTATAAAATGGTCGACTGGAAAGATGGCTTCAGAGTTGAGAACACTTGCAGACCTGAGCTCAGTTCTCTTCACCCAGGTCCTGTGACTCACAACCAACTGCAGCTCCAGCTCCAGGGGATCTGGAGCCCCTTCTGGCCTCTGCAGCAACTGCAGTCCCATACACAGAAGTAAAAATAAAATCTAAACAACAAAAAGGCTGCAATGACATCAAATGCCTTGTATATAATTTAAAGTTAATAGAATTACAAAACTTCATTGCTACCTAAATTCATGTCAAAGAGGCCTTTGTGAAGTCAAGTAACAGAGTCGGAGGGTAATTTTAAAATGTATTTTTTTTTTCTGTTTTTAAAGACCAGTCTGAATGTGAAATGTTCCCAACAGGCTCAGGTCTTTGAACACTTGATCCCCATCTGGTGACGCTGTTTCCTAAGGTGGTGTAACATCTGGACTGGATGCCACTTCATTAGCTCCTATTTTCAATGCTAATTTCTCAAAGCTGGTGTTAGCACATCCATCACTCAGTAAAGAAGCTAGAATGACAGTTGACAAAGAGTTCATTATTTTCTAGAGCCTTATAATAAACAGACAATCACCTATAAGACATCTGCATGTCTCCAGAATCCAGAGTCTTTCCGAAGAAACACTGTTTCAATTGAATCAAGTTAGGAATGATCTGCAGATATGGTTTCAGGGCTATAGATACTTTGGCTTTCACCCAGGATTCTCTTCTGACTTGGTGACCTGGTACAAGCAGCTAGTGTATGTACTCTGCCGGGTAAAGACACTATTACCATGTCTTCTGCCCTATGATTGTCTGTATCCCCTCAGATTGTGAACCAAAGACAAAAATCAAAACCTGAATAAAATAAACAACAACAAAAAACAAGCCCATCTTCACCCCCTAAGTTGCTTCTTGAAGGATGACAAGAAAAGTACCTAGCATACCCCCAAGACTATGATCACTGGGACACTTTCATAACTGAAACAACTCACTCAATGGGTTTTCTACATTGGATTCTTAGGGGGCTTTATTGATTGATTGATTGATTTATCCATGATAAAAAATATTGACATATATTTCTGGTCCCAACTTTTTCTTGATACTTTTCTCTAGAGAAACTAATTTATAGAAATGTTACTGGATATAAAAATATATAGATAAGAATGCCTTCTTTTTTGTTTCTTTATTTTATGTGTATGACTATTTTGCTCATACATTTATCTGTGAACTGTGTATATGCCTGGTACCCAGGGAGGTCAGAAGAAGGCATCAGAACTCTCGAGAATCAGAGTTATAGATGGTTGTGAACCCCCTTGTGGATACTGAGACTCAAACCTGGATCTTCTGCAAGAACAAGTTCCCTTCACTTTGCTCAGCCTGAGTAAAGGGAGGTGGGGACTGGACCTGCCTCAACTGAATCTAACAGGGGAGTAATTGCCCTGGAGGAGATGGAAATGGGGGGTGGACTGGGGGAAAGGCGTGGGGGGCAGGAGGAGGGAGGACGGGAATCCGTGGCTGATATGTAAAATTAAATTAAACTATAAAGAAAAAAGAAAAATAAAGAACAAGTTCCCTTAACCCCTGACCATCTCCCCAGCTCTGTTTTCTTATTTTCAGTTCAGAATTAGCAAAATATGTTCCCATTAGTTGAACATTAGAGTTTTAATGTGATCTTTAGACACACATAAAGTGAGTGTTTCTGATATTGATTAGCCACATGAGTTTTAAATGATAGTTTTACTTATGTTCATTGATAATTTTTCTCTCACAAACTAGATTTACATTTTTACACAGATTTCTTTTTATTTTGTGTGCATGACAGTTTGCCTTCCTGTGTATGTGTTCACTGTGTGTGTACCTGGTGCCCACAGAGGATAGATGGTATCTAATCTCCTTGGGCTGTGCTTACTTACAGTAGTTTGTGAGCTATCCAATTTGAGCATTCTAAACTGAACTTGTGTTCTGTGCAAGAGTAGCAGGTGATCTTAAACACAAAGCCCTCTCTCCAGACTCCACTAAAGTTCTTAAATTGTAGAGTTTTAAGGTTTTTTTGTTTGTTTGTTTTAAATAATGAAGCATTGGTTTGTATTTTAAGTGTGTTAAAATGAATCCCTATAAGTAATATTTGAGACATATTAGTGATGTTTTTTAAAAAGGTACGTCCACTTCCATCAGTTATTGGATGACAGTTCCAAGACGACTGTTAGGGTGTTTAGTCATCTGATCACCAGACTAGGTCAGATCAGGCTTTCTCTCGACCATTGCCAGCAGACTACAGAGGATATATCATTGTGGATTTCTGGGGACCTATCCAGCACTCTGCCTATTCCTGTTCTCATGTGGTCTTCATTTATCATGATCTGTTATTCCTCATTCTCCCTTTCTGTTCTTGATCCAGCTGGGATCTCCTGCTCCCCTAAGCTTTCTTTCCCTCAAATCTTGCCCTTCATTACTCCCACTGTCGTCCAGCTGGATCAGGCCCTCTGGATAAGTAAGACAATTGAATAGCTTGATGTTTGGGAGGCACCCAGTCTGTGGGACCAGGATCTGTCCTTAGTGCATGAGCTGGCTGTTTGAAACCCTGGGCTTACACAGGGACACTTTGCTCAGTCTGGAAGGAGGTGACAGGACCTGCCTGTACTGAATCCACCAGGTTTAAATGAATCCCCAGGGGTGCCTTGATCCTGGAGGACATGGGAATGGAGGGGAGGGGCTGGGGGGAAGGTGGGGGTGAGCGTGGGAGGGGGGAGGACAGGGGAACCCATGGCTGATGTATAAAATTTAAAACACATAATAATAAAGAAAAAAATTATAAAAAAAAATTAAAAAGGTGCTTAGACTTACCATAAACTTCCTTTATGTTGTACTCTTATTACTTGTTCATTTTAAGATTTCCTTAAAAACAGATGTTTATGTTATGCCCAGATCACCCCCATAGAGACCACCAAAGACCAAGGATGTCCAGAATATAACAGCAAGGTTTATTGCAGGCGCGCAGTACAAGCCAGCAGGGAACTCATCCACAAGCACTCCTCCTTGCAGCGAGGCAGGGAGGAGTTAGTCTTTCTTTGTGAAGCTAGCTTTTTAAAGGCAAAAACCACAAGCCCCTCTAGGTTGTGAGGGAATTAGTATGGGTACAATTCTAATTGGCTCAATCTTCCTGGGTCTCTGTGTTATCTTATCTTAGTTTGTCCATTTGCTTTGTCAGAACCTTTACAGCCCATCTCTAGAGTTGAGAGGCATGTTATCTCCAGGGTTGGGATATCCTGTGGTTAATCAGTCACCACCAGATAGCCAGACATCCTGACTTTGTCCTTTGACCTATGTCAGAAGCTCTGAGAACTTTGAAACTCAGGCCTGTTTCAAGCTGGGGTGAGGGGCTTGCTTGAAATGGGTGTGCTTTGGTTCTTCAGTTTATGACTTGTACTTCACTGCATGTACAACCTCCACCAAGCCATAATTTTGCTGATCTGTGTTAAAGTTATTGCTTATTGATATAAAATGCATTGATAAGAGGAAGCTAATTCCTCTGCTTGTTTTTTTTTTCTTATATGCACACTTGAGTTTCCCAATCTAATTTGAAATTGAACCAAGAGTCATTTTGAACCTATCACTAGGCATCCTTTTTGTGTGTGTGTGAAGCCTGTGACCACACAATAGTAATGAACTAAGAACCTAAGTCCTAGGGTCTTAGGGAATATCTTGGGAAGACAGCCTAATTTAAAAGATCAATTAAAACAAACCTAAGACCCTTTAAAAATTCATGAAACAAACCTTTATGATGTCAGTTGAAGAGCTGCTATGTGGAAATGTTCGCTGTGTTGTCCCCTGGCTAGCTTTAAGTGTCATGTTGAAATAGCCTGAATTCACTGAGGAGAGAGTTTCCTTTGAGAAATTGCCTAGATCACATGGGCCCATGGACATGTTTGTGATGGCTTGTCTTGGTTGTTTATTGACAAGCCCCTGGTGGCAGCACCATTCCTGGGAAAGGTAAACTTAGGCTGTGTAGGCAAGCAAAGGTAATGGGACATAAGCTTGGTGAGCTATCAAGCTGCATTCCTCCGTGGTTTCTGCTGTTCATTCTTGGCTGTAAGTTGGTTCCCTGTGTAGAAGCAATGCTGAGTGGAGTAACAGGCAGGTTTGCTATGAAGCAGGAAGTTTCCTCATGATTGCCATATATCTACAGGACATCCTAAGAGGAACTGTTTTTATCTTGCTTAAGGGTGACACTGCACCAATGGAAACTTACATAGGGTCCCTGTATATTCAAATTCTCACTGGTAATGTAAAGAAGGTCTACCTCTAAGTCTCTTGGTAAATAAATGATCCTAAGAATCAATGAACCTATAAATGTTTAGACACAGTGATGAACTAGAGAGGGCTAGGGAAGGACACTGACTACTTGTTAGTTCCATACACTACAAGCTAATGTCTATTCTTTCGCTAGGGACAATAGATGACATATTTTTATTACTCTTATATTCTCCACACCCCCAGCCTACATGTTGTCATACAGATTGTTTTAGACTTTTTAAATGATCTCCAATGGATCAGTAAGATGGTTTAGCCAGTAAAGGAACTTGCCTCTAAGTCTAATGTCCTGAGTTCAGTACCAGAGGCCCACATAGTAGAGGGAGAGAACCAACTTCTGCAAGTTGTCCTCTGACTGCCATAGACATTCCATATCACATCTTGCCCCCATGCATTTGTTTAGGCACATACATATAAAAATATGTGAAATTTAATGTACTTACCTATATTATTGCAACATAAAAGTAACATATAGCTATCAATAAATGCTCTCTAAATAATCTTGAAATGTTAATGTACTGTGGTACTGTAACATAGTGGTTTTTTTTTTTTTCTCCAAAAGAGTTTGATGCAGGAAGTTAATACCTTGGAAGACAGTTTCCAGCAGTCTCTACTTACCAGGGTAGCCTCAGGTCTAGATTTTGCTGAATTGATTTTGGTTCCTACACATTTCATTCTGTTGCCATGACAACTTCCTAACTCTCCTCAATGTGAAGGTGGCTGGATGCTAACCTGGACATGTGGAAATAAAGAGTTGTTGAGTTCCAGACAGAAGTGATGATTTAGGCACACTGGCTAAGTTAGCAGGAGTCTGTCCAGGCTGCTTCTCATGTTCCTAGCCTCATACATCCTCCAGGTCTCACACTCCTTCACTTGGAGGAGACAGTCTGAACTTACTTATGACAACTACTGAGAAGCACTTTGTGTCTCATTCTTTTCCACTTAGGGAAATAAGTTCCAAGTTTTGTCCCATCCCTCCACTGTCAGTCAACAGAGAGCCTGCCATTTTGTGGCTTATCACGGAGAGTACATATAGCGATATTTAAAAAGAAAATGTCTCATCTATAACTTTAAAAAGTCACATGTGATAATTTTTTTGTGTGTGAACATGTGTGTATGGGGTGTGCATGTCTGTTAACATGTATGTGGAGGCCAGAGGTCAACATCAGGTGTCTTTTTTAATCTCTTTTTTTTTTTTTTGAGATGGGGTCCTTCACTAAAAATAGAACTCATTAATTGTCTAGAGCAGATGTTCAGCAGAACCCAGGAACCCCCTTCTTAGCACTGGGATTATAGATGTATGCCACCACACCTCAGGTTTAAACAGATGCTGGGAATCCAAACTGTCCCCATGATTTTGTGCAAGACATTTTCTACTGGAGCTTCTCCCCGGTCCAAGCTACAAATTTGTAACAGAAGTCTTTCATATCATTTTGATTACAGCAAACTCACTTTTGAGTTTTGAAGACAATTTTTGGTTAACTAAGACAATAATATTTTCAATCAATAAATCAAATTTGAAGGTTTTCTCATAGATAAATTTTCTAGACTTATAAAACAGACCCACATTGCAAAGGGAATCTATAAAATGGTGTTTTCCATGGTCTCTCAAATGGCAGGAGAGTTAAAAGGCACTTAAAGTAATTTAATTAATTGAATATTTGAGCCAACTAATTATCTGTGTTCAGTATTGTACCTTTCTCTTAAAAAAAGAACAGACTTGTTTTTATTTTTATCTATATGTACATGTTGTTGAATATGTCTCTATGGATGAGCACTTGAGTGCAGTGTCTGTGAAAGCCAGAAGAGGGCATCATTGTTAACAGTTTTTCTAGTTTCTTTACACTGTAGCCAGAGGCTTTTCTGTCCTGCCTGGTCCCACAGCTGCTTTTAAAATAATCACTCAGAGGCTTAATATTAATTACAAACCATTTGGCCTATTGCTCAGGCTTATTACTAACTAGCTCTTACAATTTAAATTAACCCATTTCTATTCATCTATGTTTTGCCATGTGTCTCATGGCTTCACCTGTGTTCTAATATACCTTGCTCCTCTGGTGGTTGTCTGGTGGCTGCCCCTGACTCCACCCTTTTTCTCCCTGTATCTCTGCTTGGATTCCTCGCCTGGCTCTATCCTGCCTTGCTATAGGCCAAAGTAGCTTCCTTATTAGCCAATGGTAATAAAACATATTCATAAAATACAGAGGGCTTATTCCACATCATAAAACCAACTTTGAGAAATTAGAATATAAAATTTGAGCAGGCCAGGTGGTACTCTGTGAGTTCGAGGCCAGCCTGGTTTACAGAGAAAGATCCAGGACAGGCACCAAACCTACACAGAGAAACCATGTCTTGAAAAACCAAAAAAAAAAAAAAAAAAAGGAAAGTGGAACAAATGAAATGACATGTGACCTGTGGAAATGATGAATGAATGGCAACCAATATTTATTATTGGCTATGCCACTGTCAATGGTACAGAGCAAAAGTTCCAGAATATGTTGATTAAAGTTAAACTGGCATCTGGGCAGATGACTTGGTAAACAAAATACTTGGTCTATAAGCAGAATATTAGAGTGTGGATCTTTAGAACTCATGTAAATATCAAGCATACATGGTAACCTGCCTACAGTCCTAGGATTCTAGAGACAGAGAGAGGACCTCCCCAGATCAGGCTAGCTCAGTCTGTTAGCTCTGGGTTCAAATGAGAGACCCTTTTTCAATATATGAGTAAGAAACTGATTAAGAAAAACCTTGATATCAACCTGTAGCTTTCTCATGCATGTACATACACATGTATGTATGCTGAGACAGCATATATAATTATACACTTGTGGATATCATACACATATACATGTAAAAGAGTTTGAAAATAAAATGTTATTAAATTAGTCTAAAGCTGGCAATGTATTGGTGATACGAATAAGAAGAACTTTATTTTATAGTTTGTGAATATGTTGTGTTGTTAGTTTCAAAATTTAAAGGTAAGACACAAGGGAATAAAATAGATAACATGTTCTCATAAATCTCTATATTTTCTCATGGGAATCTGAACACATTTTCTTAAAATAACTGTGCTTATAGCTTATAGCACCATTTTAGCTATTTCATCATATAACTAGCTATCAGAATTGAAGTAACCAGGACTATAATAAAATCAGAAAAGTAAACATGCTACTCAAAATTGATGAGGTCTAATTCTGCCACTTCATCAACACTGCTGTCCCAAACAAGAAATTGACAAATCAGATTTTGGACAATAGAATAAAGCTTGAATTTCAACAATGTTTTGTCCCTAGTATTCAAGTTTTCTTGTAGCTACTATTTTATTTGTTCTCCCAATGATTCTCTGTTGTTATTTATTTTAGTGTGTGTGTGTGTGTGTGTGTGTGTGTGTGTGTGTGTGTGTGTGTAATGAGTCTTCCTCTGTACCACTAGCCAGCTCCCAAATATTGACAAAGAGATTTGTTATCAATTATGAAAGCTTGGCCTTTAGCTTAAGTTTATTTTCAACTAGCTCTTATAGCTTAAATTTATCCAGATTTTTATTAATCTATGTTCTACCATGTGGCTTTTACCTCTAGCCCATTCTGTATGTCCAACTCATTCTGCATCTTGTTCATCTTTCCTTTCTCCTTTCCAGAGTCCTCTCTGTCCCCAAAAGCTATACCTAAACTCTTCCTGTTTAGCTATTGGTCATTCAGCTCATTATTAAACCAACCAGAAAGTACCTTGGCAAAGACACATCTTCATAGTATAATCAAATATTACTGAATATCTTCCCCTTTTTGTCTAAATAAAAAAGAGTTTAGCTCAAACACATATAAGAACAATTATCAGAAAAGAAATACATTCACAATGCTAAGTCCATTAATATTTGGCAAATTCAGCGAAAATACTCCATTATCTAGCCTATCTTGGTTAGTCCAAAGTTTTGTACCTAATTTACTTTCTATCACAACTAAGGAAAATTGTAACCATAACTATCTAATCTTCAACCCCATCAGAGACCCAAGAAAGATATAATAATACTTGAGTAATCAGGAAGTACAGAGCAAGCAACATCCAAATCTACAGAAATGACAGAGATTTCTGGCTGTCTGAATATTCACCACAGGTTCTTCTGCAAATCGGGGTATCCATATTCAGCCTACAGTTCTGGAATATATGGCAGACTTTTTTGTTAAGTAGGAAATTTTGAGGGACTGTTCTATGTGGTGATATATTGTATACCCTAATAAACTTACCTTGGGATCAGAGGACAGAGCTGACCACTAGACTAGGCATAGAGCCCAGGCAGTGGTAGCATACACACCTTTAATCCTACCACTTGGGAGGCAGAGATCCATCCATCTGGAACTTTGTGAGTTCAAGGCTATTCTGGGAACAGAGTCAGGCAGTGGTGGCACATGCCTTTAATCCCAGCTCTTGAGATCTCATATTTTTGCTTAGAAAGCACACATGCCTTTAATCTCAGGAAGTGACATGGCTGTGTGGAGAATGATATATAAGGTGTGAGGAGAGAGGAACTAAGCAACTGAGACCCTCAGGGGTTAGGACTCAGAGGATTTCAGTCTGAGGATTTTGTAGGAGTAAGAATGTGGCTGGCTTGTTCAGTTTCTCTGATCTTTCAGCTTTCACCCTAATATCTGGCTCTTAGTTGTTGTTTTTTATTTATTTTTTATTAAAAGACTATCTAAGATATAAAAATCAGTCCTACATTGTCTTGGCAAAGTTCTGAAGTCACCTTCTTTTTGTTTTGCTTATCCGGTTTGGACACTGTCAAGACAAGGGAAGTTTCTTCTCCATTAAGGAAACTCAAACAGAGTCATTTTTGAGAGGCTGGATCACTTGGGCTATTTGTCTTCATTGGTGTCTGGTCCTTTTTTTTCTTAAAACACAAAATATTTCAAAAGTGACATAAATATCTGCATTAACAGGTATGGGTTGTGTAGTATGCACAAGTCAGTTAAAGATGACTTTTTGTTTTATGTTTAATCAAGTAAAAGTCCAAATTTCATTTGGACTGCATAATCAAACTGTAATATATATTTCTCTGCATGCCATATGAAATTATGGCATGTAATAATAAGTCATAAGGACTTTGTAGTCAACAAGATTTATTTTGTCTCATCCAGGCTTATAGGTGTTCCCATGTCAAGGGATCAGCATATATGTCACTGTCCCTTAGTCTTTCTTGTCTTTAACCAAAGATCCTCAGGTGGTCTCCCCCAGTCAAATATGATCTTCATTGACTTTGAAGAGAACCATAACTTTTTCTTTCCTGTGGAAACAAAGGCATAACCTCTCTCCCATCATAACAGATTTTTAAGTTTCTATTTTTAAGTTAAGACATTCTTAAACTATACAGGTTGGTTTAATTTAGCAGCATCCATAACCCAATGACTCTCAGCACTTATTGCTTTTTGTACATTAGCATTTTAAAAATTCAAAGTCAACAAAGCACCATACAGGATCCAGACATCCTGTGTATTTCCCATCTTTTTGTGGCTTATTTTTTATATTACTTTATTCTTTCTTTTAGTACTTTATATACCTATTTGCTTTTTTCTATGACTGTCTATACCCATTTTATTTTCTTTCTTTAGCACCTAAACACCCTTTTAAGCATACTGAACCTTTTTAGAAGCTTTCTGTGTGTGGACCTGGCTTTACTAAGTGCCTGCAGTATTCTCTGATCATGTGAGACAAGTCTTAAACTACCATGTTAGTTGCCACATGGCTCAGCTTTGTGCATCGTGCCAGAGCATGGAAGGGGTGGCAGGCTCCAGCTTACAGGCATCGGCAGTACCTATGCCTCTGTATGCTGAGCACCTGTACACTGAGCATTGGTCTGCCTGAAAGACAGCAGCACTAGGAAACCATGTCAGCTCCTTGTTGGGAACTTTTCTTAGCCTTCTCAGGCTCTGCATTTGGGCTCCATACGTAATGAGTCTTTCTCTGTGCATTTGAGTGAGGTGCTCTCAGAGGTCAGAATATGGTGTTGGAACCCTTAGAGTTAGAATTATAGAAAGTTGTGAGCTACCCTTTATGGGGACTGGGAACCAAACTCAGGTCCTTTGCAACAACAGTACCTGCTTTTAACTGAAGAAACACCTTTTCATCCTTTTGTCAACTTTTTAAAGATTCACTTTATTTTTAATTGTGTGTATATGTGTGACTGTGTTCGGGTATATGCACAAGTGCAGGTTCCCACAGAAGCCAGAAGAGGACCAGAAGCAGAAGTTTGCATGGGGTATTAGCTTCTTGATGTGGGTGCTGGAAATCAAACTCTGTTCCTCTGCATGATCAGGAGGCACTCAGCTGCTAAGCTATGTTTCCAGCCCTGATTTTCTGTGATTTAGAACATAAAATTATCATGTTTGACACATGAAAGAAAACTCATAAAAGAGGAAAAGGAATCAACATATGAGACTGAGTTAAAGAATTCAGTCAAGCTCAATCTGACCTAAAATTATCCTTCCATAGCTTCCTGAGTGTGCCAAAGGTTAGGGGCTTGCATTACACAATAATAAAGGAAAGTTCACTGAAGAGCACTCCAAGCCTGCAGTGGACAGACTGCAATAACAATAATATTTCTGGTTCTCGGCTTGATATGTTTTTTGTTCAGCGTAAGTACAGATGTATCTTTCCCAGGCAGAAATCTTTGGCCTGCAGAAAGGTTCATGAACATTGTATAGATGTCTTGTCTACAAGAGAAGATGTTCTGTTCCTGGGTAATGGTGAAGAGGGGAAACTTTCTATTGAAGCCAATCTTCTTCCTTCTCTTCTTCTAGTAAGGGAGGGTCCATCTGGAAGCCATGTTTTTGTGGATGATGCCATACCTACCAATCATGCACCGAGGCACTATTATTCTGAGACTGTAGTGGCTCCACGTAGTGGCACCACTGTTCTTCACATTCATACAGCTATAAGACATTCATTGTTACTTAGTGGTACAGAAATTTGAGATGTTTGTTTCCCTTGACGTTTGTCTTCTCTAAGCAACATTAATTTGATTTTTTTCTTGGCATATTATCAATGTATTTTACAAAGAGATGAATTTTAGCTTTTCAGTCATCCTATTCCTCCAATTAAGTGATCTTAATGACTCCTTCTTGTTTCATTAAGTCACTGATGGCCATATATATATAGATTCTAGAGTACCATTTAGCATATTCTCAACTTTTCATGAATTTAATTCATTATTTCAACTTGAGAAATGGTGCCGGAATCTTGACAACTCCATTTACTTAATTTTCAGTATGCTCAGGAAATACTGATACAATGCTTCATACAATGTCTGTGAGCATCTGGTCTAATGGTCTTACACTAGTTCCTTTATCATTTAGAAATTGACTTTTAGAAATTCTGGGGTATATCCCTGGAGTGTATTGGAGAGGAAAGTGGAAAGGGCATGATTGATTTCAAGGGGTACAGGATGTGCTTCTTGCCCTTTGTGAATATCTTCTAGTCTAGGTCAGATTGGCCAAATAGAATTTTCTGCAATAGAGGCTATGAAGATTCTTCACTCTATGAAAGGCTGCTGTGCTGAGTTCAGGTTCTCACAGCCCACAGGAAAAGCTGACACAGCACTCATTTGTGATTCCAGTGCTGGGGAGGGAGAAATAGGTCCCCAGGGCTCCCTGGACAGCCATTTGAAATGGTCTCCGAGTCTCTGGATATAACTCAGATAAGGAAAGAAGAACTGGAAGCAAACAAAATATAAACTGGCTCAAAAATAAGAGAGAGAAGCAAATAAGAAGACAAAGAACCCAATATTGGTTCCTGGTGTCTAAACACATGCAAAGACATACACACACAGACACACATGCACACACATGCACACACATACATACACCCCCTTTTAAAGTAATTTTCTCTTCCCATTTGTAGCATTCCAATTAGGAAAATGATGGAGTGTTCCCTATCCCTCTGTGCTTGTATCTTGCAGCTTCTGTTTTCTTTCTGTTATATTTGGTTTATTTCTGGTTCTTATTCTTTCCTTGTCTGAGCTGTGTCCTCTGAAAAGCTCATTAAAGACTTTATTTGGCTACATAGATGTGTTTCCTTTGCTTCCATCTCCATTTTTTTCTAATAGTATCACTAGCTCTTGTGGGATGTCCTTTCTGATCTAGCCAGCTGTCTACTTTCCATCACATTCTGTTACATATTATTATTATTATTATTATTATTATTATTATTATTATATTTGTGTTTTAATTTTACAGATCAGCCATGGGTTCCCCTGTCCTCCCCCCTCCCGCCCCCACCCCTACCTTCCCCTCATCCCCTCCCCTCCATTCCCATCTCCTCCAGTGCCAAGACTCCCCTGGGGATTCATTTAAACCTGGTGGATTCAGTACAGGCTGTTAGATCTTAATCATATGTTTTTGAAATTTATTGTGAAGTAAGCTGAGTAACTATGTAATACCTGAATCTTTAGTTGGCTCTTCTGTCTCTTTACATGGTGCTCCTTATTCCTTTCATCATATGCCTTATGTGTTTATTCTTGTACTCTGGATTTCCTGGAGTGTGTAGTTTAGTAGTAGAGTGCTTGATGAGTTTGCACAGGATCTGGGTTCTGTCCCCTGGGTTTAATCCTCAGAAGACACAACACAAATGCACTTACACACACACACACACACACACACACCCCTTTACATATATGCATAATAAGTAAGAAAGCAAATAAAACCAATCTAACATCTTTCCTGTGAAACAGTAGTAACCAGGTTAAACACATATTTTGTCTGAAAATACGAATGGCTTTATTTCTACTTTGGCTTTAGTGTGGGGGTTTTGGTGTGGCTTACCTAGGAGTCCAGTTAAAGTGAACTCTTGTGCTAATCTGGTTGCCCCAGGTTAGAGCAGACTACAGATTTGTAGAGTGGCATGAAATATTTACTATTGGAGCTATATTTCTAGGTTTTTCTTAGTGTGCATTCTTTCTAATTTTTAAAATAATCTCTTGGTACTATTTCTAAAAGAGTCTTGTCTATATTAATGCAAATCTCCTGGAACTTCTTCCTTATTTCCATTCATTCTCAATATAGTAGGCACATTCTCTAATGTCATTAATGTAAATACCTCTCTATTGTTTCCATACTGAGGAGTTAACAGTATTATTCCACAAAATTTTGGACTAGTTTTACTTATTACTGAAAACAGTTTACTCAGATATTCATTTCATAGGAACACAATTTTATACAGTAACATTCTGACCTAGGGAAAAACGGCTGTTTTTAAAGTCATCTTTAATCCCTGGCACTTTGCATACTAATGTTCTTTATAAATAAAATTGCTATTGGAAGATACTTTATTTTCTGACCCATTGAAGTATTTTTTTCCACAGAAGAGCTGTTTATTAATATAGGATAGAAAAGAGAATGGGATGGGCCTCTGTGAAGCACACACGTGAGTGAGGAGGCAAGAGGGAGACAAGAGAGAGATGAGAGAGTGCAGAGAGAGAGGAGAGAGAGAAGAGAAGAGAGAGGAAGTATTTTTTTATATAAGAGTTCTTGGATAAGGATATTAACCAAATAAAAAAGGAATAAAAGTAATTAAAATCTCATGTCCTTTCCCAATATTAATGGCCCAGAACCATTTGAATGTAGCTGGATCAATAAATCAGGTGACCGGCAATTTAAAACTTCAGCTGCTGCTGTGAGGAGAAAATTAGTTTCATTTTTTTCCCTGTTAGATACTAGCTTTTTTATTTCGATGAAACATTTTGAAAATTGCCAGGATATGTTTACTTGTGCCAGTTTCTAATACACTTACATTCCTTATAATATTTTTACTTGCATATATTGAAATGTTAAATAGATGTTCCAATATCATTTAAAATTCATTCGAATTTTCCCTTTTTTATTCTCTATTTTATTCAATGCAGCTTCTACTCCTTAGAAGTTGTTATAGTGACTTCTCTTTTAATTAGAATCTGGATTATTCCTTCAAAGATCTGTGTAAAGGGCTTGTTTCTTGACTCATGGTGCTGTCTCAAAGGGATGAAACCTTTAGAAACCACTAAAAAGGGGTGAACCCTAGATCCTGGGACGTCACTGGGAGTGGGCCCTGTGAGACTCGGATCCTTTGGTCTTTCTTTTCTCTTTTATATTCTGACCTCTAGCAATGTTCCCTTTACAATGTATCCACCAGAGGCTGAGGACCCCCAAATCTGAACCAAAGCAAACCCTTTCTGGAGTTGTGATCTCAGGAATTTATTACAGTAACAAGAAGGCAACAAATATACTTTGTTATCTAAGCATACCTTAACCTATTGTATTACTTACTTTTATGCTGTAACCAAAAATTTGACAAGAATAAAATTAAGGAAGCTACTCAGGTTAGTTTTAATTATCACCTTGGCACAGCCTAGAGTTATCTGAGAAGGAATTTTCAACTGAAGGAAGGCCAAGAAGAGACTAGCATGCGTGCATGTCTGTGGGGGATTGTCTTTACTGATAGTTCATGTAGGAGATCCCAGTCCACTGTGGGCAACATCATTTCAACGACAGGTGATTTGGGGTTGTATAAGAAAACTAGCTAAGCATGAACCTGCTAGTGAGCTAGCAAGAAACACTCCTCAATGGTTTCTGTTTCAAGTTCTTGCTTGAGTTCCTGTCCTGATTCCCCTCCATGGTATAATGAAACACATAAGAAGAACAAAATATTTTCCTCCCCAAAGTTGCTTTTGCTCAAAGTGTTCTGGCAAAGCAACAGAATGCAACTAAAACAGAAGAAAAGGTTTATTTTGACCCACTGTCTGAAGGTACAGTCCACCATGGTGGGAAAGACATGGTGTCAGGGCTGAGGCAGCTGGTCACTTTGCATTCACTGCCAGGAATCAGAGAGAGATGAATGGTGGTGCTCATCTCATATTCTCCATTTTATTCATCCCAGGACCCTAGACAATGTTATGCTATTATCCATTTTTTGGAGTGGATCTTCCCACCTCATTTAGCCTAATCTAGACAATACCTTACAGTCATGAACAGAGACATTTCTCTTTAGTGATTCTAGATCCTATAAAGTTGACAACCAATATTAGCCATCATACCCATACTTACAACTACATCAGGATCAAAAATCTGTATGTCTTTTTGTTATTACCTACAGAGAGTTCTCAAAATATGTTTATTAAAACATAGCCATCCTTTCTGATCCTGTGATGGCAGTTTGCACTGTTGGCACAGTGAGTTTGTCATATGTGAGGTCCTCGAACTCTACATTGAACATGTCTAAAGCTTTAAACAGTTCTCCTGTGGATTCCCTCTATACTCTTCTCTTAATGCTCCTATTTATAAAGATAGAAGCCTCATCCCCACATCCTGGAGCTTAAGTCAAGTTCTAATCACCAAAGAGTACAAACTTATAGTCTCACAAATTAATATGATATAAAGTTTGTGGCTCCAGAAAGCAAAGCTTTATCAAGTCTCTACCTGGAGGTACAAGACAAAATTCATCCCCTATTATATTTATCTACTTAACTAACACAATTACAAGTTTACTCTACATTTGGCATTAAAGATAAACAAGACCATTATGCACTCTGATGACCAAGTCATTAGCATCTAGCTGACCAGGTCATTATTCAATAGTTACATCATGAGTTATTGACATGCATGAACCCTCAATGCATTTTGCATCACATTCTACACAGAAAAACTGAAATAGTACCTCTTTCTAGTAAATTTTCCTTTACCCTACTCCACAGTGTCCCTGTAGCCCTGGTGATTATGTTGTGCTTATAATGCCAATGTTTTTAATCCAGATTGAAATTATTTAATATTATTTACTTAATTTTATGCTAATTAAGGATATTCAGCTCTGAATATCCACAGTTCCTGAAGCTAATAGGAATGTCGTGAATTTAAAGTATGAAACTGTGAATTTCATATGCTTTATCAGAGAGAGATTGTTTTTAAATTTCTTCTGGCTCTATTTCCCTGCTGTTTTCATTGTTTTTATTCTTCATTACCAAGAAATTACAGAGCTGTCACGCTGAGCTGTAATTATTCACTAACATAATGTGACACGTGTTGGGTTATTTTATTACATGTTATGAGAATAACAATAAAACTGAACATGGTGCATTGTAAACAAGTCCAGAAATTACTTCTAGGTAATTCTTTCCATCTGCTTGATGAAGGTGTTTTAGGTGAGCTTTTAGAATAAATAGGACCTGCCTAATGTATCTTGACACTACTTTACCTGTTTTAGTTGTTCCATTTTGCAGTGGGGTATTTACAGAAAATAACGACAAAAATGTAAATGAAAATTAATGCAGAAAACACGGAAATTATCCTCATGGTTTGGAGGTGAAGTGTCCCTGGCAAGCCCATGTGTTTGAGCCCTTGGTCTCCAGAAGGTGTTGCTGTTTTGGGCCTTTTGTGGAACCTTTAGGAAGTGAAGCCTTGTGGGAGGGAGGGGGGTCCCTGGGAGTGGGCCTTGAGCTCTGAGAAATCTGTGAGACTCCCTGTCCATTCCTAGTTTCCTGTCTGCAGGTTCAATGTGTCTTCTATGCTTGCTACTATGTCTTCCTCACCACCATGGGGTGATCCTATATCAAATTGTAAACTATTAAAAAAATTTCCCATAAGTTCCTTTTGTCAGGGTATTTTATCATGGCAACAGCAAAGGTAACAAATACAATAATTAAGTCAATATGCATATATATTCATATGATGATAATGAACTAGCATTGCTTCATCACTTTCTGATTAATCCTATTGAGATGCAAATTTGCACTGTTTTTCCAATCTGAGTGTCCCCCCACAAAGCACTACCACCCAAGGTAAGTGAAGTAATGTTCCAGAAGTCTGATTTCCTTTGGGAGATTTGATTTTGGTGACTTAGGCTTGGATTATCATAACTCAAAACTGAAATGGTTTAAAATTTATTAGTACACTACTTTCAAATTATGTTATTATTCTTAATAAAGGGGGCATATCAATGTCACAGATAATAACACCAGGGACCTGCCTGGGCTGGCTGGGCTGGTGACAAGATTATTTATTACTATATATGAGAATGATATCTAACAAAGCAAAGATGATAGATATCATAGGAAGAACAGCACTGCTGTGGATTCACCAGTACACTGGCAAAGCAATTACACAGTAAGATAAGGCTAGAAATTCTACTTTACTTCTTAAAAATGCTTTCCTCTGTGTGTGTGTGTGTGTGTGTGTGTGTGTGTGTGTGTGTGTGTGTGTGAGAGAGAGAGAGAAAGAGAGAGAGAGAGAGAGAGAGAGAGAGAGATTATATATAGACAGAGAGAAAGACAGACAGATAGACAGAGACAGAGAGAAAAAGAACAAACTCAGGTATCAATTCTTGACTTTCACCTTGTTTGAGAGAGGGTCTCTGATTTTTCTGAGTATGCCAGGTTAGGTGGCCAGTGAGCTTCCATCTAACTATAGGAGTCCTGAATTACAGACTATGCTACCACATCTGGCTTTATTCAAGTGTTAAAGATCTGAATTTGGATCCTCGGAGTTATGTGCCATGCACTGTACCTACTAAGCCATCTCATTAGCTTTCCATTTCACTTTTGATTAATGCTACTGATTTCCTTTCCTAAATTCAGTTAAAAGAAAAACCCGGTCATAGGTAACATTAGCCTTGATTTCCCAGACTTCTACAGATGTTTTGAACAAACATATATTTAACCCTCAAATAACCCATAATTAACCATGGATATCACTACTGTAATTTCTAGTACACATCTTACTCCTGATTTTCCATGGCTCATTAGGCTCTTACCCTACTGCAATTTCAGTGTTCACATATACCTTTCCCCCAGTTTGGTAAATCACCTCTGAGCAAGTTAGCTAGACCACCCATATCATTGATTACATGCCCACATAAAAGGGCATTGCAACTATAATTAACCAAAGTTTGCTGCTAAAATAGTAGTAGAAGAGCTGATGAGACACCTCATTTGGAAAGTGCTTGCCTTTATAATGTTTGCTATGATCAACTTGACAAAAATCACCTGGGAGATGGTTCTCTGGACATGCCTGTGGACAGTTATCTGAACTGCATTGACTGAGGCTGAACAACCATCGAGTCTGGGCTGCACACTTTCCTAGCTGCAATCCTGGACCTTATAAATAGAGAAAGTGGATGAGATGTGTGCATTTAGTGTTCTCTGTTCCTTGATCACAGAAAGGATGAGACCAGCTGTTTTGAGCTTCTACCCTGTTAATGGATTTTCTTCTGGAACTGCAAGACAAACACCCCCTTTCTCCCATAAGTCACTTTAGCATCTGTTTCCTCACAGCAGCACGATAAGACCCCACAATACCCTCTTATCTCTTACCTTTTGTTTTTCCATACCGTTCTTAGTTTTACATACATTTCCATGGGATTTGAATAATTTCCTTAAGGAAATTTTAAAGAGTTCAGATTTTCACATATCAGAAAGTTGCTTTATACTAATAAAATGGTTATGGAATTGATTTTGTGTTTGTAAATCTTTCCTTGATGGTTCAATTTGCCAGCATGAATAAAGGCGGTAAACATCTTCAATTTGGCTTCATTACATTCCAAGTAGGGATACTTTTTACATGGGTATGTGTATGTGTGTTCATGTGCCTGTGTGTGTGTGTGAGTGTGTGTGTGTGTGTGTGTGTGCTTGCATGCATGCGCACATGCCTGTGTGTATGTGTATACATGTTTTGATTAAGTCATTGTGTCAGGATGAAGGTACCTCAACCACTCAAATGCAATGACTTGAATTAGCTTTTAAGAAATTAGTTCCTACTAATAGAAAACGTGTGCTACTTTTCATAGAAAAATATCACTTTAATATTAATAGTGATTTTTCAAAATCATGTAGCCAGAGCATCATAAAAGTGGAAATTGAGTGCCTGTCTAGGATTTGAAGAAATAGCAAGATGTTATGCCATCTTCTGACATTGAAGCTAATTATCTCAGTATAAGAGATAAAAGTAGCCATTCTCTGTGAAGAGCTCTAGTATGTTGTCAAAAAAAAAAAACCCAAAAAAACAAAACAAAAAACCAGCAACACAATGGTAAGGATATAAACAAGGATGTGGTACTATCACAGAAAAGAAGACAGTGCACCAATAAAGTGAGTGCAGCTTTGCATTTTGTGTGTTGTAAGGCACAAACCATTCTAGGTAGCTTTGAGATCAACACATGGGTTTGTATTAATTGATAGAACAGGTGAAGAGAAGCATATGGAAGCCAACTTGTCCTCAGAAGTCCTGAGCTTCAGAAGTCAGAGAGGCTGTTGTCATAACACCTCAAAGGCATTTGATTTAAGAAACCAAGAAGTGGGGTTGGGGATTTAGCTCACTGGTAGAGCGCTTGCCTAGTAAGCACAAGGCCCTGGGTTCAATTCTCAGCTCCAAAAAAAAGAGACCAAGAAAGACAAGAAGGATCAGACCTGCTTAAAACATGGACTGGAGACCAATACACACACACACACACACACACACACACACACACACACACACACACATACACTGAACAAATGTTAAATTTGGAGAGAGATCTACCCTAAAAGGAAAGAATATTTTCATTATGTGGTACATTATCCATCAGCTAAGTCAGTTTGCTGTATAGTCATGAAGATGTGAACTTGAGCTCTAAGAACCCATTGAAAAAGCTGGACATGGTAGTACACACTTGTATCTCCAATGACAGGTCAGCACAGACAGGTGGAAACATGGAGTTCCGTCAACCTGCCCAGTCTAGTTGGTGAATTTCAATCCAGAACAGAATGTAGACAGCACTTAAGAAATTACATCTGTAGTTGATCACTGTTCTTTATATACATGCTCACACACATACACCTGGGCATGCACATGCATGCATGCCTGCCTCCCCAAAATTACCACTGGGAGCATAAGCCAAAATCCCAGAGATTGAGGAAGCTGAGGCAATTCAATTACAAACTGAAGGACAGCCTAGCTCACTCAGTAAGTTCCTGTCTCAAAAAATAAGCCGGGCAGTGGTGGCGCATGCCTTTAATCCCAGCACTTGGGAGGCAGAACCAGGTGGATCTCTGTGAGTTTGAGGCCAGCCTGGTCTACAGAGTGAGATCCAGGAAAGGCGCAAAGCTACACAGAGAAACCCTGTCTCATAAAACCAAAAAAAAAAAAAAAAAAAAAGCAAAAAATGGATCAGGGTTATATCTCAATGGTCAGGTGCTTGCCTAGCATGTGCAAGGCCCCAGGATTGAATCTTTAGTACAACACACACATAAAATCATCTTTGGTTTATGTTACTAACATTATCTATTTGACTATTTATGATTCAAATTACTTACATGTATAGAACATTCATACTATGTACATGGTCATAGGTAGAACAATCTATTTGAAAGGCAATGCATGTTAGTAAATGAAGGATTTCTAAAGTCTCCTTGGTAATAGCATTGCTATAGTATGTTTGTGCAATTATGTCTCTCTCTCTCTCTCTCTCTCTCTCTCTCTCTCTCTCTCTCTCTCTCGTGTGTGTGTGTGTGTGTGTGTGTGTGTGTGTACATTTTTAAAGAATTTGACCAAGATATGAAGACCAGGAAATAAACCCAGGTTTCTTAGAATGGCCATGTAAAGCAATGTGAAGGAGAAAAAAAGTCAAGAATATTTGAGGAATTAATAAAATTGTTTCATTTTTTTACTCTAGAGCTATTTATTATACAATGAGACAGCTATATATTTAAGTATTTACAGAATGGATAAAGGTCCTCCCTGGGGTTCATTACAAAGAAATGAATGAGGTATCAGTTCTGATCACATCTCCATTGTCATTTTTCAAACAACAGCACAATAGAAATTACAAAGAGCAAAACACTCTTCAGGACTGTGCTGGGGTTAAAACTTTTGCAGATCAGACTCTGAGCCTATGGAACCATGGCTGTAAGAAATTTGTCCAAAATGTAAGCCTTGAAATTACACATAATGTCATTCCTTTAGAAAATATTAAAGGGGCATGATGGGTATCCTGTACTTGAAATTCTATTGTCTGCAGCTCACCAATGGCTCAGCATGAGAATTATATGGAAAAGTGCTAGGATGCATGTGTAGATACTATTTTAGGATGCTGAAGAACTGAGAGTGATCTGGACATAGCTGGATAATTTGTTTATTCTTGTGTGTGTGTGTGTGTGTGTGTGTGTGTGTGTGTGTGTGTGTGCTTGTATATGTCTGTGTAGTATGCATGTGGAGGTCAACCTGGGCTCTCTTCCTTAGATGTTGTCTTCTTAGATTTTTTTTTTTTTTTTTTTTTTTTTTGAGATGATGTCTCACTTGGCCTTCAGTTTCACTATTTGCCAAGGCTGACTGGTCAGTGTGCCCCAGGGGCTAGCCTGTGTTTGCCTCCATACTCTAGGGATTATAAGAATACATCATACTATACCTGGCATTCACATGGATTCTGGGGATTGAAGTCAACCTGATGGCAATGAAACCGCTTTTCTGATTGGGCGTTATAAACTTGACCCAAACTAGAGTTACCTAGGAATCTCCGGTAAATCTCAGAAGGAATCTCAACTAAAACGTTGCCTCCATCAGCTGGTAGGCATGTCTGAGGGGACTTGTCTTGATTGATGGTTGACGTGGTAGAGTCCAGCCTACTGTAGGTGACACCATCCTTAGGCAGCTGGGTCTGGCCTTTCTAAAATGCTAGCTGAGCCACTTCTCAATGGTTTCTTCCTCTAGGTCCCTGACTTGACTTCCTGTTCTGATGTCCCTCAGTGTTAAACTGTAAACTTAGATGAAACAAACCCTTTGCTCCTCACCTTGCATCTGATCTTGGTGTTTTTCACAGCAACAGAAAAGCAAACTACAACACTGACCAGGCTGTCTCCTCCGTCCACAGCTACTGTTTTGTATTGCTTGTGTTCCCAAAATAATTTCATTATTCCACACAATTGCAAAACCTTTTGGGGCTTGTAAATTGTAGAACAAGATGTGACTAATTTATATTGACTAGAAGAAAAGGAGAAAGATACCGTTTGCTTTGGCTGGGAAAGACTAGGCACCAGACTCCCGATATTTGGCCTCCATTCACTGTGTGCAATTTGCTGTATTAAGGTTTGGAAAGCTTGGAGATGAAGCCCAGAGACTGGTAGATAGCATCTGTTCAACAGTAAAAAAGACCCTGATTAGAATGACTTATGGGGTCACAATGTGTCATATTTAGGCAAGGGTTGGTGAAGACATGCCCAATGGTGCAGAAGTCATTTCATGGAGAGAGTTACAGAACACTGCTGTTATTTGAGACCAAGAGTGTGGAATCAAATCTGGGCAAGCTGACTGAGTTCTTCCATGTCTGCTGAATAATGGAAGGAACCAAGCAGATGGCTCCTGATCTCTGTGATGAGTAAAGTTAAAAAACTGTGTCCAAAAGCTATGAGATCCACAAAATAGCATCACTTGGTTAGCAAATGCCAAGTCACTGCAGTAAACAGCCACACACAAAGATAGACCCACAAAAAATGGCTTTTATTATAGGTCGAACACAATTACTCAGCATGGGTGCCAGGAACCAAAGAGCTGAATTCCTGCTGCTCACAAACTGTGAAACCTGAGTCACATCAGGATGGCTTTTAGGTGCAATTCCCTCACCTGTAAAATAATAAAGTAGGAACATTGAAGTCCTTTGAGAGGCAGTTTAGAGGCTTATGTTCAAAAAATTATTGAGTCGAGTATACAGGGGGTACTCCATTTGTGTCAGTGGTGATAATTACTCTGGGGGTGGGGAATCTCAGATTAAAAAGACTGAGAACACTACCAGTTATTTAGTGCTTGCCATGCTAAATAGTTTATGACTTGGAGCCAGCGGGACAAACCTGCTATCAGGAGCTGGGGAGGGGGTGACTTACCACCAGGCACACTTCCATCTGTTGCTGTTGATTAAACATGCTGTTGGAATTAAAGTTGTCACATGCTATTTATGAACCTGGCAATGGCTAATTCATACAACTTTGAAATGTGCTCCCAGAGAAACAGGTATGCAGCTTGGCAATGATAGCATCTCATTAGTTCTGTAAAAGGTGATAATATTAGTTTGAATTAGGTGGTTAATACTCCTCCCCACCTCCACCATTTTTTTTTCTCTAGAAAAAAAAATCTGGGCAGAGGTTGAAAAGCTTGCAGTCTGCTACCAGATGTGAAGATTAAGCACACAAGATGAAGTCATAGAAAGTGGAGCAGGAAGCTCTTCCTTGGCAAGCAGACACTATGATAAGGGAGCTTAGCTGGATAGAGCCTGTACTACTTCCTTTATGGAGAAGCTCAGCTTGCTCCTCACAAAGCCATGGTTCCCCAGAGGGTCAGAACATCAGAGGCGTTTTTGCTCCCCTCTCCTACTGTAGTCACATAGATTTCCCTGGGTTGGTGCCACCGGCCAATAGCAATTAAAAGAATCCCAAAACTGAATATGATGATCTGGCAAGCTGTTCAGTGCATGCCTCTGTGTCTGGGAGATAAATACCCTAGCAGAGACTAAGAGAATAGGAGACATTTTGTCTGAGAACAGAAGGATCACAGAAGACTTTTTCTTTTATTATTTACTGCTAAATACCCTTATTATGCGTGGGAGATATGGCTTAGGAGTTAAGAGCATGTACTGTTCTTAGAGAGGACCTGACTTAAGTTCCTAGCATCCATGTCACATGGCAATTAGCCACCTGTAATGTCAGTTCCAGATATCTTAAGTCCTTTACTGGGACCCACAGGTACTGCATTCATATACACATATAAAAATAAAATCTTTTAAAAGTATCTTTTGTGCACACTTGCTTGTGTGTGTGTGTGTGTGTGTGTGTGTGTGTGTGTGTGTGTGATCCATGAGTGTGCATACGTGTTTTCATATGCATATGGGCATATTTGGGGAGGGATATATGTGCACATGCACAAAAACACCAGAGGTTGACATAGGATGCCTTTTCTAATCAGTCTTCACCTTATATATTCAGGCAGGGTCTCTGGCTTGATCACAAAGCTCACTTACTTGATTAATCCAGATATCCAGCATGCTCTGGGAAGCAACTCTTTATGCCTCTAGAGACTCCAGAATGTTAACCTAGTATTTACAAAGGTACTAGGGATCTGAACTCAGGTCCGCATGCTTGCACAATAAGTATTTTACCCACTGAGACATCTCCCTCATCACATAAAATAATTTTCCATGCTTATTGGCATTGAAATTTCATTAAGGATCCTTGATATTCAACTTGATGGTAATTCAGATATTCCCTTCAATTTTGTGTTTCAGGAAGTGACAGGCAAGGGAGATTGGACTTGTTCCATGCACACTGAATACACATACAGAAACACAGACTCTAGTTCCCATTAGTAAAAATAAATGCATGCAGTTCAAGGTAATAAAAAATCCTTGAGGGGCTGGAGAGATGGTTCAGTGGTTAAGAGGCCTGACTGCTCTTCCAGAGGACCTGGGTTCAGTTCCCAGCACCCACATGGCATCTCATAACTATCTGTAACTCCAGGATCCAACACCCTCACACAGATATACATGCAGGCAAAACACCAATGTGCACACCTACATATACACCCAATATATATATATATTTATATATGTATATATTGGTTTTTTGAGACAGGTTTTCTCTGTGTAGCTTTGGAGCCTTTCCTGGAACTCACTCTGTAGCTCAGGGTAGCCTCAAAGCCTTGAACTCACAGAGATCCACCTGCCTCTGCCTCCCAAGTGCTGGGATTAAAGGGTATGCACCACCAATGCCATAAAAAATATTATTAGGCTGCTGGAGAGAAAGCTCAATGGTTAAGCGGATTTCTTGTAGAAGAACTGAGTAAGATTCCCAGTACCCACATCAAGCAGCTCACAACTCCCTGTAACTTCAGCTCCAGGTATTCATTGGCTTCTGGTAGTCTTTATGGACATCTGCTCTCATGTGTACATGCACACATGTACACATAAATGTGATTAAGAATAATAAAACAAAATTTTCAAAAGCATCTTTTAAGCCATTGACAATACTCAGACAGATTAGCAATAGCTGTTAGATACAGAATAGATACCCTTACTTAATGTTTAAATCTTTCTTTCTTCTCTCTGCCCCTCTCCACATACAGTCACCCCACTTTCATTATCCCACACCAGTACTAACACACTGACAACAATAAGTCTATGTTGCACATGTAAAACAATTTTACTAATGTTTTATTCTTACAAATTGAATGCATGTGGTGTCCAAATTTAAACATCATTCTTACTTATTGAAATTACAAACACTAGGAAAAAATTATTTTTTGTTTATATTTGAGATTTTAAAATAACTTCATCATTTCCCCTTTCCTTTCTCCCTCAAAATTCTCTCATATAGCCCTCTTCTCTTTCACATTTATGGCTCCCCTTTTACATTAATTGTTGTTACGTGTGTGTGTGTGTGTGTGTGTGTGTGTGTGTGTGTGTAACCTGCTCAGTCTGTATAATGTTATGTATGTTTTCAGAGGTGATCATTTGAATTGAATAGCAAATTGTTATACATTTCCCTGGAGGTGACTACTTCTCCAGCTCTTAGCATTTTTTAGTTGTCTGCAGTTCTTTTGTAGGGTTGAGACCTTGTAGTCTCCCCCTCCACTTTGGCATGTCTATCAGTGTTGTCCTTATCCAGCTCATGTCTGCAAAGTCATGTTGGTGAGACTTTGGGGATGTAGCTTCTGACTTTATCAGGGGACACAATCTTACTCCTCAATCCTCTGGCTCTTATAATCTTTCCACCCTGCCCCTCCTCAGTGTTCTCTTAGGTAAGGAAGGGCTTAGTAGAAGTGTCCATTGGTCTGGCCTCTACAACTCTGCATTTTAATTGGCTGTGGTTTTTCTCTAATGATCTCTATATGTTACAAAGAGAAGTTTCCTTGGCGAATAGTGAAGACTAAATTCTGGAGGTACAAAGACAATTGTTTCAGGTGTCATTAGAGATCACATCTGGTTTAGTAAAATGGTGATTGTAGGTTCTTCAAGATCCATGACTTGTGGCCTGGGTTTCTAATGGCAGGTATTTTATTTATTCATTCATTCATTCATTCATTCATTCATTCATCCATTCATTCATTTATTTATTTATTCATCCATTTATTCATTTATTTATTTATTCATCCATTTATTCATTCATTTATTTATTTATTCATTCATTCATTCATTTATTCATCCATTCATTCATTCATTCATTCATTCATTTATTTATTTATTTTTATTTGTTTGTTTATTTTAGTTTTTCGAGACAGGGTTCTTCTGTGTAGCTTTGCGCCTTTCCTGGAACTCACTTTGTAGACCAGGCTGGCCTCGAACTCACAGAGATTCACCTGCCTCTGCCTCCCGAGTGCGCCACCAACAACTGGCTTCTGATGGCAGGTATTGTTCCCTCTTGTTGAGTGGGTCTTACGTACAATTAGAGAGCAGCTGGTTACCACCAAGATATGTTTGCATTATGTACCTTTTAGGTTATCTTGCCAAGCTGGTTGTTGTGGTTCATAGGCACCAGAACTCGATAAAACTATTGATTGCTGCCCAGTTTCTGGCCATTTGGCGGGCCCTGTGGGAAGGATCCCCTTTTCAAAGACTGCAGGCAGACCCTGCAATCTCCACACCCTGCCCCCATACTCATTTGCCTGAGACCCCAGCCACTTCCTGAGACTCAGAGACCAGCCCCCAGCTTCCATCCTGCCTGGAACTCCCACCTGGACCAGAGGTGAGTGCCTGGGGTCACACCCAGAGATGCCCACACCTGGGTCCCAGCCCCAGGCACCAGACACTCCAGGGAAGACCTGCCCAACTGGGCCCCAGGTTCTGGCCTTAGGGAAGGAACCATATCCCCACCAGGAAGGATCCCCCTCTCCAAGAACCTCTGGTGAAGCCTACAACCTCCACGCCCTGCCCCCACTCCCATCTGCTAGAGACCCCAGCCACTTCCAGAGACTTAGAAACCAGCCCCCAGCTTCCATCCTGCCCGGGAACTCCCATCTGGACCAGAGGTGAGTGCCTGGGGTTATAGTCAGAGAGGCAACCACCTCTGGGTCCCTCCCCCGAGCACCAGCCATCCTGGGAGGACCTACCCAACTTGGCCCCAGGTTCCAGCCAATCGTCGGGCCCTGTGGGAAAGCTCCCCTTTTCAAAGACTACAGGCAGACCCTACAATCTCCACACCCTGCCCCCACACCCATTTGCCTGAGACCCCAGCCACTTCCTGAGACTCAGAGACCAGCCCACAGCTCCTATCCACCCAGGAACTCCCATCTAGACCAGAGAGACCCACTGGTGGACACTACAACCTCAACACCTTGCCTCCACACCCATCTGCTGGATTCCCTAGCCACTTCCGGAGACTTAGAGACCAGCATCCAGCATTCCATCCTGTCCCTGACCTCCCATCTGTACCAGAGATCCCCCAGCTACCATTTGTCCTGGAACTCCCATCTGGACCTGAGCTTCCATCCTGTCCCAGAACAACCATCTAGACAAGAGGAGCTCCCATCTGCACAAGATAAGGAGACCCCAGGGACTTCTTGAGACTCAGAATCCAGCCCCCCAGCTCCTATCTGGCCAGCACTCTCACCTGGCCCAGAGGTTCCATTTGGCCCAGAGAGAGGCTCCCTAAATCTGTCAGCTCTGTCTGGACCAAGTACACTGATAAGACCAAGAACAAATCCACAAGGAGGTGTGCAGACGACAAGGCAGAAGTACATACAACAAAATAAAGAGCAATGCAGCATCACCAGAACCTAGCCCTTCTCCAAAAGCTAGACCTAAACATCACAGAATGGAAGAAGCCAAAGAAAACAACCTTATAAGTAACATCATGAAGAGGCTACAGCCTCATATAGAAGAAATCAAAAATAAAGTGGAGGAACAAACAAAAAATGGGAAGAAGGCTAAAAAAAACTAGAGGAAAGGACAATTAAAGCAGAAGAAAACAATAAGTCCATGAAAGAAAATAATGAAAAGACAATGAAACAGACGAGGGAAACAGTCCAAGAACTGAAGAGGGAAATAGAAAAAATGAAGAAGACACTAGCAGAAGGAATGCTGGAAATAGAAAATCTGAGTAAACGAACAGGAACTTCAGATGCAAGTATAACCAACAAAATGCAAGAGATGGAAGAGAGGATCTCTGGTGTTGAAGATATGTTAGAAGAAATAGATTCATCAGTCAAAGAAAACACTAAAACCAACAATGCTATGACCCAAAATGTCCAAGAAATTTGAGACAGCATGAAAAGACCAAACCTACGAATAATAAGGATAGAGGAAGGAGAAGAATACCAACTCAAAGGCACAGAAAATATATTTAACAAGGTAATGGAAGAAAACTTTCCCAATTTAAAGAAGGAAATGCCTATGAAGATACAAGAAGCCTATAGAACACCAAACAGACTAGAGCCCCCCAAAAAAGTTCCCTAGCCACATAATAAACAACTAAACATACAGAATAAAGAATATTAAGGGCAGCAAAGGAAAAAGGCCAAGTGACTTATAAAGGCAAACCCATCGGAATAACTCCCGATTTCTCAATGGAGACTTTGAAAGCCAGAAGGACCTGGAGAGATATAATGTAGACACTAAGAGTTAACCATGGATGCCAGCCTAGAATAATATACCTAGCAAAACTTTCAATCATCATAGATGGAGTGAACAAGACCTTCCAAGACAAAACCAGATTTAAACAATACTTATCCACAAACCCAGCCCTACGGAAAGCACTATAAGGAAAATTCCAACCTAAGGAAGGCAGATACACCCATGAAAACACAGGCAATAGATAACACCACAGCAGTAAACCCCAAAGAAGAGAAGTACACACACACTACCACCAAAAAATAAAAATATCAACAGGAACGAACAATCACTGGTCATTAATATCCCTTAATATCAATGGACTTAATTCACCTATAAAAAGACACAGACTAACAGAATGGATAAAAAACAGGACCCATCTTTCTGCTGCATACAAGAAACATACCTCAAATTCAAAGACAGACACCTCCTAAGAATAAAAGGCTGGGAAAAGACTTTCCAATCAAATGGTCTTAAGAAGCAAGCTGGTGTAGCCATCCTAATATCCAGCAAAATAGACTTCAAACTAAAATCAATCAAAAGAGATGATGAAGGACATTACATACACATCACAGGAAAGATCCACCAAGAATAAGTTTCAATTCTGAACATTTATCCCCAAACACAAGGGCACCCACATATGTAAAAGAAACATTACTAAAGCTTAAATCACATATAAAAGCCCACACATTAATAGTGGGAGACTTCAACACCCCACTTTCACCTCTGGACAGATCGGCCAAATTGAAACTTAACAGAGACATAATGGACTTAACTGATGTTATGGCACAAATGGACTAAATCAATATCTACATAACATTCCACCCAAACAAAAAAGAATATACTTTCTTCTCAGCACCCCATGGAACCTTCTCTAAAATCGACCACATAGTGGGCCACAAATCAAATCTCAACATATACAAAACAACTGGAATAATCTCCTGTGTTCTATCAGACCACCATGGTTTAAAGTTAGATTTCAACAACAACAAAAAATTCTACAGAAATCCTATAATCTCATGGAAACTGAACAATGCTCAACTGAAGCAAAAATGGGTTAAGAAAGAAATAAAGAAAGAAATTAAAGACTTCCTAGAGATCAATGAAAATGAATACACCACATACCCAAACTTATGGGATACTATGAAAGCAGTGCTAAGAGGGAAATTCATAGCACTGAATGCACACATAAAGAAGCTGGAGAAATCTTATGCTAGTGACTTGATAGCACACCTGAAAGTCCTTCAACAGGAAGAAGCAAAGTCTCCCAGGAGAAACAGACACCAGGAAATTATCAAATTGAGAGCTGAAATCAATAAAATAGAAATAAAGAGAACAATACAAAGGATTAATGAAAAAAAGAGTTGGTTCTTTGAGAAGATCAACAAGATAGACAAGCCCTTATGCAAACTCACCAAGAGACAGAGGGAGAGCATCCAAATTAACAAAATCAGAAATGAAAAGGGGGACATAACAACAGACAATGTGGAAATCCAGAGAATCAACATGTCATACTTCAAAAACCTCTACTCCACAAAACTGGAATATCTAAAAGAAATGGATAATTTTCTGGATAGGTACCACATACCTAAGTTAAATCAAAACCAGATAAACCATTTAAATAGTCCAATAAACACTAAGGAAATAGAATCAGTCATTAAAAGTCTCCCAAACAAAAAAAGCCCTGGACCTGATGGTTTCACTGCAGAATTCTACCAGATCTTCAAAGAAGACTTCATACCAATACTCTTTCAATTGTTCCACACAATAGAAGAAAAAGACTTATTACCAAACTCCTTCTATGAGGCTACATTCACCCAGATTCCTAAACCAAACAAAGATGCAACAAACAAAGAGAACTACAGACCAATCTCCCTCATGACCATTGACGCAAAAATACTCAATAAAATACTGGCAAACAGACTCCAAGAACACATCAAAACAATTATCTACCATGATCAAGTAGGCTTCATCCCAGGGATGCAAGGGTGGTTCAACAGAAGAAAGTCCGTCAATGTAATACACCATATAAACAAACTCAAGGAAAAAAACCACATGATCATCTCACTAGATGCAGAAAAGGCATGTGACAAAATCCAACACCCCTTCATGATAAAGGTATTGGAGTGATCAGGAATACAGGGAACATACCTAAACATAATAAAGGCAATCTTCATCAAGCCAACAGCCAACATCAAATTAAATGGAGAGAAACTCAAAGCAATACCACTAAAATCAGGAACAAGGCAAGGCTGCCCCCACTCCCCCTACTTATTTAATATAGTACTTGATGTTCTAGCCAGAGCTATAAGAAAACATAAAGAGATTAAGGGGATAGAAATTGGAAAGGAAGAAGTCAAGCATTCCCTATTTGCAGATGATATGTTAGTATACATAAGTGACCCCAAAAATTCAACCAAGGAGCTGATACAGCTAATAAAAACCTTCAAAACATTGCAGGATACAAGATTAACTCAAAAAAATCAGTAGCCCTTCTATGTACAGTAGACAAACAGGCTGAGAAGGAAATCAGAGATACATCACCCTTTACAATAGCCACATATGATATAAAATACCTTGGAGTCACTCTAACGAAACATGTGAAGAACCTATATGACAAGAACTTTAAGTCCCTGAAAAAAGAAATTGAAGAAGATGTCAGAAAATGGAAAGACCTCCCATGCTCATGGATAGGCAAGATTAACATAGTAAAAATAGCAATCTTACCAAAAACAATCTACAGATTCAACGCAATTCCCATCAAATTACCAACAAAATTCTTCACAGACCTGGAGAGAATAACACTCAACTTCATATGGAAAAAAAAAAAAAACAAGCAAACAAACAAAAAAAAAAAACAAAAACAAAACCCAGGATAGCCAAAAGAATCCTGTACAATAAAACAACCTCTGGAGGCATCACAATCCCCGACCTCAAGCTCTACTATAGAGCTACTGTAATAAAAACAGCTTGGAACTGGCATAAAAACCGACATGTGGACCAATGGAATCGAATTGAAGACCCTGACATTAACTGGCACACTTATAAACATATAATTTTTGACAAAGAAGCCAAAAATGTACAAAGGAAAAAAGAAAGCATCTTCAACAAATGGTGCTGGCATAACCATATCTCTCACTGTGCACAAAATTTAAATCCAAGTGGATCAAAGACCTCAACATAAATCCACTTACTCTGAACCTGATAGTAGAGAAAGTAGGAAGTAGTCTTGAATGCATTGGCATCAGAGAGCACTTTCTAAATATAACACCAGTAGCACAGACACCGAGAGAAACAATCAATCAATGGGACCTGTTGAAACTGAGAAGCTTTTGTAGAGCAAAGGACATGGTCAACAAGAAAAAGCAACAGCCTACGGAATGGGAAAAGGTCTTCACCAAACCCACATCTGACACAGGGCTGATATCCAGATTATATAAAGAACTCAAGAAATTAGACATCAAAATGCCCAACAGTCCAATTAAGAAATGGGCTATAGAACTAAAGAGAGAATTCTCAACAGAGGAAGTTCAAATGGCTGAAAGACATTTAAGGAATTGCTCAGCATCACTAATTATCGGGAAATGAAAATCAAAACAAAACTGAGAAACCACCTTACACCTGTCTGAATAGCTAAGATCAAAAACACAGAATACAGCTTATACTGGAGAGGATGTGGAGCAAGGGTAACTCTCCTCCACTGCTGGTGGGAATGCAAGCTTGTACAGCCACTTTGGAAATCAATATGGCACTTCCTTAGAAAATTGGGAATCCATCTCCCCCAAGACCCAGCTGTAGCACTCTTGGGCATATACCCAAGGAATGCTCAATCACACCCCAAGGGCATTTGCTCAGCTATGTTCATATCAGCATTGTTTGTAATAGCCAGAACCTGGAAACAACCTAGATGCCCTTGAACTGAAGAATGGATAAAGAAAATATGGTACATATACACAATGGTGTATTACTCAGCAGAGAAAAACAATGACATCATGAGGGTTGCAGCCAAATGGATGTATCTAGAAAAAAATCATCCTATGTGAGGTATATCAGACTCAGAAAGACAAACATGGTATGTACTCACTCATAGGGGGATACTAGATGTAAAACAAAGATGACTGGACTGCTATACAACTCCAGGGAGGCTACCTAGAAAAAGAGTTCCTTGGAAAGACTCAGGGATTGCCCAATGATAGAGAAATGGATGAGATCTACATGAACAACCTGGATGACAGTGTGAGAAATGAAGGGCAAGTTTTGAGGGAAAGAAAGCTTAGGGGAGCAGGAGATCCTAGCTGGATCAAGAACAGAAAGGGAGAACTAGGAATAAGAGATCATGATAAATGATGACCACATGAGAATAGGAATAGGCAGAGTGCTGGAGAGGTCCCCAGAAATCCACAATGATACATCCTCTGTAGTCTGCTGGCAATGGTTGAGAGAAAGTCTAATCTGACCTAGTCTGGTGATCAGATGGCCAAATACCCTAACATTCATCTTGAAACTCTCATCCAATAACTGATGGAAGTAGATGCAGAGATCCTCAGCCAAGCCCCAGGTGGAGCTCCTGGAGTCCAATTTTTGAGAAAGAGGAGGGACTGTAAGAGCGTGAATTGTTGAGACCAAGACTGGAGAGGCACAGTGACAAATAGCCAAATGAATGGAAGCACATGAATGATGAAGCAAAGGCTGTGGAGCCCCCAGTTGGATCAGGCCCTCTGGATAAGTGAGGCAATTGAATAGTTTGAACTGTTGGGGAAGCCTCCAGAGTGTGGGACCGGGACCTGTCCTTAGTGCATGAGCTGGCTGTTTGGAACCTTGGGCTTACAGAGGGACACTTTGCTCAGTCTGGAAGGAGGGGACTGGACCTGCCTGTACTGAATCCACCAGGTTTAATGAATCCCCAGGAGAGTCTTGGCCCCGGAGGAGATGGGAATGGAGGGGAGGGGATGTGGGGAAGGTGGGGGCGGGGATAGGAGGTGGGAGGACAGGTGAAACCCATGGATGATGTGTAAAATTAAAACACAAATGTAATAAAAAAATAAAAATAAATTTAAATTTAAAAATTCAAAAAAATTTTAAAAATACCATTAAAAAAAAAAAAAAACCCAAAAACTCTTGATTGCTTCCCTACTTTAGAAGCTTGCTTGGCACTTTTTTATGCCATGAAAGCTTCTCCTTGGAGACAAGGCATTAATGTCAATTGGAGTATAGGGGTCTAGGGACCCTGTGTCTAAAGTGCAATAAAAGGTATTTACCTTCCACCTCTGGTGGTAACCAATGGCAGTAGTAGTAGCCTATAATGTTAAGGAGGTTTTTTTTTTTTTTTTGGACAACCCTGACCCACAATTCAAAAGAGGGCTTCTCATACCTGGTGTTGGGAATTTTCTTAGGTGTTTTTTGGCTCTTGATCGGAGTTACACCAGCACAGATGAGAAATCTTCATTTAATCTATATTGTACATCTGTATTCAGACTTTTATGTGTTATAGTATTTTTAAGGTGGATAGTTAATAGTATGATTCCTATGTCTTTTTTCAGAAATCCTTACTGTTGTTTTACACTTCTCCCTTCTTCTGTATTTATCTCCCTCCCTAATTAAAGCTCACCCTTTTCCATATTTCTTAGATCAGACCACTGTACCCTGCTCTTTCACTCTCCATTTTCCCTACCCTGTAAATGGTCCCTTCTTAAATTCCTGGATTTTGCAGTTACTTTGGGATATATACTCACATCTGAATATTTGGAGCTAGGAACCACAGATAAGAATGTGAACTTTTACTTTCTTAGTCTGTGAAGACTCAGTATGATCTTTCTAGTTCCATCAATTACCTGTAAAATTTGTGGTTTCATCTTTCTTTACAGCTGAATAGTATTCTATAATGTATGTGGACCACATTTTCACTATATATTCTTCAGTTGTGGGGCATTTACTAGACATTGTGAATAAGGCAACAGTGAACGTGGCTGAGAATGTATCTGTGGAGTAGGATGTCAAGTCTTTTTGTCATATGCCAAGGAGTGGTATAGCTCCTTATATGGAAGATTTAGTTTTAGGCTTCTGAGAAGTACTCACATTGATTTACATAATGACTGGACAGCTTTGCAATCTCAAGAACAGTGAGTGAATAAGGATTCCCTGTTTCCTTTCCCCACCCACCATTTGGTCTCATTTCTTGTGTTATTTTTTGTCATCTTGACTGAGTAGTTTGGAATGGCAAAGTTGTTTTGATATGCATTTCCCTACATACAAAAATCCCCCACTTTTTTCAAAAGATATTTCTTACCCATTTTTTTTCTTCTGTGAATTCTTTGTTCAGATTCCAGGCCCAGTTTTCAATGGGCATTTAAATTTTTTTGAGTTCTTTATGTATCATGGATACTAATCTGCCAGATGTATAGCTAGCAAATACTTTTTCCATTCTGCTGCCTTCCTTTTAACCTCATTGATTATTTCTTCATCTGTGAATAAGCTTTTTGGTTTTATAAAGTCCCACTTGTCAATTGTTGGCCTTTATTCTTGGGCAAATAGAGTCCTATTCAGAAAGTCCTTTCCTGTACCTGTATCATGGAGGATACTATCTATTTTTTCTTCTAGAGGTTTGAGCATTTTAGGTTTCAGGTTTGGGTCTTTAGTCCATTTAGAGTTAGTTTTTGTGCAAGGTGATATACATACACACATATACATATATACACACACACATATATATATATATGTGTGTGTGTGTGTGTGTGTGTGTGTGTGTATGCGTGCATGTGTGCATGTGTAAGAGTGAGTGTGTGTGTGTGCACACATGCTGTGTGTGTGTGTGTGTGTGTGTCTAATTTCATTCTTCTGCATGCAGACATCCAGTTTTTCTAGCATCATGATGCTTTCTTTTCTCCATCTTACATTTTCAACAACTTTGTCAAAAATCAGACTGCTGAATTGACATGGACTCATGTTTGGGTCTTTAATTTTGTCCTGTCTTTGCACAATTCTGATTCATGTCAGTACCATATCGTTTTAATTACTATGGCTCTGTAATTTATCTTTTTTGTGTGCAAAGAAACTTTATTTAGTAATAGACATTAATCAACACTCAAATCAGTAAAAACACATACTAATTTTCTAGTTGAGAAGTTTCTATAGTACAAAGATATAAAGTCTTCCAAAATTAACCTATAAATTCAAGGCAAACATAATCAAATTCTAAAAAATAATTCTTTTTTTCTTAGTTTATGAGATTGTAATTTAATTACAATGTTCTTCCCCTCTCTTTTCTGCCTCCAAACCCTCCTATATAGCCCTCCACAGTCTCTTTTAAATGTATGGCCTCTTTTTTTCATTAATTGTTATTGCATGCATATATGTATTTGTCTATTCATATATATTCCTAAATATAACCTAAGCAGTCTACAAAATGTTACTTGTAGCTATGTGATAAGGGTTGACTTTTGGCATTGGACAACCAATTAGTGGACTCTTCCTAGGGAGGACCACTTCTATGCTCAGCTCTCCTCAGCTGCCTGTATTTCTTTATGTAGGATTGAGGCCAGTGGGATTTCCCCATCCAGTGTGTTTGTTGGTGTCATCCTTGCTCAGCTCACACTTGGGCAGTGTGTTGGTGAGATGTTACAAGCAAAGCTTTTGATGTTGCTAGGAGACATGCTCTCACAGTAAACTCTCTGTTCCTCTGGCTCTCAGAATCTTTCTGCCCTCTTAATCACAAAGTTATCTGAGCCTTAGTTGCTAGAGTTTTGCAGGCATATATACTGGGACAGGGCTCATGACCTGAAAGGAAATAAAATATCTGGAAAGAAATCTAACTAAGGAAATGAAAGACCTCTATAGTGAAGAATTTAAACCTCTGAAGAAAAAGATATAGAAAAATACTAGATAGTGAAAAGACATCGAATGTTCATGGATTGGTAGAATAAATATTGTGAAAATGGCCATTTTACCAAAAAGCTATTTATATATTCAGTGGAATACCAATCAAAATCCCTATCTCATTCTTCACATTAAATTAAAATTCATATGGAGCCACAAAGATCTCAGACAGTCAAAACAATCCAGAATAAAAAGAACAATGTGGGAAAGACTATCATACCAGATCTTAGCAGACAGAAATCACTACAGAAAACAATAGCCAATTAAAAACCTAATACAACAACCCAGTTCCCCAAATCAATCAATCAATCAAACAAACACAAAACAAAACTAAACCAAAAAACAAACAGACAAACAAAATCCCACCAAACTGTAACCAAATAAAAGCAACACACCAAAAACTGTGGAGGCCATTATATGTTGGTCAACTACTCATTACTCCTAAACATTAGATCTATCCCTAAGTGGTTGATATACCCAGTGTCACTCTCCTGGAGAAAACTGATGTTCCCTCTCCCAGCAAATAATTGGCAGTTCAGTTGTTAACTAGTCACTGGGTTTTCATTCATTCATCCATCCATCCATCCATCCATCCATCCATCCATCCATCCATCCATTGATTCATTCACTCATTCACTTTAAAAAAAAAACAGAAATTGTAATAAGATGAAACAAAAACTATCACATCAAAGTTGGACAAGACAAATCAACAGAAGTAAAAGATTCCAAGATAAGGGACAAGAATCAGAGATCCACTCATTGGCATACTTATGAATACCATAAAAACACTAAACTGAAAGTCATAGTATCTATGCAGAGGTCCTGGTGCAGTCCTCTCCAGGCTCTGTGCCTGCTGCTTTGGTCTCAGTGAGTTCATATGAGCCTTTCTTGTGTTGATTTAGAGGACTGGTTTCCTTGGTGTCCTCCATCCCCTCTGACTCTTACACTCTTTTTGTCTCTTCTTCTGCCAGGTTCCCTGAGTTCTGAGGGGAGATATTAGATTGAGACATCCCATTTATGGCTGAGTACGCCAAGGTCTCCCACTCTCTGCATATTATCTGACTGTAGGTCTCTGTATTTCTTCCCATCTGCTCTAGGAGGAAGGAAGCTTCTCTGATGATGTCTGAGCAATGAACTGATCTATAAGTATAGCAGAATATGATTAGGAGTCATTTTATAGCTACATTTTTTTTAGATCTGCATTATTTGGTTATATCTTAGGTCTCTGAGCTACCTAGTCTTGGGTTCCTTACCCAAGCGGTGTTGGGTATAGGTATCACTGGAGATTTAGTTTGTTTTGTATAAATTTTAATGCTGCTTACATAGCAGAAAAATTTTCTTTCTCTTTCAATTATGGTAAATAATTTTGCAGTGTATATTAGTCTAGGTAGGCCACCATAGTCCTTTTGGACTTTGAAGACATTGCTCTCTAGTTTCTTTGAGCTTTTAAAATTTCCAATGAGAAATCAGGTGTTATTCTAATGGGTTTGCTTTTATATGTGGCTTGAGGTTTTTTCTTTTGCAGTTTTCAATTGTTATTTATATTTAGTGTTATAAATGTGGTATTCTGTGGGGATTTTCATTCTGCTCTTGTCTATTTGATATTCTATGTGCTTCTTGTATCTGTAGAGGTGTTTCATTCTTCAGTTTGAGGACATTCCTTTCTATGATTGTGTTGAAGACCTGGTCTGTGTCATTTACTTGAGATCCTTCATCTGTGCCTATTTGATTTTTTTTCATGGTGTCCCACATTTCTTCTATGTTCCTTCTCTCTCTCTCTCTCTCTCTCTCTCTCTCTCTCTCTCTCTCTTTCTCTCTGTTTTAATTTTTCCATATATCTTGTTTATTTAGTATAAATGCTCTACCTTGTCTTTGATTTCTAATATTATGTCTTCTACTTAATTCTTGTATGGCTTCCCTTGGCATTTTCTAGTTGAGTTAATGGACTTCTAATTTCACCTGCATTTCAGCTTGAGTTTTATTCAATGTTCCTGTTTCCTTACTCAGTTCCCTTTCAAGTCCTTCATTGTCTTCATCATGGCCCTCAGCCTCATTTTGGTTTTCTCTTTGGGTATCACTTGAGTGGTTAATTTCCCTAACTATTTTCTCTTTAATATTTATTGAACTGTTTTTGCATGTCTCCTTTAAGCCCTTGAATTCAGCTCACTATGCTTCCCAGACTGGTCTTGAAGGTGGCATTTCACGTGGTTTTTCTGCCTCAGCAACTGGGGTGGCTAGGACAACAAGCTTACACGCACAGAAAGCACATGTGTTCTTACAAATGAGTACACACACACAGACATCCACACACCGTAAGGGAAAATAAGACACCAAAAACTTTATCAATTCTTATCTGCAATGTTTATTATCAACTTGAACAGAATAAATCTACTTTTATTATAGTCTGTTCATTTATTATACGTGAAAGTACATGTTCTATGGATGCCACAGTACACATATGGAACAACTTGGAAGAACTAATTATTAATTAATTAATGTAGAGCTGGGGACTGGGCTCAGGTGATCAGATAAGATCAGATCTGTTGCAGGCCATTTTACCTGCTGAGCTATCTTTCTGGCCTGGGATAATGAAAAAATATATTTTCTAGGTGAAATCTTAGAATTATCAAAGCAGTAGTGAAAGCCTTAGAGACACAACAAATTCCCTAAATCAGTTCCTTTCTTTCTTACTTACCTTCTGCATACTCCTTCACATATGTATGCAGCTATACTCACGAGGTAAATTATGCTATTCATTACTAGTGCAGATGAATTCTCAATGCTGTCGGTGAACTTCAACACATTTTTAGAAAATAAGGTTGTGATGTTAATCTGTCAGAGTGATTTTACCACCTTGGTGAGATTCTGTCTCAATTAGAAAGCACTAATGTACATTGATGAGCAGTCATAGTAGTTTGATGAAAGACTTTTAATTATACAATGTGATTTGTACTTTGGGAAATCATAGAATCTGACAGATTGATGTACACATTTGGAAACAGGTAAGACTGCTTAGATGATCTGAATATTGTTAATGTCTGTCTTGGGTCTGTTTGAATTGGGAGGGATGGCTCTTCTCAGGGGAAAAAATACACTTCTCTTCATGGGAGCTTGAGACTGCTCTCTCTCTCTCTCTCTCTCTCTCTCTCTCTCTCTCTCTTTATATATATATATATATAAATTCTGAGGACTAAGTGAGACATTTCTCCACCATACAAATTCAACTTTAATGAATGTAAGAGGATCCAATGTCCAGAACCTAAACAAGTGCATGCATACACCTGTTTAGAGTATTCCCAGAGCTGTGGTTTATCATCTGAACACAGTATGGCAGCAAGCCTGTAGATCTGGACCTGATCTGATCACCCACTGGAAAAGATGGTGGAAGTCTTGTCAGAGACAATCAAGGGGGAAACCACTCTTCCCCTAAAAAAGCAGAAAACAGGGCTATGTGCACAGTGACAGATGTGGATCTATTTGCAGCCTTCTACACATTGACATCCAGTTATGCCAGCACCATTTGTTGAAGATGCTTTCCTTTTTCCATTGTACATTTTTGGCTTCTTTGTCAAAAATTATATGTTCATAGGTGTGCCAGTTAATGTCAGGGTCTTCAATTCGATTCCATTGGTCCACATGTCACTTTTTATGCCAGTACCAAGCTGTTTTTATTACAGTAGTTCTATAGCAGAGCTTGAGGTCGGAGATTGCGATGCCTCCAGAGGTTGTTTTATTGTACAGGATTCTTTTGGCTATCCTGGGATTTTGCTTTTCCATATGAAGTTGAGTATTGTTCTTTCCAGGTCTGTGAAGAATTGTGTTGGTAATTTGATGGGGATTGTGCTGAATCTGTAGATTGCTTTTGGTTTGATCGCCATTTTTACTATGTTAATCCTGCCTATCCATAAACATGGGAGATCTTTCCATTTTCTGACATCTTCTTCAATTTCTTTTTTCAGGGACTTAAAGTTCTTGTCATATAGGTCCTTCACATGCTTAAGTCCAAGTGGATCAAAGACTTCAACATAAATCCAGATACTCTGAACCTGATAGAAGAGAAAGTAGGAAGTAGTCTTGAATGCATTGGCACCAGAGAGCACTTTCTAAATATAACACCAGTAGCACAGACACCAAGAGAAACAATCAATCAATGGGACCTGTTGAAACTGAGAAGCTTTTGTAGAGCAAAGGACATGGTCAACAAGACAAAGTGACAGGCTACAGAATGGGAAAAGGTCTTCACCAACCCCACATCTGACACAGGGCTGATATCCAGAATATATAAAGAACTCAAGAAATTAGACATCAAAATGCCCAGCAGTCCAATTAAGAAATGGGCTATAGAACTAAAGAGAGAATTCTCCACAGAGGAAGTTCAAATGGCTGAAAGACATTTAATGAATTGCTCAACATCCCTAATTATCTGGGAAATGAAAATCAAAACAACACTGAGATACCACCTTACACCTGTCTGAATAGCTAAGGTCAAAAACACAGAAGACAGCTTATACTGGAGAGGATGTGGAGCAAGGGTAACTCTCCTCCACTGCTGGTGGGAATGCAAGCTTGTACAGCCACTTTGGAAATCAATATGGCACTTCCTTAGAAAATTGGGAATCCATCTCCCCCAAGACCCAGCTGTACCTCTCTTGGGCATATACCCAAGGAATGCTCAATCATACCCCAAGGGCATTTGCTAAGCTATGTTCATATCAGCATTGTTTGTAATAGCCAGAACCTGGAAACAACCTAGATGCCCTTGAACTGAAGAATGGATAAAGAAAATATGGTACATATACACAATGGTGTATTACTCAGCAGAGAAAAACAATGACATCATGAGGGTTGCAGCCAAATGGATGCATGTAGAAAACATCATCCTGAGTGAGGTAACCCAGACTCAGAAGGATGTACATGGTACATACTCACTCATGGTAGGATACCAGATGTAAAACGAAGATAACTAGACTGTTACACAACTCCAGGGAGGCTACATAAAAAACGGGACCCTGTACTGTATCCACCAGGTTTAAATGAGTCCCCAGGGGAGTCTTGGCCCTGGAGGAGATGGGAATGGAGGGTAGGGGCTGGGGGAAAGGTAGGGGTGGGGGCGTGAGGGGGAAGGACAGGGGAACCCATGGCTGATGTGTAAAATTAAAACACAAATATAATAAATTAAAAAAAGAGGGCTATGAAGATGGCTCAGCTTAAAAAAAATAAAGTGCTTGCTTAACAAATATAAGGACTTAAGGTCAAGCCCAAAACTCTATTTATGAAGGCATTCTATCACATGCTTGTAATCCCAGCACTAGGGAGGCGAAGATGAATGGAATCCTGGGGCACACTGGCTAGTTTTCTTTGCCTAATCAGAAAGCAAATAAGGTAACGTATCTCAACAAGCTTTAGGTAGGTAATACATAAAGCAAAACACCTTGCTCTGGCTTCCACATGCATACATGTACATCAGTATGCATTTACACATGTTACCCTAACCCTACATGAACATACAAAAGAAATAGGATTAGAAGTTTTTATCATGATTTATTCTTTTTGTCTTACAAGTTTCCTGAAAACATGGTAAATCAGAGATTGCAATAAATAGTTAGAGGAAGTGTTTTGATGTATGTAGCACAAGTCTGAGACCTTGAGTTAACTTGAAAGTATGTTTTCATGTGCCTGTAAGATACTGCATTTTAAATGGCAATAATTGCAAACCCTTTCTAATACTTTCACTTGACAAAGAAAGTACGATGAATGCAAAAAGATAGACATTGAATTTCATAATTTGTAAAGAGATATTTTTATGACATTGACAAAATCTGTAGTTTTAGCTAAAGACATTTTCAGAACTGGAATATGATAAATTAATACAGGATGGCTTAATATTTCTCCCGTGTGTGTGTGTGTGTGTGTGTGTGTGTGTGTGTGTGTGTGCATGTGTGTAGGTCAGAAGACAACTTTAGGGACTCAGTTCTCGCCTTCAACTGTGTAGGTCCTCTTGATCAAACTCAGATTGTCAGGCTTGGCTGCATGTACTTCACCTACAACCACCACACTGGTCATAATATCTGATCATCTTCTAATGAGAAATTTCAATTCAGAAATTCTGATATACATTGAAGACTTTTACGCCTGCTAAATTGATGTTCAGTTTTCCATAAGGGACTTGTTAGTTTTCAATTATTTTCAATTATTTGTGCAGACACAAAGCCCTAAAGGTAGCATCATATCTCACTGAATGTGCATGTATGGTGGGTGCCAGCTCAGCAAGGTTCACACAGGCTTTGGAAATCTTTTTTTTTTTTTTTTTCTATTGTTTATGCCCTGTGTCAGTCTTGGAGTATCACAATAGTCTATAGACACAGGAGCTTTGGGAATTTTGACTTCTTATGCATAGCTCCTGACTTGGCAGTAACCACCTCCTTGAGTAACATAAGGTGAACCCAAGGAATGGCTTGTTATATCATAGAGACACATACATCTTTCTGGTGTTTGTAGACTCCTATTGCTCATGTCAGATTTCATCCAGGAGAAAAGTACTCTGAAATATTGTTGCATTCACAGACTCCTCAGTACATGTAATAACAACCTTCTAAAGACTTCAGCTAATCATTTTGACAATAAGGCCAAGCAGAAATTAGAGTTCTGTGGGGATTTTCATTCCCTATAGATAAAGGAGAAAATATTTGTAGTTTAGGGATTTTTAAACTCCATGAGCAGATATATTTGCTCTGTAACTCTTTGGTTGATCATAGAACTGCTTCAATCTTTGTCATTAGAAAGCAACTTTTTTAAAATCCTAAAATTGTTCTGATTGAAATAATGCTTCTGTAATTTAGTTCTACCCTGTGTGTGTGTGTGTGTGTGTGTGTGTGTGTGTGTGTGTGTTACATTGCCAGCTGATAAATGCTAGGCTTTATATGCTAAACAGATGATCTATCACTGTGTTATACCTCAGCTGACATTAAATTTTATACATACCCCTTCTATACCTGTGAGACCAGTAATATATTTTACAAATGTCTTATTTGGTGACCTGCTTAGATTCAATATATCCATGAATAGTGACATCTTAGAATTTTGAATATATTAGTAAGTCAAAGGCCCAAGTTTTGATGTAAACATTTCCTAATGAGTTGAATGACTACTTCCTATCACTTAAAATATCCTTTCATAGACTGCAGCAATTATATGAGAATGGAAATAACCTTTCATGTTTGAAAAGAAGTAAAGACCGTAATGTTAGATTTTGCAGCAAACAAATATTGGATACAGTAGATAAAGGCCTCTTCTTACTCTAGAAATTGAAAATAGAGAAACTTTGAACTCTATAGTTACAGTTGCAAAACTATTAATTTGTAATTCATTTTAGTTTGGAAATAATTTGTATTTAATCTGAAAATACTTTAACTGTACTACATTTAATTCTTTTAAGGAAATAAAAGCCAATTATCATGTACTACTATATTTAAAACTGGATTTACTGAAACTCATAGAAGCAGAATAAGAGGTTCGTTCAAAATAGAGTGTGAAAGGCCAGATGATGGTGGCACATGCTTTTAATCCCAGCACTCAGGAGCAGGTGGATCTCTGTGAGTTCAAGGCCAGCCTGGTCTATGGAGCAAGATACAGGCACCAAAACTAAACAGAGAAACCTTGTCTCAAAAAACAAACAAAAAAATGTGGTATGAAGATATGTGGATCAAAGGGTACATAAATTAAAATGGACAGAGGGATAAATTCAAGAGATCTTTTGTTAAACAAAGTCAGTAAAAATATTTTATGTGTCTGAAAGTCACCAAGAGAGTAGATATTAAAAATTATCATAAAAAATCTATATGCAAGTGAACTTAGCAACTGAATAATGCTTTACATCATACATGTATATATAATTTATTTTTCCTAGTAAAAAATTGAGTTAGCTGACAAAAACCAAACAAAGAAAACAGAAAATCCATGAATGCTAGTTTGTGTACAAGATTATCCTTGTACTACAATGGCATCCTTTTTTTTTTTTTATCGATACTACTGTGTATATTTAAATGTCTACAACTTCACTTAGAGCATTTCCAGTGAGAAAACAAATCCACATAAAGGAGGGCCTTTAAGGTCGTCTTATGGGTTCAGATGGGACACTACAGGAAGCAAAGGGACCTTGGAGTATCTGTGGGTGAATGAACTCTCACACGCATGCTGTTCTAAACTTGTCTCTTTATTCTTCTGCTTTTCTTAACTCAATTACCTATAATTTCTTAAGTCTAATTCTCTCTTCTCATCCTCCTGATTCTTCTCATCTAACCTAAAATTTTTCTTTTTATAGGAGGCTTGAAGCATTAAAAAAAAATTACAGGACTTACCTCCCATTTGTCAAAAGCATAGTTCTAGGGTAAGTGTTAAGGAGCTGAACAATTTTCCTTGGAAATATAATATTTCAAGGTCTCCGGACTAGAGGGAGGGGCACAGTACCCAATGCAACAAACTTGGAGACATAGCTCTTTATCAGCAGACTTGGCAAGTGAAGAACTGGTGTGCTTTTATTAGGGTGCTTTATGTGGATAACCTTGGTTAGACACCTGCAACTCTGACCTTGTGCATAATTGTGAAGTTTTAAACTTATGATTTATATACAAAGGCCTTTAGTCTAGTTTGAACTGCTCTGAGGTAAAAATGAGCTAAATTTGTGCAGTTAATCTGAGCAAAAGGAATAAAGCAAGCTTTAAGTGTCTACAGACTTTGTGGAACAACAGATCCAGCCATGAAACACATCCTAGCACATTGTCCATTTATCAAAATTATACAGCCCAATGAGAAGTCATCTTTCTGACCACCACAAATATATGTGCCCATACATTGAGGTGTAATCATGAAATTACATGTACATCTTACATAAAAATGCATGGTAATGGAGAGATATCATAGCTGTTCTTGCACAAGTGAAATTACAGATGAAAGCAACTGGGTTTTCAGAGCTTTTGGACCTGCAAAGCCTGCCTGAAAGGGTTCCTCCATCAGAGAACCATTTGTCTGCTGGGTTGGCGTCTGAAATATCAATTACTGTAAGCTGTAATTGTGCCATGGCCTGCAATCGTTCATGACAATCCCTCCTGACACACATACTAATGTAGTCACCATATCAAAATGAAATACAAGTACTACTTAGCCAAAATTACAGATATTGAAGTTTTTTCATTGTAATTCCTTCTCTGAATTCTGCGAGCTATGGAGTTTGCATTGACTGGAACAGGTTTGCAGTCCTGACTTAACATTTCAGGAAGCAGACTTTCTGGTGATTTCAGCCACCACCCTTCTTGTTAAGTCATTGAAATGGAAGTGTAAGTGGCAGTCTCTTCGTGATGAAATTCATCATGAGTCCCACGCGGCATCTACAAATGGTAGTATTCATCTCTTTTTATGTCATTTTAGGTTTTATTTCCAACATTTCATTAAGTGGTAGAGCTGAGATTATTGGTATAGTGCTTTCAACATAAGCATGAGGATCTGGATTCAACCCCTAGAACCCGCGTAAAAGGCTGGACTTGGTGGCATGTGCTTATAATCCCAGCACACGAGAAACTGAGACAACCAAATGCTTTAGACTGACGAACAAGCCAATTCAACCAAATGGATGAGCCCTATATCCCAATGAAAGACCCTGTTACAAAGAGCAAGGTGTGTAGTTTCTGAAAAATGATGCTTGATGTTGACCTCTAGCTTCCAGATTTAGGAACACACACGTGTGTGGATGGACACACATCCACATGTATCTGCACATATATGGAAACACACACACACACACACACACACACACACACACACACACACACACACATATATATGCCCTCTTATACAACTACACATGGATGCTGGGGAGATAAATTATGCAAATGTAAGTAGTGAAATATTAATCTTACCACCAAAATTGGTGGACTTAATGAGTGGTTATATGTTATATATTAAATATAATGTAGAAGACTCAGAGTTCATGTGTTAGTGTCCAAGAAGAAAATGGAATACACAGATGCTATGGTTTGTATGTGAATGTTCACCTATAGGTTCATGTATTTAGGGCTCAATCCTCAAAATGGAACCTTTGGGAAGTAGTAAAGCCTTTAGGAGATGAGGTCAAAAGGGAGGTCTTTAGACCATTGATAGTATACTGTCCAAAAAAATTGTGGGTTGGGATGGTGCAAACACACATACCTGTGTAGATGTAAGGGTCTTATTAAATAAGAAACACAGAGCCAAATGCAGAGTTAAAAGCCCGAGATGTCAGAGTCGTAGCTAAGAGCTGAGACTTAAAGCTGCCTTCTTACCCTTTCTGCCACTGTTGTCCCCTCCGAAAGAGGCCTACTTCCTGTGTGTCTGCCTTTTTATTGACTTTCTGTTCTGCCTTCTTATTGATTGTAAACCCAACCACATGACCTCCTTGTCACTGCCTGTCTGTACAGACCTCTATGTCTCCATGGTTGGTATTGAGATTAAAGGCTTGTGTCTCCATGCTGGCTGTATCCTTGAACACACAGAGATCTGCCTGTAATGTGATTGGAATTAAAGGCATGTGCCATCACCACCTGGCTTCTGCTATGGCTTGGTATTTGCTCTGACCCCCCAGGCAACTTTATTTATTAACATACAAATAAAATCACATTTCAGCACAAATGAAATATCACCATATACCTATAATCTGACGTATCAAGAAAGGTAAGTGGGAGGATCCCATGTTTATTTCAAAAGATTTACAAAAAAGCATTGGTTGTCAATCCTTTTTATTTCTGTCACCCATCCCTTCTATTTGCTTCCTGGAATATAACTTCTCATTTAGATTTTTCACTCTTGATGTGATGTACAAACATCCTCAGAGGTCAAACTATTAGAGCCAATATCTCAGACTAGAAGTTTCAGAGGTGTCTTGGAGTTTCTATTGCTGTGGAGAGACAGCATGACCATGCTGACTTTTATAAAGGAAAATATTTCATTGTGGCTGGCTAACAGTTTCAAAGGTTTAGTCCATTATTGTTAAGACAAGAAACATGGCAGCATGCAGGCAGACATTGTGTTGGAAGGAGCTAAGAGTTTGCCATCTTGATCCACAGGAAGCAGAAGGAAACTGCGTGCCACATTGAGTATAGCTTGAGCATATATGAGAACTCAAAGACTGCCCCCACAATGACACATTTCCTCCAACAAGGCTATACCTACTCCAACAAGGCCACTTCTTATAATAGTGCCACTCCCTATGAGCCTATGGAGGGCAAATTTCATTCAAATTACCATAAGAGGCATTATATAAAACAACTTTTCTTTATTTCTCAAGTAGTCAATATGAGGTATTTAGTGATAATGACTCAAAACTTACTAATAAATACAGGTTAAGCCTTCTTTAATTTAGATTGCTATGATGGTTTGAAATGACCCAAATAAGCTCAAGTATCAGAACACTTGGACCCCAGTTGATGGAGCTCCTTGTGGAAGTGGTCCAGCCTTGAGGAAGGAGATGTCACTGGAGGTTAGGGGGAGCTTTGGAAGCCTTGCTGAACTCTGTGTCTCTTGTTTGGGGTTGAAGATGTGATCTCTCAGCTTCCTGCTCCAGCCATTCACCACCTAAAATTTATGCTCTTCTGGAAATATAAGCAAAAATACATTCTTTCATCTATTACTTTGAGTGATGATGTTTTACCACAGCAACAGAAAATTAACTAATACAACTATAAAATAGCTAAATAAGTTAAATAGCAAATCCATTTCCTATTGCTACCCCCAAATCATCCATTCTCCCAATAACAGCTAGGCTATTACTGGTATCTTTAGCTTTTGAAATAGTTTGTATGCACCAAATGTCTCATATTGCTAAAAAAGTTATGTTGGAAGTGTTTATCTTTTTAAGACTTATTGTTTTTTTTTTATTTTTAGTTCTGTGTATATATGTTTGTCTGAATGTGAGTATATGCACATGAATGCCGTTGGCTATAGAGGCAAGGAGAAGGTGTTGGATCTCCTGGGGCTTGAGTTATAGGCAGTTATGAGACACTAGTCACGAGTTCAAGGAACCAAACTCTGGTCCTTTGCAAGAACAATTTGTGCTCTTCACCACTGAGCTATCTCTACAGCCCATATAATCTTTTTATATGAAGACATTTATATACAATGCAAGGGAAAATTGACCATTTTAGCCTAGCACAAAAGGACACATGTGTTGGTTTTTAAAGAAATGCTGGCTCACTGTTGCAAACACCATTTTTTTAAAGATTTTATGCATTATTAAAATGAAAGTTCTATGTTGATGTTTTTAAATTAATTAGTATTTAACTCAGAATAATTGCTATATAAGAGTTCTAGCAGCACATTTTTCTGTCAGTATTTTATCATATACTTTACTCAACAGTACAGAAGAATATAACTTTTATAAGGTCTGAAGTTTTATGTTCCTGTTACTGTTTAATGTGGACATAAGAACTGAGGTACAGAGGAGCTTGAAATATATAGTTTTGTTAAAGTTCACTTGGATAGTGCCAGTAAAGAAATCCTTAAGGAAATAGAAGAATAAGTAACGGAGTCGAGGACATTGACTGGGTATCTTTACTGTTCCTCTCACTAACAGCATCATGAGAAATAAGAGATATCTCACCAGTGTGTGTCATTTATTGCTTATTGGATATTTCCTAACTGCCTCTTCTATGGAGCAGGGAAAAGATATAAAGTGAGCCATATATACTTACACTTGTTAGAAAACTTTTATCTTGTTGGAATAGAAAAGACAATAGAATACTAAATTCAAACCCAGCAGAAGAGTCCAAAATAAAAGCGTGAGCTAATACAGGCATGAGGTTAAGAGTTCTGCAAGAACGAAGTTAGTGATGAAGAGAAAAAGAGAGAAGTAGAATTTACAGTGAGTTTGCATTTACTTACATGTACATTTAAAAGGCGAATTCTCCAGATTCTAGTCTTGAAAAATGGAATGTCCTATACTCTTGAGAAAACACATGCAGAGAAATTATGTCTGCTCATTTTTTTATTATATGGATTAATTGAAAAGAAATTGAGGATAGAACACTGTTTACCAACAACTGGAAAGATTATAATTAGGAAGGGGCACAAAGAAAGGGTGACCAGTGAGTGCTAAAGTTGGCTTAGGTAGGAGAAGTAAGTTTTATTCTGTTGTTTAGATAACAATAAATAACTAAAATACATTGTATAATTTTCATTAAAATATCACATGGTACTCCATAAATATTTAAAGTTTTTATATATGAATTAAAATTACATAAAATAACTGTCTTTTATAAATGTCTTATATGGGATGAATTATTTCCATCATTGGTGATTCTAAGGCCACCCACAACCTACAACTATATTAGGATTTTATTATGTTGAGATAATATAGTTTTATATGTTTGTTGTTCACTGTACCATATATATCTCTGATTGTGTGTATGTTCATTGCTTCCCAGGGAATGCAGTTGAATCTTGATTGTTAAATTAATGAGATTTAGAACCACCATGAGAACAAGCCTTAGAGTGTAAGTGTGAGAAGTTTCTATATGATATTCATTGAGATGAGAAGGTCCACCCTGAATGTGAGTTACATGATTCCATACTCTTGGCTCCTATACTAAATAAGGAGAAATGAGCTAATTACCAATATTCATATCTCTCTGCTCTGACTGAGGATATACCATGACCAGATACCTCATGTCCCTGCTACCATGACTTCCATCCCTTGCCATCCATCCATCCACCTGTCCATCCATCCATCCGTCTGTCCGTCCGTCCGTCTATCCATCCATCCCTCCATCTGTCTGTCCATCCATCCATCCATCCATCCATCCATCCATCCATCCATCCATCCACCTTTCCATCCATCCATCCATCCACCTGTCCATCCATCCATCCATCCACCCATCCATCCACCTGTCTGTCTGTCCATCCATCCATCCATCCACCCATTTATTTATTTATTTAAATACTTTTTAAAAACTATTTATGGTTTGTTTATTTCAAAGTTTCAAGAATACATATAGTGGATTTTGAGCAAATCACACCCACTTTCTTCCTGACATTTTCTCATATCCCATCCATTACATTTCCTCCCAAATGCATGTGTTCCTTTTTTTAAAAAAAGCTTCCTGAGTCCACTTATTGCTGCCAATATGTGTGTGGCTGTAAGATAATCTGCTGGACCTTGCGTAGTCTCTCAAACAAAACATCCCCAAAGAAAACTAACTACTCCCACCTCTCCATCAACCAACTACCAAACTATCCTGAAAAAAGGGTAGGAATTCCTGATCCCCTTTTCTGTCACTCATCCATGCTAGTATTGAAGAGGCTATGGTCTTGTACAGGTTTTGTTCATGTAGCTGCAGCTGCTGAGTTTATGTGTGTGATAGTACTGACATTTCCAGCAAATACTGTTACACTAAAGAGGTCAACTAACTGGGACTCTTACAACCTTTCTCTCACCTCTTCTGTGATGATCTCCAAGCCTTGGGTTGAGGGATGTGATACAGGTGACCCATTTAGAGCTAGGCATTCCATAGTCTCTCACTCTCTGCATACTAACCAATTATGGGTCTCTATATTAACTATTGTCTACTGCAAAAAGAAGGTTCCCTGATGAGGGTTGATGAGGTGCTTCCCCTTCAGGCTTCACAAGAGGCAGGTAAAAATGATCCACCAAGAGAAAGAATGAAACTCAGCTCAACCCATTTTTATTGTAACTGGTGCTGGACCAAAACTTCTAGATTCTGTCCCAGATCATTTTATTTTAGTCATATTGAAACACAGCACAAGTTTTGAAAAAAGTAATCAGATAACAATTAACTCAATCCCAAGTGCACAACAATTTAAGGCATGTTTATGCTGAGATTCCTTACAAAGAACATCTTGTTTCTTTCACAAGAATGGGTAATGATGACTCAGAGAGAGTTTCCAAGATTTAGAGTTTAGGGAGCTTGACTGATGTAAACACAACACTTGTGGGTGTCAGGATTGACTTGGCCTAAGATGACATAGAAGTCACTTGGACTGCTGTAAAGTACAGGTTTTATTGTCTAAAGGCAGTGCTCAAGATTTGGGGAAAAATAGCTTGGAGAAGTAAAAACATAAATTCTGAGAGATACAAACAGAGCCTGTCTCATCAGAGAGAAAAGGATCACGAGGTTGTAAAACTACATTATTCCTGGCATTCCAGGAAGAGCAGGTAGGCACCTCATTCCATTGATGAAGTAAGCTGTGTATTTAACTTTCCTGGCTTCTCCAGTGCTTATCTGTGTACACAGGTCTTTTTGCTCTCTACAGGTTGAGAGATGTACTTATCTATAGGTACAAAGATAAGAATGTGGGGTCAATTTTATTTCTACATCAATTTAGCAAAATAATAGTATTAGATTCTTCCCTAGGTCCTAGGACCTAGCCAGCTGGGTTCTTGGTCTAGTTAACTGTACCTGTATTAGGCTCTATCATGTGGAGCAGGCTTTAAATTAAATTAGAAATTTATTGTTTTCCTCTTTACTATTTCTGCTGCTATCCCAGAGGATACATCTTGCCCATCAATTCACTATTGCAGCTTTTAGGATTCACAGCTAGGTAAGACCATAAATAGCACATTCTAGTACTATAAAGGTTAGCTGGTGGGGATGAAGCTTCCAGGTCAGCTCCAGTTTGATTTCGCAATGCCCTATGACTCAAGTATGTTGTGCCTTCAACAATAGTCTCTTAAATATTCCTTTAGTTGTTTCTTCTTTAAGTTTGCTTTCTGTTGGTGTAATAAATACCATGATGAAAAACAATTTGGGGATGATAGGGTCTTTTTGAGTACAATGGCTATAACCAATCCTGAAGGGATGCCAAGAAAAGCTCAAGGCAGGAGCCTGAAGCAGAAATCAGAGAAATCATGCTTACTGGCTTGTTTTTTATGTCTTCCTCATATATCTTTCTTACACAGTCTGGGCCCCCCTGCATAGTGAGAAATCCAAGGAAGTATGCTTAAGGGTTACAGGGAGTTTATTAGTACATAAATTTGAGAAAACAATTCATTAAATAGAATAGGCAAATCATTACAGGGTCCTGGAAGTGTGAGGTCCTGTCCCATGCTGTTCCTACCACCTGAGTCGGCACCATCCAAGCTCAGGAGGGAGAGTAGAAGCCCAGGCATATGTGGCCCCGCCACTGTAAGCTAATCCTGATACTATGTCCTAGGGGCTAGTAGTTCAAGGTCATATGTGGAAAGGTACCCACTACACTACATCTCCCCTTTTCATCTAAATAAGAAAGTTCTAAAATAATACAAAACTATATACAATTGGAATGATTGTCAAGTATTGTTCAGGAGAGGGGGGAGGTAATAACCTAAACAAAATAGAAATACAACCAACAAGAGCAAAATCAAACAAGAAACACATGCTAAATGTCCAGAATGTCCAGACCATAGGTAAATGGCAAGTTACAGAGATTACTCCAATAGCTGTCCTATCCTGGGGAATCTAACTTTAGTACCTTAAATGTTCTTAGCTAAGACTCAAGATGATTGTAGCTATAATTATCTAGTCTTCAACCCATCAAAGACCCAAGAAGAAAAATAATATTACCTGAGAACACAGGAAGTGCAAGCAAGCAATTTCTGAAAACTGTAAGAATTGGCAGTGGCAGCTGGCAGCCTGGACAGTCATATAATGTTTCTCAGCACCATTTGCGGCATCCATTTTTGGCTACAGGCCTAAAATACCTGACAATTTTCAGAAGCAGGGATTTTGAAAGACTGTCTTACCCTGTCTCGGCAAAGTTCAGCAGTAGTTTACTTTGTGTTCTGTTCATCCTGAAAGGATGCATACTGTCAGCAGACAAGATGATGGTAGTTCTTTGCCAAGCAGTCCATTTTTTTTTTTTTTTGCTGAGAAGAAGACAAACTTCCATACATAGGGTCTTTGAAGCTCAACATTCTTTCAGGAGTAGATCGGTGCTGCCAGGAGCAATCATGTCTTATGTCAACAGAATTCTAAACTAGCAAAACATTTAAATGCCATATTCTCTAGGTCTATGAAGTTTTTGAAGATTTCCTATTCATCTGACATATATTTCTGTAAATCTGGAAAACCTAGTTAACATAACTGTAGATATGAATAGTGACTATTAATCTGTAAGTCGTATCTACCTAAATAACCTAAGGACAAAGGATTCACATTAACATGGTAAACAATCTTTGAATAGATATACAGTATAAGGACAATGTCCTCAAAATTATGACAATATACAGAATATGTTAATCAGAGGTAAAAATGTATCATGTAATGTGACAACAATATCTTTAATATGTAGCAATACACAAAATATCCTAAACAGAGGTAGACCATATATACATTATGACACATATATTTTACATTTGTATCAAAACATAAAATATTTCAAGAAAGAGTAGGAACATATGTACAATATGATAACTACAGTTTTGAATTTGTATCAATATACAAGAATCTATACCAGTGGAAATTATCTAAGGCCAATAGTTTGCTAAATTAGTTTACCAATACATACATTAATCTACCTTAATATTCTATCCTATCTATTCCCCTTTTTTCTTTTCCAAAAAAGAATCCAGAGTCTAAATATTATTGGTCCACACCCAACCTTATTTTAACTTCTAGAACCCTCAGAAAATAAAACATTTTGGGAGAGGGGGTGTCGTTTTCTTAAAATTGATTCCTGCTGTCTAGGGAGTGATGGTTTCCCTGTGGGATCTTGTAAGAAAGCTAATAAATGGTTAAGTTTCAAAAGGACTAGCTGTAACATTTGTAACCAGTGTCAGAGTAATGGGTAAGGTATATCTGAAGTTCTGACTATAAGTATAGTATGATGGATCATCTCATCTTGGAACTGTCCTGAAGAGTTTGCAGTACAAAGCTGATCACTGAATGGTGATTATTGGTAGCATCATTATGGACTGGGTAGAGTCATTCATTGTTGTGATGCCTTATCTTCCTTCTGGAGACTTCACAGATTGCTATTGGAAAGACTTATTTTTCACTGTGGAAAACTTGAACATTATTAATATCAAAATGGAAAGTTTGGAGTTAAAGATGACATGACATGTAAGGAAGGACTCTGAGAAATCAAGAATAAGCATGGAGAGAAATAGAATCTTGACAACAATGGTCCTTAGATTATTGATTTTTCTTCTGTCCCACACCAGTTGGCTAATTTGATATGAAACAGAATTTCCTATTTTTTTCTTTTAGCGACATGCTTGGGTTTAGAGAAGGAGAGAGCTACATTCCAACTCCACAGTCAGCATGATTTACAATTGAATCAGGACCACAACTGTTCTAGAGTTAAAGAGATATTGATATTAGGCAGTGAGATATTACCCTGTAGAGTATAATGGTACAAATAGGTCCTTCCCTTCTGCTGTAGAATTTTGGGTGTCCAAAGCCTTTTGATTTCTTGAAGATGTGTACTTCTGTTATCCTGTAAAGACAAAATACAAAAAAAAAAAAAAAAAACCAACCAACCAACCAACCAACCAACCAAACAAACAAAAAACTAAAAAAACAAAAACAAAACCAGAACCCTGCTCTGACCCTTGTTTGCTGAGTTTCCTTACAACTTGTAGAACTGTCACAACAGTGGATGAGCTGTCATTTCTTCTCATCAAGGGGTTGGTCCTGTGTCCATGTCTATTGTGAAGACTCCACACACACTGGCTTCTCTGTTCAGAGATGTTACAGATCCTGAGTAAGTAAAAGAAGAAAAAAATTGAACGTTAATCTTTATCAGGTATGTTTCCTCACTCAGGTCCATGGGTTCATTCTCCCCCATCAGGTTCTGTCTCCTGTTATGTGGGTAATGTCACCAAATGGGCTTCCTTTGTGTAGTTGTTTTATGCTTATTCTGAGAGACAAATCATTAGCATGGAAGCTAGCAAGTGAGTCAGTGTGTCTTGGCTGTGTTTTTGGAAATATTGGTTTCTGAGACCTACAATTGAATAATTACATTTAGATTTTCATGGCAGACACAGATTGTAAGCTGGTACCATCACTTCCCACACCATTCCTTATCATCTTTCAAACAGTGATTGAAGACAACCCATGCTGTCATCCCAGGTAGCTCTTATTATATATATATATAACAAATGGGGTACAAATGTGAAAGCCTGAGAAACTGTGACAGCATATCCAGAGTGCAAAAAGAGAAACTGAGGAAGAGGGGATTGCAAAAAGAACACACATGGCTTGAGAGTGAGAGAAGATGAGGTAGCAAGTGAGGAACAGGAAGGGGGGCTGGGAGAACAAGAGAGCCAGAGAATTAACAACAACAACAAAAATAACAAAGCAAACACATGGTTTGAAATTTTAGTTCAGGGCCAGCAAAATGGGCTGGTGGCTAATGTGCTTGATGCCAAGTCTGGTGACCTCAGTTCCATCCCTCGGAACTATAATAGAAGGAGAGAACTGACTCCCACAAGATGTTTTCTGTTCTCCACTGAGTGGTTTGCACATGTATGAATATCTCCCCCTTGCTTGATAAATAAATAAATACCAAAATAAATGCATACCTAAATAAATGTAATAAAAATTTTAAGCCAAGTGATAGTGGTGTTTGTAGGCCTTTAATCTCAGTACTTGGGAGTAAGAGGCCAGCAGATATCTGTGAGTTTGAGGCCAGCCTGGTCTACAGAGTGAGTTCCACGACAGCCAGGACTACACATAGGAAAACCCTGTCTCAGAAAACCAAGAAAAATAAAAGTTTTAAAAAGGAAATGCCATTATGATAGCTAATAGTGTTCTGATTTAAAAAGTAAAATTTATTTTAAAAGTCCTTTAGAAAGTAAAAGGATCAAATGTTCAGGCTGTTTCTAATTCTCCTGGAAACTGGGGAAGCACTGACAGTGTGTGATGCAGCTACATAATCTGTTTACCCAAATCTACAGCTTGCAGTTTTTATGTTTTTGGAGTGTGGAACATTTCTTAGTATAAAACAGTAACTGTATATGGCTTTTCTTTCAAATGGAAATTTTACATATTTCTACCTGAGTTCAGTTACATGAAGCCAGTGAAAATCCACAGAGATGTCTTATTCAAGGATTCATAGAATTTTAGGATATAAGCATCATAGGGAAGCCTATAAAGAGGGTTTCATTCTTCATTTGGAAGTTCTCGCACTGTGCCAGGCAATGAGTGCTCTGAATATTGGAGAAAGAATTGTGACTAGGGTTCTCTATAAAGGAACAAGCAGGCAGTATGTATGTAAACAGATACAAGGTGGAGATCACTTCAGCTTGTTACTACTCTGCTAAATAAAATAAAAAGATTAGGGGCTGGAGATGAAGCTCAGTTGTTAGAGCACTTGTCTCGTGTATATGAACCCTAGGTTCAATCGCTAGCACTGCATGAATCAGGCATGGTGATCTGTGCACACCTGTGATCCTAGCACTGAGAAACTAGAAGCAGGAAGTTCAATTCAAGGTCATTTTTGGCTGCATATTATCTTCAGTGACCTCAAGTCCATCTAGCTTGGGCTATATGAGATGCTGTCTGAAAGGGGGAAAGAGCAATGAGGTAGAGAATGAGAAAACAAGAGAATGGATGATTTAAAGTATTCATTTTTTTCATTTTATGTAAAGTTTGGCTTTTTTTATATAGTGGGATAAAAAAATCACAATCTTAACTATTTGTGTGCCAAGTACTTAAAATTTAAAAATGCTAAACTTTAGATTTTATGTTTTTCTTTATGAAGATATGTCAGCTATTTTACCTTTGAGCAACTAACTGAACACACACACACACACACACACACACACACACACACACACTAAATGTAACAGATGTCAATTTTACCCTCTGTAAAAGCCAGTGTTGATTATTGTCAATGTATGCAGAATTATAAAAAGAAGTGTGACATTGTTGTACTCTTCTTAACTCTTTTGTTGAGGTATATGTTCTATGCCCAATAGGTTAACATCACTATAATGATTGCCACAATGGTAGGAGAGATGTGACAGAAGTCTCATGATATTTTTGTATTTGAAAAGTACTTGCAGATGGTGAATGATGATCGTGGTGGTGGTGGTGGTGATGAGTAGTGATAACGATAATGAAGATTGTGATTATGATGCTGGTGGTAGTAATGAAGATGAGGTTGACGAAGATGATGATGGGTGGTGGTGATAATGATGGAGATGGTATTCATGAGGAAGATGTTGCTACTGGTGGCAGTGACAATGAAAATAATGATGGCAATGACAGTGCTTGAGTTGAAAGCCATCATGTGAATGAGTTTCATCACTGAGCTTCTACTCTGGGTCTCTAAGTTATTTTTAATGCAGATTCCTACAAATCTTGTACTGGAGGTTCTGACTTAATGCAATTTATAGAAGTTAATGTCATGTGGTGATTTATCAGCAATAATCAGCAGATAATAAGAGGAATTTACACTTTCTGTATTTCCCTCTTACCAACTGTTGTTTTCTGAGTATTAGACTGAAGATGGTTAACTTGAAGCAATTTTCTATCTATATTGATACAAATAAATATGTTTAAACACCATATGCCAGTTTCTTCACATACTCAAAAGACCAGATGTTTGATTAATCTTTTCTTTCAAAATCAGAGTTTTTGCATAGACACAAATATGGCTGGTTTAATTTTATATATAAAAAATTGTGGTTTTTAAATATCACCCAACTTGTATTGATATTGATTCCAATATTAACTAGATGCACTCACTTTCTGTAACTAATGCAACCTTGGGGACATGTACCATCATTAAGAGAGGGACATTAAATGAATGTCTAGTAGATCTGTGGTAAGAACAGAGAGGGAAATACATCAGTTTCTTAGCATCAGCCCTAGAAGACTGAACATATCTTTTAAGCCCTTCTACTTCTGGGTTTGGTGAGTAAGCACTCAAAGACAGTGTATTTGGCATCACACCCTTAGCATGAAGTGAGATAAACCACCAAATTTCACCAAACAAAGAAGCAAGTGTTTATAAGTTGAAAACTCACAAGGAAAACTGTGTTGACTCATTTGAGAGAGGTACCAAAACAACTGAGCATCTGTATATTCAGCTATGTTACTTCATCCAGCAAAAAATATTATTAGCTAAAAGTTGCATAGGATGAAGTAGGCCTTGGCACAAGACTGAAGGAGTAACTTATTTTCTGGAGAAATAAAAAGAATCATTATAGCTGAAAGAGAATGACAGAGTTTATTTTGACCATAGTTCCAGGGTATAGTCAATTAGGGTAGGGGGCCCAGAAGTAGATTGATGATTGATAGGCATAGAGGAAATTAAGTAAGAATACTATTTAATGGGTACAAGGATTGATTTTGGAGAGATACAAATATTTGGAACGAGGTAGAGATGGTGATTTTCAGTCTTATTAATGAATTAAATGTCTCTACCTTTAACAACAGACTTCTAATCCCTTGTAATTTCTGTCAATAGGTGTGGGGGCACTGGAGAGTTGACTTAGTTGTTGAAAGTACTTGATGGTCTAATAGAAGACCCAAGTCCAGGTCCCAGAATCCATATTGTATGGCTCACAATCATCTATAACCCATATGTATGGCTCATAATCATCCAAGGGATAGGATGCCCTCTTTTGGCCTTCATAGGCACCCATGTGAGCCATATGCTTACATAGAGATGCATAAAAATAAACATAATTTAACTGCTTTGAATATCATCATTTTAAACATGGAATTAGATAGATACAGTGTCTTTCATTCATGAAAATTTGCTAACTATTCTTATTGGTCACAAGTAGTTGTTATGAGTTTTAATACATCAAGAGAATTTCATTTGGTCAAATGGAAGAAGCTACTTGTAAGTGTAAGACATATTCAGGAAAGTAATGGGCATGTCATTCACATAGCATATAAGCATTGAGAGATTCAGGACAAAAGTTCAGAAAGAACATGCACAGGGGTAGGGAAGTCATTCAGTGGATAGAGTTCTAGTGAAGCATGCATACTGCCCTCACTTGGATCCCAAAACTGCATAAATCAGCCATCAAGGCACTTGGGAATTAGAAGCCAAAAGATCAGAAATTCAAGGTTTTCCTTGACCATGTAGAACCTTCTAGGCTATCCTGTGCTACATAAGACCATCTCTTAAAAATAATAGATACGACTGAATTAAATATTCTTAATTTTTTTGTGTGTCTGGTCAATAAGACATAATGATGGCCTACAGAATGAGAAAATATCTTCACCAACCCTCCATCTCACAGAGGACTGATATCCAGAATATATAAAGAACTCAAGAAATTAGACATCAAAATACCCAATAGTCTAATTAAAAAATGGGCTATAGAACTAAACAGAGAATTCTCAACAGAGGAAACTCAAATGGATGAAAGACATTTAAGGAATTGCTCAACATTCTTAATCATCAGGGAAATGCAAATCACAATGACTCTGAGATATCCTCTTATACCCATCAGAATGGCTAAGATCAAAAACACTGAAGACAGCTTATTTTGGAGAGTTTGTGGAGCAAGGGAAACACTCCTACACTATTGGTGGGAATGCAAACTTGTACAGCCACTTTGGAAATCAATATGGCACTTCCTTAGAAAATTGGGAATCAATCTCCCTTAAGACCCATCTATACCACTCTTGGGCTTATACCCAAGGAATGCTCAATAATACCATAAGGACACATGCTCAATAATGTTCACAGCAGCATTATTTGTAATAGCCAGAACCTGGAAACAGCCTAGATGCCCTTCAACTGAGGAATGGATAAATAAAATGTGGTACATATACACAATGGTGTCCTACTTAGCAGAGAAAAACAATGTCATCATGAGGTTTGCAGGCAAATTGATGGATCTAAAAAATATCATCCTGAGTGAGGTAACCCAGACTCAGAAGGACAAACATGGTATGGACTCACTCATAAGTGGATACTAGTTGTAAAGCAAAGGATATCCAGACTGCAACTGACAACTCCAGGGAGGCTACCTAATAAAGAAAACCCTAAGAACGACACAGGGATTTCCCAGTGACAGAGAAATGGATGAGATCTACATGAGCAAACTGGGGGTTGGGAGGTAATGGAGGGCAAGGGTCGGGGGAAAGGGAGCTTAGAAGAGCAGGAGATCCCAGCTGGATCAGGAATAGAGTGGGAGAGTAAGGAAAGATATACCACCATAAATAAAGACCCCAGAGGAATAGGAAGAAGTAGAGTGCTAGAAAGGTCCCTAGAAATCCACAGATGACTCCACTATACACTACTGGCAATGGTCGAGAGAGTGACTGAGCTGACATACTCTGGTGACTGGATGGCCAAACACCCTAACTGTCATGATAGAACTCTTATCCAGTGACTGATGGAAGCAGATACAGAGTTCTATGACCAAGCCCCAGGTGGAACTCCAGGAGTCCAGTCGACAAGAGAGAGGAGGAATTATATGAGCAAGATATATCAAGACCAAGAATGGAAAAAGCACAGGGACAAATAGGCAAACTAGTGGAAAAACATGAACTGTGAACCAATAGCTGAGGAGCCCCCATGGAACTGGGCTAGGCCCTCTGTATAAGTGAGACAGTCGATTAGCTTGAACTGTTTAGGAGGCCCCCAGGCAGTGGGACCAGGACCTGTCCTTGGTGCATGAGCCAGCTTTTTGAAACTAGGACCTATGCTGAGACACTATGCTCAGCCTTGGTGCAGGAAGGAGGCGATTGGACATGCCTCAACTTAATGTAGCAGGCTGGGCTGACTCCCCGGGGGAGACCTTGCCTTGGAGGAGGTGGGAATGGGGGGTAGATCATGGTGGGGGGAAGGCTTGGGAGCAGGAGGAGAGAGGACATGGGGATCCATGGCTGATGGGTAAAATGACTAAAAAATATGTTATATAAAATAAAATAAAAGGAAAGGAAACAAAAATAAACTAAAAAAGTGTGTCTTTTGTACTTATAAATTTATGCAAGTATTAATTTGTATATTAACTCTTCTTAGTAAGAAGGTTTCTTGATAATTTGCCCCATACTGCTTGTGTGTGTGTGTGTGTGTGTGTGTGTGTGTGTGTATACATATGCTCATGTCTATTTAAATCATTTTAAATGTTTTGATGGTGCTTTTCCTATGAAGGATTGAGGAAAACATCTAGCTAGGTCCCTAGCAGTGCTCAGAGGTTAAGCCCCTTGTGCTTGAGGCTTGCTTGTCCCATCCTATGACCTTCACATTTTGTAAGGTGTGTATTTGCTAACTATTGTTCCATATTTCTTGGTGCTATATTTTATCTTAAACAATAAGCATTAGTTTTTAACTGGAATTTTCTGGCATGAGGCTCAACGCAGGGGGGAAGAGAATATTTTCGCGTTTCTTAAAGAAATAGATTTTTAACAATATTCTTGTGAGAATCTTTTTACATTTGCAGCATACCACTAAATTGCAATGTGTCTGCTTGGATATGTTATTGTCATTCAGAATTGTGTCAGAAGAAGGGAATGGATATACCAGTTCTGTTCTCATTGATAAAATATACAGAGAATAATTTTTTTTTTCATCTTGTGAAAGCATACCCTGGGCCAACACTTATTCTGCATGTCATCTCTGATAGCTTTATGTGAAGACTGAAGTTTCTCCAAAGGTCTGATAGTATAAGAGTGAGATGTTAAAAATCAAATCAGTAATTTTAAATAGAAGTCACAGAATAAGGACTCTGGAAATGTCTCCATTGAAATGTTCATAAGAATCAGAGCTTGATTTCCAGAATTCACGTGTAGCTGGAAGTTTCTCTGGTTCTGCCTGGCCTCCACAGTCTCATGGCTTGCCTATAAAATAATCACACAGAGGTTTAATATCATTTATAACTGCTTGGCTATTAGCTCAGGCTTATTACTGACTAGCTCTTATACTTAAATTAACCCATAATTCTTATATACATTTAGCCACATGGCTTAGTACTTTTTCTCAGTTCTGCCTTGTCATCTTGCTTCCTCTGTGTCTGGCTGGTGACTCCTGACTCTGCCTTCTTCTTCCCATAATTCTCCTTGTATGCTTCCCTGCCTGTACTTTCTGCCTGGCTACTGGCCATTCAGCATTTTAATTATCAACCAATGAGAGCAACACATATTCATAGCATACAGAGTTGTATCCCACAGCACTCACATTTTAAAAGCCTGATATGATGTCATGTGCCTGTAATTTCAGTTTTGTCAAAGCTGAGACAGGCATATCCCTTGGGCTCACTAGACTGCAGCCTAGTCCACTTAGAAAGTTCCAAGCCAATAAGACATCTTGTCTCAAAAATGAAGAAGGAAGAGAGAAAGGATGAGGGAGATGAGGATGAGGAGAAAGCAGAGGAGTAGACAGGGCCTGAAAAATGGATCTATTGTTGACCTATTATGTAGTGGATAGGCATCCCAGCATTGGCCTGGAAGTTCCAACCCCCACTGAGGCTTCGGTAATGGTCACACCCACAAGGCGGGGCAGAGGAGGAAGCAGAAGACGAAGGATCGGGAAGAACTCACTCTCTTGGTTCCGGGACGCCGGACACGAGAGGTGGACCGAGCAGAGTTCTCCAGAGAACGCCGCCGCCGGACTACCCTCTACCTTGCCAGACTCTGCGACCTACCCCTTCATTTGTAAGTTACCCCACAAAATAAACTTCCCTTTTAACTACGTGGACTGGCCTTAATAATTCCACCAATACTATTACCTCTACATGAATGAATGAATGATACACATGTATGTTCACACACACACACACACACACACACACACACATGAATGTATATATACCATACACATAAATAAATTCATAAAGAAAATAAAATTATTCAGTACCTTATTTCCTGAAATAGTTTTTGGTAGACAATCTTGTTTCAGTTTGCAGACTTTGTATTTATTAATCTCCTTTATATTAATAAAGGCTGATAAATTCACAAGCATGATGTACTCTTTCAGGCTCCACATGAAGGCCTGTGTTGTTTTAATCTTGGAATTTTTCTGGATTCTAGAATGCTGGTGAGTTCATTCTGCAGACTTGGCAGACATATTAATGGTCCAAATGACCTGAATGGCTTCCCCTCTTGCCACTTTTATCTCTAGAATAGTTTTTCTGATTTTTATCTGTTACTGCTACCAACTTAAACTCCACACTTGGCCATTCATCAATGTCTTCCCTTGGAGATTCATTTTAAATGTAGGCAGTATCTATTTATAAATGGCCACCTATAATTTAATGCATACTGTGATTAAGTTCTAAATGTCTTCCAAAGCCCATGTGTTAAAGGCCTGCAGCATTTTTGAGAAATAGTTAAAGTTTTAAAACATGGAGCCTAGTGGGCAGTTATTAGGACATTGAGAGTATTCCCGAGAAAGGCTTTTAAATTCTATTTGGGCAAACTATTAAATATTGATCATGCTGTCCTTACCATGAGCAGATGACAATAATTTTATAAAACTCACAATTAGTATTTCCCTTCCATGCTCTTACCTATAGTAGGTTTCTGAGTTACAATAACTAATTTTTATTTCCTTTGACATGGACAACATGTGAAAATTTAAAAAAAAGCCCTGTTTTCTTCTCTTTCTAGTAAGTTTTTAGACTAAAGATTTGTCATTTGATTTTTACCTGCCTGTTCCTTCTCAGTTGAATACATATTAAAGACATTTTAAAGACTTGTTTTAATGATGAGCATATGTGTGAGTGTGTGTGTGTGTGTGTGTGTGTGTGTGTGTATGGGTGTGTGTGTGGGTGTATGGGTGTGTGTGTGTATGGGTGTGGGTGTGGGTATATGGGTGTGTGTGTGTGTGTGTGTGTATGGGTGTGTGTGTGTGTGTGTGTGTGTGTGTGGGTGTGTGTGTGGGTGTATAGGTGTGTGTGTGTGTGTGTATGTGTGTATGGGTGTGTGTGTGTGTGTATAGGTGTGTGTGTGTGTATGGGTGAGTGTGTGTGAGTGTGTATGGGTGTGTGTGTACATGTATGGGTGTAGGTGCTCACAGTGGCCAAAGAGCACCTACCCTCATACTCATATGAACAGAAGCTCTTTGTTTGAGTTTAAATGATGACACTTTAGTATTAGGCTGAAGATAGGACTCCATGGCTAAAAGAATGTACTGTTCCTGGAGAGGACTGGAGCCTGGCTCCCACCACATCTAGGCTGAACAACTGCCTAGAACTCAGTTCCAGTCTGAGAAGGAACAGACTTGAGTAAAAATCAAAATGACAAATCATATGGGTTGTATTTATCACTGGGTTGTCATCACAGACTCTCAGCAAACTGAGGGACCTGCAGTGGCTCTCTACAAGATCAGGGCTATCAACAGCCAGGCATGGGTAGAGGAGGGGCTCAAGGACTCCTAGGCCCACTTGCTGAACTATTTCCTATTGATAGATTCAGGGAGAGGGGAGTCATTGCCTTCAGTCGTATATTGAATGGTGACTCCACCAGGCCCAATAGACAATCTCAGTTGAATGGTCACATCAATGGTGACTCTAAAGGGCTTGCATACTTACATGCACAAGAAAACCTGAAAGTCATGAATCTAGGAAAGCAACTAATAATAATGAGTTGAGGATTGGTGAGGGTGGGAGGGAGATAAGAGAGGGTGGGAGGATGGAGCAATTAGAATGCATTATATGGGGCTGGAGAGGTGACTCAGCAGTTAATAGCACTGGCTGCTCTTCCAGAGGTCCTGAGTTCAATTCCCAGGAGCCACATGGTGGCACACAGCCACCTGTAATGAGATCTGGTGCCCTCTTCTGGCCTGCAGGCATTTTAGCAAGCAGAACATTGTATATATAATAAATTAATAAATCTTAAAAAAATAGAATGCATTATATGCATTGCTGTGGGATAATGATTTTGTACACTAGTTTAATAAAACACTGATTGGCCAGTAACCAGGCAGGAAGTATAGGTGGGATAAACAGACAAGGAGAATTCTGGGAAGTGGAAGGCTGAGTCAGCAGACACCAGCCTACTGTCCAAGGAACAGCATGTAACAGCACATAGGAAAAGCCACAGAACACATGGCAACATATAGATTAATATAAATAGGTTGAGTTTAAATGTAAGAGTTAGTCAGTGGATGGCCTAAGCTAATGGCCATACAGGTTATAAGCCTTTGTGTGTTTACTTGGTTCTAAGCAGCTGCAGGACTGGTAGGTGAGAGAGATTTGTCCTGTCCATGGGCCAGGTGGGACACAAAAACTAATTCATCTACAAGGCATGTATGAAATTGTCAAAGAACTAGATAAAGCATTTTTAAAAGATGTATATATAAACTAGGTATGGTGGTATACACTTTTAATCCCAGCATTCTGGAGACAGAGGCAGGCAAATCTCTGTAAATGTGAGGCCTGATCTACAGAGTGAGTTCCAGGACAGCTAGGGCTACACAGAGAAATCCTATCTTTAAAAAACAATATTAGAGCTGGGCAGTGGTGGCGCATGTCTTTAATCCCAGCACTTGGGAGGCAGAGCTAGGTGGATCTCTGTGAGTTCGAGGCCAGCCTGGGCTACCAAGTGAGTTCCAGGAAAAGGCACAAAGCTACACAGAGAAACCCTGTCTTGAAAAAACAAAAACCAACCAACCAACCAACCAAACAAACAAATAAATAAATAATACAATATTAGGACATAATTAATGAATTCATTATATATTAAAATACTTTTATTAAAGGTGATTTGCAATAGTACTATAATTAATGATTAGTTTACCTTTAATAAACAGATTGATATTTTTTTTCTTGCACAATTTCTTGTGATTTCACCTAGATGTGCCATTGAAACTTGGTTAAGCCAACTGCAGAAATCAGAGTAAGAATGAGAAGATCATTTATTTTGCCAGTGGTACCAACCTCGAACGTCCTTGAAAATTCCTTGGGGGTCACTAGAGATGCTCAGAACACCTCCTGAGAATGGCTGTACTTGGTAACAAGACTGCACACTCCATTGCATTCAGATGTTCAAGATACATACTTGAGATGTACCCTGTCAGTCTTCACATCTTAATAAAGGTGAGTTTGTTTTCCTTGAGGCCCCTGCTGTGAGTGTGACTGCAGCAGAATTGAACTTCATGAAATACAATTAGTCAATTTCTTTTATGCGTCTGATGGCTTGGGAGTTTTGAGGAGGTCGATTTTTGCCTTTTTTTTTTTCAGCTTTGCATATTGGTAATTGTGAAGTTTTTGATTGATGCTTCACTTTGACAAGACCCAGAGTTGTCTGCCTGTGGCTGTCCACAAAGCAAGAATAAGTCTTCATGAGCATTGGGAAGTGCTGCCCTGGATCAAGGTGCCCTTTTCTATCTCTTAGACAGAAACTGTTCCGTACATGTCTTCTGTGTTCTGTGTTCAGGGACAAACTATCAGTATGGCCTGCAGGGGAGACAGCTAGTAAAGGTTAAAGTGTCAGGGTGGACTCAGTCCTAAAGGTAACATCTGTGTCAAACTCTCTCCACCCAAGGCTCAGGGAACAGAGAAAGAGTGAAATTACCAGCCTCCAGTCTTAGATGCTGAACCAACCCAGATGGCACTACCTCTTGCTACTGAACTATTATTTACTGGTAGATTAAGGTAGAAAGGGCTCTGATTTTCAGCCTGGGCTCAAATAACCCTTTTGTACTGTCTCCTCCTATGGCATGATACACACCCTTACTTTAGTGCTGTGACTATGAATAACCATTCCAGCAAAAGCATGTGAGCATTTTCATTTTGGTTGTGCACATCTTCAGTGTCAGCGAAACCCCATCTGATGGCAGCTGGTATTGAAGGCTCCCAATAGTTCTACCCCATTTGTGCTCTCTCCTCTGTGAACTCTAACAGTGCATTTTACTGCAAGCTTGACATCTCCTTGTTTCATGTGTTTTGGTTTCTTTAAACCATGTCTTAAGTATAGATCTTGTCTACTCTGTTGTGAGCTCTTTGAAACTAAAGCTTTGACTTACCAAAAAATATTTCAGTTTATTTACTTTACGTGTATATGTGTGCCTGTGTGAGTTTATGTGCACCACATGGGTGAAAGCACTGGCAGAAGCCAGGAAATGCATTACATCTTCTAGAACCGGAATTACAGGCTGGTGTAAGTTTTCTGGTGTTGTTTCTGGGAACCAAGTCCAGATCTGCTACAAGAGAAATAAGTTCTCTCTCTCTCTCTCTCTCTCTCTCTCTCTCTCTCTCTCTCTCTCTCTCCCTCCCTGTCTGTATCAATATGTCCCATCTTTTTCTTCATCCCCTTCCTACCCCTCTTTTTATTCTGCTTCTTTTCTTCTTTGGATTTATTTACTTATTTTTTAAATTTTATGTGTTTACATGTGTGTCACCACATATATATGTGCACCACATATGTGTCTGGAGGCCCCAAAGAAATTCTCCTGAAAAAAACCAACCAAACAAACAAAAAAACTGGAGTTACAGGTGGTTGTGAGTCTCCATGTGGGTGCTAGAAATTGAACCTAGGTTCACTGCTGGAGTAGCAAGTGCTGTTTGTATTGTAGCTCCAATGGAAAGGGATTCTGGGAGTCAGGAGTCAAGGAATATCACAAAGTCACCATGAGCATAGCAGCTTACAGCTCTGCTCCAGTGAAAGGTTTCCTCACAGTAACAACTCTGTTCTACAAGAGGAAGGTTTCTCCTGAGAAACTGTTACATATCTCCTCAGCTCTGCTCATGCTCTGGTTACTTCTCTGCTCTACTCCATTCTTGTAAAAGAAGGTCTCACCCAAATCTCATTCATGAGATTTGTTGGGAAGGAAGATTCCAGGTGCCAGGGTGAAAAGGGGCAGCTCTCAAATGAACAGGTGCAGGGCTTATAGCTACCCTATGGCTTCTTAGGGGTGGAGTTTTTCCAGGGTAAAGATTCTCAGAGTAGAAATTGGTCATATTTGAATTCCTGAATTTGGATAAGTTCAGAGGTTGGCTGGATTTTGTGATCAGGAATTGACTGGTTTCATGCTCAGGGATTGGTTGGATTTCCTGCTCAGGGATTGGTTGGTTTTTGTACTGAGCTGGTCAGGGGCAGAATATATAGGCTCTGGGTTCAGGGCCAGGGAGTATTTCTTTGGCTGGCTGTTTTACCCTACACTCTTAACTGTTGAGTCATCTCTCAGCTCCAATCTCCTTTTACATTTTAAAGCCACATGTTACCTAGAGTAGCAATTTTCAAGTACAATGTTATCTAAAGTGCTTTATAAAATAAAAGGTCTCACTTGCATACCTAAGACTAGAATGATCAGGGTAACTGAAACTCACAGAATTTATTAATATTCCCATGCCTTCATTTTTTGTCACCACTGAGGTATTGAAATGCTTTAAAATCTATAAAGGAATTGTGCTTACACATGCTACCATTGCAGTTGTTTTTAATAACTGATGTACTTCTTTTCAAAACATGTTTTTACTTTGAAAATTTTGTGACTATGTACAATGTATTTCAGTCACATGCTTCCTCCACTGCTTCCCTCCATCCCTGCCTGGAATTCCTCAACATGACTCCCTAAGTTCCTGTCTCTTCCTACTACCTCTTCCCATTCTCTGACTAATGATTCTCCCCCAGTCCTCCTAAGTACAATTAGTGCTATACATATATCCGCTGGGGGTTGGACAACCTACCAACATCAGTGGCCATACTCCCAAAGAAAAGTGACTCTTGAGGAATAGAGAGATAGTTCAGCAGTTAATATCATCTACACTCCTATCAGAGGACCGGAGTTCAGTTCCTACCATCCATTTTGGGTGGCTCTGCATCTGTGTGTGTGTGTGTGTGTGTGTGTGTGTGTGTGTGTGTGTGTGTGTGTGTGAGACCTATGTTTCTGTTGCACCCAGAGGCCACAAAAGGGCATCAGATCTACAGGTATCTCCAAATGGGTGGTGGTAATTCCAGCTCTAGAATACTCTACACCCACTTCTGGAGTATGTGAACATCTGCCCACATGTACATAGACACATGATTTCACAAATAAAAGTATTTTACAAGAAATAAATAACTCTGTATCTGTTGGGAGCAGTAACTACCAGCAGTGCTCTCAAGCTCCTCTTCCATCCATACTGATATTGATTAGCTTGGTCTTGTACAGGTCTTGTGCAAGTAACCACAGTGTCTGTGAGTTCATGTGAGCCACAGCCATGCCATGTCTAGAGGATATTCCCCAGGACCTTTCCTTGTCCTCCATTACTTAATACTTCCCATTCCCTCTTTCTATATGTTACCTGAGCCATGTATGGGAGGATTTTGATATAGATGTCTTATTTAAGGGTGAATACTCACAGTCACTTACCAGTCATCTCAGCATGTGAATCGTTTACCTCTAAATTGTTAATGTCCTTTGACACATTATAAGATGAATGATTTGCATTTGTTCTTGTGTATGCTTACATTTCCTTTATCCTCTTCATTTAATTTGGTGAGCCACATGTATTAAGAATGCATCCACTTTTTGTCTAGACTCTCTAGCTTGTTGGGATATAGGTTTTCAATAAAATCCCTAATGATTTTTGCGCTTCACTGGAATTGGTTAAAATAATTCTCTTTTCTATCTCTAATTTTATTAATTTAAGTTTTTCCTTAGCTTTGCTATGGGATGCATAATTTTGCTGATTTTTTTTAAGAGAGCTAAATCTTGAATTCTATGTATTAATTTTTTAGTCTCAATTTCATCAACTTATGTTGTGACATTCATTAATTTTTGTTACTTTTTTTGTTTTTCGAGACAGGGTTTCTCTGTGTAGCTTTATGCCTTTCCTGGAACTCTCTCTGTAGACTAGGCTGACCTCAAACTCATAGAGATCTGCCTGCCTCTGCCTCCCGAGTGCTGGGATTACAGGTGTGAGCCACCACCGCCCAGCAATTCCTGTTACATTTTTAATGAGGAGTTATTCTCTCCTATCATGTGGGTTCTAGGACTGAGCTTTTACTTTCAGTGTTGGTGTCATGTACCTTTATTTATCTGCTGAACTTTTTGAGGGTCCTATTTCAAGATTTATTATTTATTTCTATCTACTGCATTTAGAATTCACTGCTTCTTGCTTTTATAGGACTGAGATGCACTATTAGGTTGTTTATTTGCTATTTTTCAGATTTGTTTTTAATGTAGGCACTTGAAGTTCTGAATCTTATTCTTTGAACTTCCATATCTATGTCCCAAGAGTTCTGCTAAGTTATGCTCTCATTTGTATCTGATTCTTCGAATCTAAAATTTTTCTTTTTTTCTTGCAGTGACCCAATTTTCAAGTTCAGTTTTGAAGTGTTCATGTAGTTTTTCTTACTGATAATTTCTTGTTTTATTCCATGATGATCTTATAAGTTAACAGAAATCTTTATTCAAGAGAAATCTTTTTAATTCTTTTGAGTATTTAAAGACTTTAGTGTCTATGATATGATCAATTTTTAGAAAAAGTTTTATTGGACACTGAGAAGAACATGCATTCCACAGCTGTAGGTAGGATACTCTGAACATATTTATTAAATTCAGTTGATCTGTGATATAGATTAACTCTGAAATACTTCTGTTGATTATTGATTTTAGATACCTAGCTAAAAATGAGACTAGGCATTTTAAAATCTTCTACTACTTTTGAGTCATGACTTATCTACTGATTTTTCATGCCCTTTAGTGTTTCATGAAATTGAGAGAATTGACATTTAATGCAAAATATTCATTATTGTTATGTCTTCCTGATTAATCATTCCATTTATTACTGTGTAGTGACCTTTATCTCCTCTGATGAATCTTGGTTTGAACACTAGTTTATCACATACTGGAAAAGCTATAACAGCTATATTTCAGATTCCATTTGATAGGTTCATTTCTTTCTCTTGACTCTGATTTTAATATAACTATAAGTATTAGAAACATTCATTATATTATTACTAGGTTTACTTTGGGTCATCACTAAAAGTGTCAAGTGAGGTTCTGAAGAGAAGACCCTTATTTAAGAGTGAGTGTTACTTTTGCAGAGGACCCAAGATCAATTCCTATCACCTACATTAGGCAGCTTACAACAACCTATAATTTCAGCTCCATCTGGGGTACCCAACAGTCCCTTCTCATCTCTGGGACAACTGTATCCACATGCACACACACACACCCTACCTGCAGACATACAAATATACAAATAATTTTTAAGTAACTGAAAACAAGAACCACTAAACATAATTAAAACTGAATTTTGTTTATGAACCTTTAATTTCATCAAATCTCATCCATTTTTAGTTGACATATAAATTACATATTTTAAGTGTACCACATATTTATTGATTCTTTTCTCATGTAGCCCAGACCACACCTAAATTCACTTTGTAGCTGAGGATGACCTTGATTTCCTGATGCTCTGCTCCACCTCCCAAGTCAGTATACCTACAGACCAGGATCACTATACTCATTTTATGTGGATCTTGGAATTGAACCCAGAGCTTTGTCCATTCAAGGCAAGTGCTTCCCCAACTGAGACATATCCCAGCCTCTTCAGATGGGGTTATTTTTTGTTGTTTGTTTGTCAATGTCTTTTTGTAGAAAAGTGGTGTATTATCTTAATTTTATAAAAGGTTTTTTTGTTGTTGTTTTTTTTGTTTTTGTTTTTGTTTTTTTTGTTTTTTTTTTTTTTTAGTTTTTCGAGACAGGGTGTCTCTGTGTAGCTTTGCACCTTTCCTGGAACTCGCTTTGGAGTCCAGTCTGGCCTCAAACTCACAGAGATCTGCCTGCCTCTGCCTCCCAAGTTCTGGGATTATAAAAGTTTTATACTGAAATGTATTATGGGATGCTATGAAAATTCTATACATGCATACAGTATTTGATGATCACACTAGAGAAGTCAGAGTTTGTGTTTCTTAACCATTATTATCCTTATGTTGGGAAGTCTACATTTCCTCTCTTCTAGATTTCCATAAAATGTAAGTTCACCATGAATTGCAGTCCCTGAAGCTTATCTCTCCTAGTTAACTCTATTCAGGGCCATCCTCCAGCCTGTGGATTCTCCATTCCCTGCTCTTCTCAGGCTCCACTCTTGTCTAGTTTGCTCCCTTCTTCTAACCTTATCCATGTTTTGACACATATGGGCACAGGATAAAATTCTAATCTATTCTAATCAAGGCAACAGTATCTATCTTCTGAAACCTTGATTATTTATCGAGAGTAAACTCATCCAAAGCATTGCCTGGTGATTCTGTTGCTAATTTTAAATATATTTTCGTATTTGCACTAATTATTCTTTAGGCTTCTTGGGTATGAGTTTTGTTGACTTCTCTTAATTTTGAAAGATTCTTTGCTATTATAGTTTTATTATTTCTTTTGCCTGGCGTATAAGGATAAAAATCAAGAGTGTAAAATATTTTCTGTTTTCTAAAGTACTAACCAGATTAATAAAATGCAAATGCATACAAATGTGTCATAAAAATACAGACAAACATAATAATTAAACTCAATAAAGAAATATTTTATATTGTTTTCACTATACTAGAAAAAAATCTTTCTTTTTGCTCTTGACTGGATGAGATGTGGCTGGCTTTTTCAGGTGCTAGATACCTTATCTTTCCCCCACATAATTTACTGTGATGTGGTATTTGTTAGGTCTCAGACAGTCCATATATCTACAAATGAGCCCAAGCTGAAATATAGAAGGATTTCTGGCCATTAGATAGAAGTCAGCATTCCTTGGGAATTCATGAAACCAGTTTCTATCTGCCAAAGGGAGTCATTTCACTTACGTCTGGCAGAAAGGGACATTTGGCTCTCCAATGACATATACCTGTAGCTGCATATCAAAGCACATGACAGGCTCCAGGCTTCTTCAGTCCTTATTCATAAGTACTTGGCTTAGATTTCAAAGTTCAATGAGCTTCCTGGCCCTTCCCCCTTTTCAGTTACTCTCCATAATGTAGACACTCTTGCTATGCTCTCTTTGCTATCTCTTGCTTTCCTTCAATCTCCTCTATTTTCTCTTGATCACTCATGCTCTCTTGCATGATCTTGTATCTCTCACAGTTACCTCTGACCATGTCCAGTCTATCTCTTCTTCTTTCTGCTCTGGACTCTTCCAGATGCCTCTGGATATTTTCTCTCTTACATGCAATAAATGCCTTCCCCCATATGAAGCAGCCATTTTAGCAGTTTCTGTACTGAGCCCCGTCACATACAATATTGTGAGCAGAATTAGCTCTTCATCTTTTCATGTGCGTTTTGTCTGAGTATTTTACTACAGTAACTAAAGTGAAACTAGCCCAACACTTTCTAACTTGATTCACCAACTTACCATTCCTATATATCGACTCTCAATAGTTGAGTAAAAAAGGAAAGAACAGAACAGAGAATTTATGCCCCATAACTCACTCTTTTTGTAACTCTCAGGCAAGTAGAGCTTGTGTCTTTTCACTGCTGAATTCACTGTGGAGATGATAAAAATTAAGAGTGTTTTATTTTAAAGGACCCATAAAAATTTGACAGCTCTGCATCCATCTGATAGCATCTCCCTGTCCATATATTACTCCTCTCACAGCAAGGCCATGAGGTCTGCAGAGGAGGTATTAGACCCCTGGTGAGTGGCATATATGGCTCAGAGCAAGAGGGAGTCAGGTGTGACTCAGATCGAATACTGCATTCTGTACATTGAGCCTGCAGCCGCAGGGCAGCAGCAAAGATTTGCTCCTCCTGAGTTATGAAAAGAAAGAAGAAATGGGATATGACAAAGTCCAATTGCATTTGTTGATTTGGGATCCAGACAGGATCTGGTCTCTATGCAGCTGTTTGCTGTCTGACTCAAGCATGTCACTGTTTTTTAATTCTTTCATCTGTGATAAGGTGTAGGGTATTTGCAGTGATCACCTCCTTGGGTATGGTGCAGGACAATAGTAATAATGGCCCCTATGTGTTTACCATTCTCATGGTGCAAACAATGTCAACTTACAGTTACTACTAAGATATGACCACATGATAGGGGAAAGAGAAGACCAGACACCTTCGTCTTTGTTTCTAGCCTCTCTACTGGTGAGTTTACATTATTGAAATCTGGTACTAACCACCATTGTGATTGTTAGGTTACAGATCTTTAGCTGCCAGGCTTTCTTTCTTCTACTGCAGGCCTCCAGCAACTCTCCCTGGATAGAAGCAGTTAGCAAAACCAACTGTGAACTTGAAGCCCTCAGAATTGACCTCTGCCCACCACCCTGAAGCCTCAGGCTTGCCCCACACTCATTGCCCATACCCAAGATGGCCTTGAATTTTAGCTGATGCTAATGTGCCTACTTGCCTTTAGCAGATAGGTGTAGAGTATGAGGTACAGAATTTGTCCCTTCACCCCCAAAAATGTACAACTGCAAGAAATCCAGCTCTGTTCTCTCTAACTAAAGAGTCTATTTTACTTCAAGGGCACTCTGCCATGTTACACATGGTGGCAACCTCTGCTAATCAATCTCTATGTCAGTATCTAATCATGGCTGTCTCTGACTGTGAACCTGCATCTTTTATAATGCTCCTCCACATCAGTAATTCATCATGGTTGCCTATGGCCATGAAGCTAATTTTCTTAATACAGCTATCCTGAAGAGTGATCATGCCTTTGATCCAGATATTGAGGTGGGAAGGCACACCTTTAATCTGGGCCACACCTTCTGCTGTAAACCTGTATAAAGACAATGGAAGAAGGAAGAGTTCCCCATTCTTCTTCTGCTTGCCCTCACCTTGTCAGCATATCCATTCCTTCACTGGCATTGGAGTCTACTTCTTCAGGATTCCAGCATATGCAGAAGACCAGCTGAGACACCCAGCCTCATAGGACTGAGCAATTGCATTCTTGGATCTTCTATTCCCAGTTAGTCATTGTTGTACTGTAGCCTCTAAGACATTCACACACACACACACACACACACACACACACACACACACACACACACATATGGAGAGAGAGAGAGAGATTCCATAAGTTCTGTGACTCTAGAGAACCCTGACTAATATACCCCACACAAAAGCATAATACCAGAATAAAGAAATGATTACATTTTAGTCTGGCCTAGTGAACTAGTAGTTTGTTACTGATGTTATCTTATAGGAGTATAAATGAGAAGTCACTAACAGGAGCATGTGTGACTCAAAGGGAGCTGTCTCATTGAAAAACCCTGAAGCTGCATCTCTGGAGCTCTCTGTATGACTTTCAGGAGGCTGGGCTGCCTGGTGGATCCCCTCTCCCTAGGGGATCTCCTCTCCCTGGGGAATTTTCTCTCCCCAGCAACAGTTACTGCTTCTGTACCCTTGGAGAGGGGCCTTGGGATTCTTGTGAATTTCCTAAGGTTTTCAGAGGGTTATAAGTTTTGTGAACTTACTGAGCCCTGTCAGTTTTGCTTAATTCCATAGTTCCACGAGCCTCCTCCCAGAAGTAACATTCAGAAGAAGTAGCTCCTCAGCATAGCCATCAATTCCTCTCTGCCTCGTGACTGCAGTCAGCATTTCCGCATCACTAACACTGCCTTTTCTTGGAGTTGGTCATGGATAAATATGAGTCTAAAGGACAAGTTAAGAATCACACAATGACCACTGGCTTGATGGAGCTGTATTAATGCATGCAAACTCCAAAATCCTAAGTCCATTTGAGGGTGCTAACATCAGCTGTGGTAAGGAGAGCCAGGCAACCGTGGGATGGCAAGGCATTGAGTGCTGCCTTCTGCCATCCTTTCTGCTCTGTAGCCTTACTTCTTCCACAGTTCCACTTTCATCCATTGTGGAGTTATGCCCAGTCTTTTTACACTTTTTAAGACCAATAATGCCTCTTTTTAAAGGTAAATTATCCATAGTCAGGAGTTAGGCCAAGAAAGTTAGACCAAGAGGAAGTGAATAACTCTGAATTAGCAATATGTGTCTGTTAATATCTTGAGAATAGGCTCCAGAGCATTCAATAAAATAACATCAGAAAGAAATAAAACACACTAGATTGCTAGGATACCTGCCTGGGTGATTGTTTTATTGTAGAGTGATAGTCAGTAGCAAACAGTGACAATAGCTACCTCAAAGAAATACAAAATGCTTCTTAGAGGTGTGGTAAAGGGGAAAAATGGTAACCATCCATGGAGGGAACCTTCCTCCTGGTACCTACCCATTCAGTCTGAAGAGATGCTCCTTTTAAATCTAGTTTCCAAAGCAGGGGAAACTAGCTACTGTAAGACAACTGTAATTACAGAGGCAGGTGGGATACCAAGTGTTTTCTCTTCTTTCTCTTCTTCTTCTTCACCTTCACCTTCTCCTTCTTCCTCCTCCCCTCCCTTCCCATCCTCCTCTTCTACTTCTTCTCTTTCTCTGTCTCTGTCTCTGTGTGTGTGTTGTGTGTGTATATGTGTGTGTGTGTGTCTGTGTGTGCGCGTGTCTGTCTGTCTGTCTATCTGTCAATGATCCACTAATTACCAAGGTTCATTTAGGTTGTATTTACACTTGACCATGACCACTGATCAATTAGTCAACTTAACAACAACAACAACTATAAAATAATGCTAGGTTCCTATGAAAAATCTCCAGAATTTTATTCAACTTAATAAAACACACACACACACACACACACACACACACACACACACACACACAGCTACAGAGAGAGAGAGAGAGAGAGAGAGAGAGAGAGAGAGAGAGAGAGAGAGAGAGACTGATTCATGTAGCACATGCTATGTTGTTGAGAGTGGCATAGAACTTCTGGTACTGCCTTTACCTCCAAGTGCTGGAATTTCATGTGTATACCACCATATTCTTGGTTTATGCTGTTCTAGAGATTAGACACAGGGCTTTATACCTGCTAGACAAGCATTCTACCCCTTGAGTTACATTTCCAGCCAACATAAATAATTTACTAATTCTTACTCCAGAATCATGGCTGCCAGCATTCAGGTTATTAGGTATAAGAGGAAAATATTTTGCAACTGTCCAAGGTATCTTTGGCAAGAAGACCAGCCATCTAACCCAGACTGAAGCTTGCAACTGGCAAATGGGAAATGTGACAGGTTAGGTGGGAATAAAGAAATTTCAAAATAGAGAAATTTTTTTAATGAAATGTTTTGTTGATGAGATGAACATAGTCAAGGTAAAACTTGGAAGAGTAATATGTCATATGTCCATGAGGTGACTCTAGGGTCCTGGAACATGTGAGTAATCAAAGAGTTATACAAGGGCCAATGTGTCATGGAAACAAAATCAACAGAGAGAGTGAAGGGCAGAATACATGCTTTCTCTCAATACATGAATGGATGTAGCTTTTTTCACTTCACAGAATTCTAGTGTTCTGATTTACACACCATGAAAATAAGACCTACAAACAGAAGAGAAGCACACGTGAATTAAAAGAACCGAGACTTTTGGAGAAGACTTTGTTAGGAAAGGATCTAATTCTAATTCTGTTGCTTGAGACAGACAGCAAGATGTTAAGAGAAAATAAGGAAATCAGGGCTGGATAGAGAGTTCAATATTTCAGATTGCTCTCTGCTTTTCACTTTCCATCTCCCACAACAGTCAGCTCCCAGCTGCTATAACTCTAGTTAGAGGATCAGAAACTGTCTTTTGGCCTCTTTGAACACCTACACATGCATGTACACACATGCTATTCACACATTTGACATAGAGAAAGAGAGAGACAGAGACAGAGACAGAGAGACAGAGTCAGAGAGAGACAGAGAGGAAAGAGAGAGGAAGCTTTTTAAGAATGAAGGTCACTTAGGGATGCTTCTTATAGGCTTCATAGAAAATGTGGTCTTAAGAGAGACATTTTGATAGAAAAGGAATCTAGATCAGTGTTAAGACAAATGGAGTATTTAATAGTCTTAGTTATAAACTATTGTCTTATAATATAGAAAAATATTGAGTCTTAAATAATAGTCATATTTTTTCTTCAAAAGCAAATGAAAAATAGAACCTAAACACATCATGTCTCTTTAAACCACTTTCCCCTGAGCCTTCAATCATGATTTGAAAGGACCAGGATGAATGTTGAGAAAAAATGTTCTGTATTCTGATGCAAAACCCCTGCAGGCTTCCTCTTACCAATGAATTATTTGCTTAGCGAAGGACGTGGAATTATTTTTTCGCCCTCATTAATTCATGGAGAGGAGTATTGTTTTCTACATTCCTGTCAGCCACAGTTTTTTTTTTTTTTTTTTATTTCTTGTATTGACCTAATAATGTCAATGTTTAACTTTACTTCTTAGATTCTTCACAGCATATCAGGCTCTCGGTGGATACATAGTTTTTAATAGAGAATCCTTTCTAGCCACAAGGTTGTGATGAAAAAGTGAGGTAAAAGCATCCAAACAGATTTCAGGTTCTAGATCTGTGCATCTCTTACAGATCCTTCAGGAGTATGGTTCTATATGAAACAAATGCTCCCCTAACCCCACTCCTGGTACTGTTAGGTTTCTGTTGGTTTATGTCTATAAAAGCAATGTTGAATTTTTCCATCCTTGACTCCTTGTAAGAGAAGGTAGGAGATGGTTTGTAGTAATTACCATCTTGACAGGATCTAGACTCACAGAAGAGTCTATTCTCTGGGCATGTGCATGAGGGATTATCTAGAATATGTTAATTATGGTGAGAAGATCCAGCCTAAATGTGGTTGGTATTACTCCATAGGCTAGGTGCTCAGACTAAATTAGATGGAGAAGGTAAGCTGAGCACCACCATTCATCTCTCTTTGCTTCCTGACTGTGGGTGCCATGTGACCAGCTGCCTTGCCTTTCTGTTGCTATGCCTTTCTCAGCATGCTGGACTGGATTCCATAAAAATGTGAGAAGCTCTTCATCCCATAAGCTGACCCTTTTTTTAATTATTATATTTGTGTTTGAATTTTTCACATCAGCCATGGGTTCCCCTGTCCTCCAACCTCCTGTCACCACCCCCACCTTCCCCCCATCCCCACCCATCTCTTCCCATCTCCTCCAGGGCCAAGACTCCCCTGGGGATTCATTTAAACCTGGTGGATTCAGTACAGGCAGGTCCAGTCCCCTCTTTCCAGGCTGAGCAAAGTGTCCCTCTGTAAGCCAAAGGTTCCAAACAGCCTGCTCATGCACTAAGGACAGGTCTGGGTCCCACTGCCTGGGTGCCACCCAAATAGTTCAAGCTATTCAATTGTCTCACTTACCCAGAAGGCCTGATCCAGCTGGGGGCTCCACAGCCTTTGCTTCATCATTCATGTGCTTCCATTTATTTGGCTATTTGTCCCTGTGCTTTTTCCAATCTTGGGATCAACAATTCATGCTCTTACAATCCATCCTCTTTCTCAACAATTGGTCACCTGGAGCTCCACCTGGGGCCTGGCTGAGGATCTCTGCATCTACTTCCCTCAGTTATTGGATGAGAGTTCCAGCTTGACTGGTAGGGTGTTTGGTCATCTGACCACCAGACTAGGTCAGATCAGGCTTTCTCTCGACCATTGCCAGCAGTCTACAGAGGATGTATCATCATGGATTTAAGGGGACCTCTCCAGCACTCTGCCTATTTCTGGTCTCATGTGGTCATCATTCATCATGGTCTGTTATTCCTTGTTCTGCCTTTCTGTTCTTGATCCAGCTAGGATCTCCTGCTCCCCTAAGCTTTCTTTCCCTCAAAACTTGCCCTTCATTACTCCCACTGTCATCCAGGTTGTTCATGTAGATCTCATCCATTTCTCTGTCATTGGGTGATCCCTAGGTCTTTCCTAGAGTACCGTTTTCTAGGTAGCCTCCCTGGAGTTGTGTAGCAGTCTAGTCATCTTTGTTTTTCATCTAGTATCCTCCTGTGGGTGAGTACATACCATGTTTGTCCTTCTGAGTCTGGGTTACCTCACTCAGGATGATTTTTTTCTAGATTCATCCATTTGGCTGCAAACCTCATGATGTCATTGTTTTTCTCTTCTGAGTAGTACTCCATTGTGTATATGTACCATATTTTCTTTATCCATTCTTCAGTTCAAGGGCATCTAGGTTGTTTCCAGGTTCTGGCTATTACAAACAATGCTGATATGAACATAGCTGAGCAAATGCTCTTGTGGTATGATTGAGCATTCATTGGGTATATGCCCAAGAGTGCCACAGCTGGGTCTTGGGGGAGATGGATTCCCAGTTTTCTAAGGAAGCACCATATTGATTTTCAAAGTGGCCGTACAGCTTGCATTCCCACTAGCAGTGGAGGAGAGTTTCCCTTGCGCCACATCCACTCCAGCATAAGCTGTCGTCTGTGTTTTTCATCTTAGCCTTTCTGACAGGTGTAAGGTGGTATCTCAGAGTCATTTTGATTTGCATTTCCCAGATAATTTGGGATGTTGAGCAATTTCTTAAGTGTCTTTCAGCCATTTGAAATTCCTCTGTTGAGAATTCTCTGTTTAGTTCTATAGCCCATTTCTTCATTGGACTGTTGGGCATTTTGATGTCTAATTTCTTGAGTTTTTTTATATATTCTGGATATCAGCCCTCTGTCAGATGTGGGGTTGGTGAAGACCTTTCCCCATTCTGTAGGCTGTCATTTTGTCTTGTTGACCATGTCCTTTGCTCTACAAAAGCTTCTCAGTTTCAACAGGTCCCATTGATTGATTGTTTCTCTCAGTGTCTATGCTACTGGTGTTATATTTAGAAAGTGCTCTCTGGTGCCAATGCATTCAAGAGTACTTCCTACTTTCTCTTCTATGAGGTTCAGAGTAACTGGATTTATGTTGAGGTCTTTGATCTACTTGGACATAAGTTTTGTGCACGGTGACAGATATGGATCTATTTGCAGCCTTCTACCCATTGACATCCAGTTATGCCAGCACCATTTGTTGAAGATGCTTTCTTTTTTCCATTGTACATTTTTGGCTTCTTTGTCCAAAATTATATGTTCATAGGTGTGCAGGTTAATGTCAGGGTCTTCAATTCGATTCCATTGGTCCTCATGTAAGTTTTTATGCCAGTACCAAGCTGTTTTTATTATGGTAGCTCTATAGTAGAGCTTGATGTCGGGGATTGTGATGCCTCCAGAGGTTGTTTTATTGTACAGGATTATTTTGGCTATCCTGGAATTTTTGTTTTTTCCATATGAAGCTGAGTATTATTCTTTCCAGATCTGTGAAGAATTGTGTTCGTAATTTGATGGTGATTGCTTTGAATCTGTAGATTGCTTTTGGTAAGATCGCCATTTTTACTATGTTAATCCTACCTATCCATCAGCATAGGAGGTCTTTCCATTTTCTGACATCTCCTTCAATTTCTTTTTTCAGGGACTTAAAGTTCTTGTCATATAGTTCCTTCACATGCCTGATTCTTAAACCAAACAAAGATGCAACAAAGAAAGAGAACAACAGACTGATCTCCCTCATGAACACTGATACAAAAATACTCAATAAAATACTGGCAAACAGACACCAAGAACACATCAAAACAATTATCCATCATGATCAAGTAGGCTTCATCCCATGGACAAAAGTCCATCAATGTAATACGCCATATAAACAAACTCAAAGAAAAAATCCACATGATCATCTCACTAGATGCAGAAAAGGCATTTTACAAAATCCAACACCCCTTCATGATAAAGGTCTTGGAGCGATCGCCAATACAGGGAACATACCTAAACATTATAATAGCAATCTACATCAAGCCAACAGCCAACATCAAATTAAATGGAGAGAAACTCAAAGCAATACCACTAAAATCAGGAACAAGGCAAGGCTGTCCCCTCTCCCCATACTTATTCAATATAGTACTTGAAGTTCTATCCAGAGCTATAAGACAACGTAAGGAGATTAAGGGGATAGAAATTGGATAGGAAGAAGTCAAGCTCTCCCTATTTGCAGATGACATGATAGTATACATGAGTGACCCCAAAAATTCAACCAAGGAACTGATACAGATAATAAAAACCTTGAGCAACATAGCAGGATACAAGATCAACTCAAAAAAAAGCAGCCCTCCTATATACAGTAGACAAACAGGCTGAGAAGGAAATCAGAGATACATCACCCTTTACAATAGCCACAAATGTTATAAAATACCTTGGGGTTACTCTAACTAAGCATGTGAAGCTGATCCTTTTAAAGTAATTGCTCATAGTGGTAGGAAAGTTAACAATACTCATTGATTTCTTTCGTTATTGATGATCACCCTTGAATATAAACCAGTTTCACTTTGATCAACCTCTTCTCTCACACTCCCTCTTCTTCCTGGTGCTCCCCAGCCCAGCAGCCACTACAGTATGGGAAGTGAGTAAGGGTTGAGATCATGATTCTCTCTAACCTCTTCTCACCTCATATCTCCTAAAGCAACACAACTTCCTAGGAGCCAGTTTTCCACATCTCCCTTGTTCTGATCCAGATAATGCAACTATGGACCCTGAACATACTTCCCTCCTTCTGTTTGAACTCTGTTGGCCATAAGAAATGAAAACCAGAAAATGTTTTCCAATGAGACCAGATTTACAATTAGGAAGCATGAAAGTTAAGACTGAAGCTCAATCTCTCACTGCTGTGATGGTGGCCTCAAGGAGGCATAAGGACACCTACAGCTGAGAGCTCTGATGTGAGACCTTTGCAATCAGAATTCTGTCATGTTAAATTAACTGACCCTTGTGAAAGGATTTTTAAGAGCTCAATTACTAACAGTAACTTTGCTTGACATAAAATTCACACAGGATGCAATTACTAACAGCTTAATTGATAGAGAATTTAAAGGACACATAATTTACCCCTTTAAGATTTCTAATTCAGTACTGCATGGGGTAGCTATAGGCAGCTGCATTTTGCCATCAGAACTTACCTTTGTCATTACAATTATTTTGTTGTTTAAGCTTAATGCTCTTTAATTTTAATTTGGAGTGATAAAGAAGCAAAATAAGAGAATAAAAAAATTAAGTAAATAAATGTTTTGAAAGTCTTAAAAATAGCATGCAAGAATTATTCAGAAAGAAAGGAACAATGAAAACTTACAAAGTGCTACATGTTTTCATGTGTGTCCAGTGAGCACTGTGACTCATGAATGAAGCATGGTATTTTGATACCAAGGACATTAAACTGGCTATCAATTAAGTAAAACTTTTACAGGCAAATAATTTAACTGCAATCCAGTTTCCAAATATTATCAAAAAGGAAAGGAAAGAAATGACCTCTCTTTGGTTTTGTCTATAGTTTATTCGATAAAACATAGTATAGCCTTGTTTGATCATCAGCCCTCAAAAAACAATCCTATCTTTTCACTGTCTCCTCTCAGGCCATTCGTCTTTGCGACCTAGCTGAGTTCGAAACTCCATTGGCTATCTTTGAATTCTATATATTTAGTCTTTTAAGAGGGACACCAGCTATTCCCAATGAGAAGTCTTGGTGTTCATGAAGTGATGAAGCGTCTTTCTCCTTTGAAAGCAATTGCACAACATTTTCCACATGAGTCTACTTCTTCCCCAAATCTCAGACCTCCAGGCTGCATCCCAGTACAAATGTGCTGTTAGTGTCACTCACCTCCTTAATATCAGACCCCTGGCTGGTTGACCTTGTGGAAAGAAAATCCTGCTGATGCACCCTCCTAGATTGTCAGCTGAGGCAGTTTCTTGGAGTCTCTTTCCTTCACTGACCCACTAGCACTTTCTCAGTAGGGATTCTGCTGTCTGACTTTGTCCCTTGTCTGTCCCAACTTGCCTTGGACCCTGCTTATATATTATTCAGCTCTTCTCTCCTGATGCTGTGAGTTTATGTCTGGCCCAGCATTTGCTGCTTTTCTCACATCCATCTGACTTACTGATATTGACCCCAGGCTTTGAAGATGCTGCTAGTAACACTTCCTCACTATAAGTGGTATCTTCACAACAATACTTTCCCCCCATTAATGTATGTAAACATCTAAGTACTTCCTGTTAAAAAGAATGTTTACTGTGTTTTGGGGGGGTGTTATTGTTGCTTTTCTGAAATAAGATCTTATGTAGTCTGAGCTTCTTGGCTGAAACTGGTTATGTAACTAAGAATGGCTTTGCACTCCTGATCCTCAGACCTCCACCTCTTAAGTGCTCGAAGTAGGGGTGTGAGCAACCATGCCCTGTGTCAGTGTTGTTGAGGACCAAAGCTGCAGCCATTCCCATGCTAGGCAAGCACATTAAAAATTGAGCTAAACTCCCAGAATGACATTTCAGTTCTTTAGATGAATAAAAGTTGATATATTTGAACGTATCCTAACATATGGTACTCACTATACTGTTTTGGAATTAAGGAATTTTGATCATTTTCTTGGTAGTATATTATGTTAGAAAATGTCCATTAATGTGAAGAAGTCTTAAATTGCCATTGTGCTTAGCATGCAACAAAGTATGTGTGGAATACTGACTGATTGAAGGAGTACTTTAAATTAAGGACATTCTTTACATTTTATTATATTTTACTTAATAAAATATTTTTCATATATTGTTCCAGGAGATCAGGAGAATCCATACAGAGAAAGTGCTAAAGAATCAGAGAAGGAAAGAGACTCCAGATTCCTCCAAGGAACTGCCTCAGCTGACAATCTAGGAGGGTGCATCAGCAGGATTCTCTTTCTACAAGGTCAACCAGCCAGAGGTCTGATATTAAGAAGGTGACACTAACAGCAGATTTGTACTGGGATGCAATCTGGAGGACTGAGAGTTGAGGAAGTAGACTCATGTGGAAAGTGTTGTGCAATTGCTTTCAAAGGAGAAAGCTGCTTCATCACTTCATGAACACCAAGACTTCTCATTGGGAATAGCTGGTGTCCCTCTTAGAAGACTCAATATATAGAATCCAAAGACAGACAGACAGACAGACAGACACACACACACACACACACACACACACACACACACACACACACACCTTGCAGAGACCGGAAGAGGGCATGTGATCCTCTTGAGCTGTAGTAACAGGTGCTAGTGAACCACCTGATGTGGATGCTGAGAACTGAAGTGGGTCCTCTGCAAGAGCAGCAAGTGCTTTTAACCACTGATCCATCTCTTCAGTCCCAATGTTATCTCTTTTCAAACTATCTAAAGGTAATAATACAACTTACCTATTCTTTTGAGTTATATTGTGAGCAGAGTCAATATTTTCACTTGCAAATACTAACTACAAGATTGTCCATACATGCTTCCAAATAACTGCCCTAATGTCTAAATACAGATATTATTATTAACTCTGGAATATTAGTAAAGGTTATATAAAGTATAGTGGGCTGCCCATCATGATCAAACAAGGTCACAATATGTTTTATTGAATAAAATATAGACATAAACAAAGTGTGCTCATTTCTTTCCTTTCCTTTTTGATAATATTTGGAAACTAGATTGCAGTTGAATTATTTGCCTGTAAAAGTTTTACTTAATTGATAGCCAGTTTAATGTCCTTGGTATCAAAATACCATGCTTCATTCATGAGTCACAGTGTTCACTGGACACAAGTGAAAACATGTAGCACTTTGTAAGTTTTCATTGTTCCTTTCTTTCTGAATAATTCTTGCATGCTATTTTTAAGACTTTCAAAACAATTATTTACTTAATATTTATTCTTTTATTTTGCTTCTTTATCACTCCAAATTAAAATTAAAGAGCACTAAGCTTAAACAACAAAGTAATTGTAATGATTTGCACATAATGGTAAATTATAATTATGTAGGATGTAGCTAAAGAGACTAATCCCTAAGATGTATACAAGTTCTGCTGTGGGATAATGCTCTTGTATACTGAAAAGTTTTGTCAGTTCTATTGGTTTAATAACACACTGATTGGTCAGTAGCCAGGCAGGAAGTGTAGGTGGGTGACCAGACTAGGAGAAGGCTGGGAAGATGAGTCACCAGCCAGATGGAGAGGAAACATGATGAGACTATTGGACTGAGAAAAGGTACCACGCCACGTGGTAAAACATAAACAAAAATTTTGGGTTAAGCATAAAGAACTAGTTAATTATAAGCCTGAGCAATAGGCCAAACAGTTTACAATTAATACAAGTCTCTGTGTGTTTATTTGGGACTGGAAGGCTGCAGGACCAGGCGGGACAGAAACTTCTCTCTACAATTGCAACTCACCATTGATCCACATAGACCTGGTAAAGGTTAAAAAGGAGTTTTGGTTTTTTCGAGACTGAGTTTCTTGGTGTAGTTTTGGAGCTCACTCTGTAGACTAGGCTGGCCTCTAACTCACAGAGATCTGCCTGCCTCTGCTTCCCGAGTACTAGGATTAAAACTGTAAGCCACCACTGCCCACCTTTAAAAAGGATTCTTAATGCACAGAGATGGAGCCACACTGGGCTTCCTAGTCTCCCTGTCTCATGCCAACAGCAGCACAGAGATGAGTTTCCCAAGACCTGCCTGTGAGATGGAGCTGGCCTGAAAGATGGAGCTGGCCACCAGCCACTATGAACTAAGCAGCATGGTGGACTTCCACAGTCTCTTCCAGAAGCCTTGGGACAGAGAGGCTTCTCCCAGCCTCCTCCACTGCCTGTGGGCTTGAGAGCACAGCGACGGGCTTAATAACACACCTTTATGCTACTTAATAATGCTTCCCACAATTGGGGAGGTAAGCATGACTCTTTGGTACTTCTGGCCATATAAAAAGGCTGAGTAGGGTGGTGCCAGCTACTAGAGAATGGCTTTGGTCCTATAAAAAGAAATAAAGTAATAAAAAATGAAATAACTCCCATAAAAATGGAAAATACACAGAGAATCTGGATACTATATATTATTATGTTGTCTTTCAGATTTTTAACTACAGAGAGACATTTGATTATGGGGCCTGCTAAGTTAAACAAACATATATATTTTAAAGGTATCTTGGCATCAAAATTTGGGTCTAAGGATATTCTGCTTTTGTTTTCACAGAGGATGAGAAGCTGTGGATTCCTTCCAGGTTAATATGGTTCCATCAAGGAAGACCCCCTGAGAGGTCTCCAATGAGAACAGATGTCCCAGATGATCAAAGATTTCAGAGAGCCTCTATTGCAGTTTCCTCTGAGTTCTGCATCCAGAGCAGCTTCAAGGCCAGTGGTTGAGATGATTCAGCTTCACAGACTTTTTTAGTCAGGACTTGAACATAATCCTAAATTTTTTTGGAGTCTGCATAAGACTACCAGTGCCCCCAACTACCAAGAAGTAGCCTAGAAAACTATGACCACATTACCCCCAAAATTGATTATGAATGTTTGTCTTTGTTTAGAATGTTGGTTACAATTTGTTATGGATAATGGTCAGGAAAAAAGCTAAAAAAGATTAGATTCAGGGGTTTTGTTTTGAAAAGAAAAAATTGGGAAATGCTATGGGATAATACTTGTGTTCATTGTAAAGATTTATTACTCCTAATGGTTTAATAAGATGCTGATTGGCCAATAGCCAGACAGGAAGTGTAGGTGGGGTGACCAGACTAAGAGAAGGCTGAGAAGAGGAAAGGCAAAGATGGAGTCATGAGCCAGATGCAGAGGAAACAAAAAGAGAGTGTTGGACTGAGAAAAGGTACCAAAGCATGTGCGTCAACATAGACAAGAAATATGGGTTAATTTAAGCATAAGAGTTAGTTAGTTATAAGCCTGAGCAATGGGCCAAACAATTTATAATTAATAAAAGCCTCTGTGTGTTTATTTGGGACTGAAAGGCTGTGGACAGAAACTTCCATCTACAAAGTTTTTTATATGAAAGACCACTTTTCAAATCTCCCCTCTTATGGGATCCAAGATAATTTATTGTACTATTTATTTATTTTTATCTATGTGTATCTGTGTGTCTGTAGGTATGCATGCATACATGTGGAGAATGTTTCAGGAGACCATAGAAGGGCATTGGGTCCTCTGGAGCTAGGATTAAAGGCATTTGTGAGCTGTCCATTATGGATGTTGGCAACTGAATTCAGGGCCTCTGCAAGGGCAGCAAATGCTCTTAAACACTGAGCCTTGTCTTCTCAGAATAATCTATTTTAAGAGAGGTATTCATTGTATCTTGTTCTCCATTCTCCTTGCCTTTAAAAAGATGTATTTTAGTTCTATTCATACATACATGTGTTGTATAGTGTGTGTGTGTGTGTGTATACTCATGTATGTTTATGTACTTTTGCAAGCAAAAGAAGTGTTGTATCCCCTGAAGCTATAGTCATGGGTGGTTGGGAGCTGCTGGAAGTGGGTGCTGGATACTGTGTTTCAGCCTCCTGCAAGAGTCACAAAGAAAACCCTATTAACTGCTGAGCCATCTCTCTAGCCTGCTTCATTTTAAAAAAATTAAATTTGTTCTTACAAAATTTTACATGTGTTCACAATGTCTGCTGGAAATTCTTATTTCCCACCTTCTCTCATCTCCCTACCATTTGTTCTCCCTATAAACAACTCTCCCATTTATTCCCTTTGATTTTGAATCACTGAATTTATCCATGGCCATCTATTTAACCGTGAGTGTGTAAGCTAGTCATTGGAGTCTGGTAGACTGAACAGAGTGTCCCCAACTGGAGGAAATGATTCCTCTTCTCCCAGACTCTATCAGTTGCCAATAGTTCAACAGAAAAGTGTTGAACTGCATGAGCCACTCCTTTCTCCATGACTGATGGTTGACAGGCCCAGTTTTGTGTGAGCCCTGTGCAGATAACCACAGTTGTGAGTTAATAATTGCAATGGTTATATGAACTCTAGAGGATGGTATTTCCTTATCCCCTGACCAACACCATTTAGTAATAAAGTTATCATCGTTCCCCTTGGAGACCTGCTTGGTAGCTTTATAGAAGTTTGCACTTTCCCTGATGAGTCACAAATGTTATCAGTGAAAGCTGCGAAAAGCAGAGAACACTGTTATGTCCTGTAAAAGTTATGTTCCCCAAACAATTTCTTTGCTGCAAATAAATCTAACTTAGTGCTGTGGTCGCTGAACATTGAAATTAGAAAGCTGCTTGGCCAATTGCACATCCTAAAATCCACAGAGCCTTTTCTGTTGCCAGAGAAATTCACTCCAAAAAAAAAAAAAAGGCAAGGAGAAGAGTGAGATCTGGGGGAGAGATGCATGTGGCAGCTTTTACTTTTGAGGTTCTGGTGACCCCAGTGAAGACATGTCATGCAAGTACCAGCAGAAACCACCACACAGAGCAGTAGCAGTTTTAATGTGAAATTTGCCACAAAATGGGGATTCTTTTGGCAACTGATATTAAATAAATAATAAAGAGACTAATAGTTATTTTTGTGTGGATGATGTGTAGGGGGTACATAGTATGTACATGTCTGCAGGCAAGAAGTGGACACTGGCAGTCATCCTCTGTAGCCCTCCATCTTTTTGTTTTTAAGACATGAAAATCTCACTGAACCTGGAGTTTACTATTTTAGCATAAGGCTTCACTACTCCTAGCTTTCCACAGGTGATATGGGTCACACTCAGGTCCTCATGCCTGTCTAACAAGCATTATACCCAGTGAGCAATTTCTCCACCTCTGCTATTTACTTCATAATCCATCATCTAGTTACCATACAACAGACAGTACACTTTTTAGTTAGTTTTGTCAACTTGACACAAGCTGGTCACCTGAGAAGAGGGAATCTTGAATAAGAAATTAATGCCATTAGATTGACCTAGGAGCATGACCTAGATCAATGTTTTTTGGTTAATTATTGATTTGGTGAGAGCTGCATGCACGGAGAATCCAGATGTACCTTATCCATTTAAAAGTTTGCTTGAGCAGTCAAAAAGGTTAAAAGATATGCAATAAAAGAGATCCAGAAAGAAAAACCTCTAAACAGGTTCCAATGTGTTTAACAAAGTGCATAGGCTTGAGAAAATAAAAAGGTCATACTTATATAAAAATGAATAAATTATAAAGTCTTTAAAGAGAGAGTAAAAGGAAAAAGCCACATAAAATGGGTAATACACAGGTAGCTTGGATCCTATATATTATGTTAATTTTAAATTTTTTGAATGGTCATAAGCAATCATTATCTGCTAGAACACATGGGACTGTGAAGTGAACTGCTAAATTGAACCAATCTACATACTTTAGAAATGATTTAACTTTTAAAAAGAAGTCAAAAGATATATTTGTCAAATGGAAACCAAAAATGCTTTGACGTTTTGTTGCCACAGGTGATGAGAGGCTGTGGATTCATTCAGGGTTACTATGGATCAGGTTTGTTCAGGTAAGACCTGAAACTTGACAGATGATATTTATCAGCAAAGGTTACTGCTGGTCTTCCAGGAATTGGTCATTATCTCAAAATTTTCTCTCTGGGACCCTAAAGATACTCCATCCACAGATAGAAAGAAGTACAGAAAAAAACTAGGTCCACATTGCTAAGAGTTGGGGGGTGTGGATTTTTTTTGGTTATTTAGTGGGTTATAGATGTTTTTATCATTTAGGGGAATATATAATGACCCAAATTTAAAGTTGTTTTTGTTACACTGCATATATATGTTCTACTCTTATTTAAAAGATTTTTTATATTGATACAAATTTAAGGTTATTTTAGTTACAACACATTGTATATATGTTTCTATTCTTGTTAAGGTATTGTGCCTATGCAGTTTATTAAAAAATGTAAGGGAAAATTTTAATTTTTTAAAACTGTTATTATAAACTATAGCTGACAACCAAGAATATCCATCATACCATCTGCCCTCTTTTTAAGACAGGGCGGAACTCCAAAAGCAGGCTAGGTGGACGCTGAGCCCTGCGGGGCATTTGCCCACCAACCCCACAGCTCCCCAGAATTTTCTTGAGTGCGAACAGAAGGAAATATGAGATAGTAGGATTTAGTATGTGGAGATAAACACACAGAAAATAAAGGATAGCCTCAAGAGGGCTTGGAACCTATTCCAATGAGCCCTGACTGTCTCTGCCCTAGAGTATTTATAGAAAGGTCAAGGGGTGGAGCAAAAGTCCTCCCCCAGCACAGCCAAGTGCAGACCATCTCAGATACCTACTATTGGTGAAATTATTAAGGCCATTCCACGTAGTTAAAAAGGGAGGTTTATTTTGTGGGGTAACTTACAAATGAAGGGGTAGGTTGCAGGGTCTGGCAAAGGTTTAGCTCAGTCCGGCGGTATTCTCTGGAGAACTCGGTCTACCTCCAGCGTCCAGGGTCCTGGAACCAAGAGAGAGACCTCCTCCCGATCCTTGGTCTTCCGCTTCCTCCTCCGCCCTGCCTTGTAGGTGTGGCCATTACCGAAGCCTCAATGGGGGTTGGAACTTCCAGGCCAATGCTGGGATGGCTATCCACTACAACCTACACTCAGGCCCGTCCGTGGTCCTAATCACCCTCTCTATGTGGACCTACTGGATAAAGCCATGAAGAACCTGAAAACAGGTTCCCATAAAGCTCCAAGAAAGTTCTGTCTCTTCTTCATAGTTCTTGAGGCATAAGGACATGCCACCATACCCAGCAGTTTGTTTTAAACGCAGGCTTTATAATCTAACTCATGTTCTTATGCTTTCAAGGTAAGTACTTTACTTATAGCCATTCTGCTACTCTATTATTTTTTCTTGGGGTAAGGTCTTACATAGCTCAGGCTGGCCTCACGATCTCTATGTGGCTGAGGGTAACCTTGAGGCCCTGTTTGTCCTTCTCCCATTGTTGCTATTACAGGGATTTATCACTATTCCTGTTTTGTGGTTCCGGTGAGGGAACCTTTGATTTTGTGCATGCTAAGCAGTGCTCTGTCATCCCTGACCCAGGGATTCTCACTGTTCTAGAACTATATCAGGATTAGAAGACTGAGCAGGTAGTTTCTGGCTGATTTCTATTGTGATAAATGCCATGACCAAAAGCAACCTGGGGAGGAAAGGATTCATTTAAGCTTTTAACTTAACAGTCCATCATGAAGGGAAGTTGGGGCAGGACTCCCAGAAGGAACTTGGAAGAATGTGAAGCACAAGCCATGAAAGAAGACTGCTTAACTGCTTGCTGTCTTGCTCCCCATGGCTCTCTGAGCCCCCCAAATCTACCAATCAAGAAAATAACCCATATGTTTTCCTACAGACCAGTTGATGGAGGCATTTTCTCAGTTGAAGTTCCCTCTTATTAGATGACCATAGCTTACATCAAAGTGACAAACAATGAAACCCAAACCCTAAAAGCCACCCTCACCCTAACAACAACAAACTAGCCAACGCAGGTACTTTCCCTGGACCATGCTTCTGAAGCCCTGAGCAGTATAGTTTTAATGTGAGCAGTATGGTTTTAACGTGAGGCTTTCTGGACAGTCTCCCTACAAGCCCTGAAAAACACATACATCAGCCTTGTTACTTTGCCCCGTTAAGTACTTTCAAGCCTGTTGGTCTTTGGCTTTTCATCTCAAGTAATTATCACTTAGGAATGCTGGGTACCTCAGGACACCAGTCTTAATTAGTCATTTAGAGAGCAATTCCCCACAGCTAGTGGAGATTGAGAAGGAAGCAACCAGGCAACAGGAATATTTAAGATAGTAACTTTACCTTCATTTCTTTCTAGTAGGAGAGAAATGCCAAGCGATAGCTATTTCTGTTTTAGGAAACATGTAGCATTTGACATAATTCAACAGAACAGTCAATGAAGATGATAAGGAAGAGATGTGTGGAAAGCACAAATGTAGAAAGCCATAAATGAACTCAAGGATTTCATTTAGGTGTACACTAGTCAGTAATTATGGCATGCCAGTAAGCCTTTGAGAATCTACCTATCTCTGTCTCCTAGTGCTAGGATTCCAGTCATGTGTTAACATGCCTTGATGTATCAGTTACTCTTGTGTTGTGATAAAATACCATGACCCAAAACAACTTATGTCAGAAATAGTTTATTTTGCCTTGTATAATACAGCCCACCCTTGTGGGGAGGCATGGTAGCAGGCAACAAGAGTGGTGGCCAGATCAGGAAGCTGTGAATTCAGTCATTTACCACAAGCACAAAGCAAAGGGAACAAACTCTAATTAGGGCGAGGCTTGAAGCTCTCAAAACCCACCGCATAGGTACACTTTCACAAGCAGAGCATGGCTGAGGACAACTATTCAGATGCCAGAGTCTCACAGGTTTCCACATGGGAGGTGGCATGGTTTGAATTTCCTAGTCCAAAGGAGGAAGCTCTTGGCCTTTTATCTCAGCCTGCTCAAAAGGAAGAAAGTGAGACTTAACACCTGTCAGCAGTCAGACAGTAAGAAACGGGGTCAGACTGTGGCGGGTTCTAAGGGATAAATATAGGAAGACTGGGCATGAGTGCTTTAGAGAGAGTTACTTTTTTTCTTGAGTGAATGACTAAGTCCTTAGTAGTGATTTTCTGTAGCAATTTTCAGTGTCCTGGGCAACACGAGGTCATCAGAAGTCACTGAAGTGTTTCAGGGACCAAAAAGTAATTGAGAGTCACCATTCTTTGCTGAGCTCTTTAAGTCTAACTTTGGAATTAATTAGATTTTTCAAGCGATCAGATTCTTCAGGAAATTTTTGAGAGGACTCTAGTGTTTTCTAAAAGAAACCTTCTCTAGTATAGCTCCATATTGTCTGTGGCAAGGGGTTGAAGCTACTCACAGCCCCTAGATACTTACCCCATTTACAGTAAATTCACAACCTCCTTCCATCTTCTCAGAAATTCCATCTTTTAGCCATTATTGCTCCACACAAATAAGATCTCAGGTACCAGTGCCTAGTGATTGACAGTGCATGTGGATCAACCATGAGAGATTGTCCCAAGTGCCACATGATTGCAGTGAATTTATTCATTAGCAAAGTAATTTTCAAAACTACAAGTAGTATGTGCTATATTAATGTTCTGCTGTGTCCATAATAACTAACCACAAAGTTATAGGATTCAAAAATATAAGAATGGACTGGGGAGATGACTCACCAGGAATGTGCTCACAAGGAAAGCACAAGACCCGAGTTCTGTCTGCAGAACCCACATTAAATAAGCTGGGTGTGGTGGCATGATTGTGATCTGAACTTTGGAGAGGCAGAAGTAGGATATTCCTGGAGTTCTCTGACCATCCAGACCAGTGAAAAAGAGGCTCCATCTTAAACAAGCAAGTAGATATAGTCTCTGGAACAATAGCCAAAATTGTTCTTTAGGCTCCACATGCATGCATACATGTGTACATATACATATACATGTACATATACATATACATATACAATAAAAAGTGTGTGTGTGTGCATGCGTGGGTGCGAGATAAGAAGGATTATGTCTGGAGTACAGGAGATCCTTTAGGGCATCTCTTGTTGCTACCATGCCTTGTGAAAAAAGTTAATGGAACACTACAATAGCCTAATCCAGGTGGGATGATGGTATGGGTCACTCCTCCAGGAAAAGATCCAAGGCCTGCTGAAGTGCTTGCAGAGGGTGGAGAAAATACAGGATGGGTAGTAGAGGGAAGCACTTCTAAATACCATCTAAGGCCACTGGACCAGTTGCAGACAGAGGATTATAGCTGACATGAGTGCTTTTGTTGTATTTTGTTAAGAATGTATTTGTACAGATATTTGTGTTTTCTTTCAATTTCCTTATCATATATTGTAACATCAATTAAGAGAATATCAGTGGTTATCTTATGTAAGTTTGAGATACTAGAAGGATGTCCCCCAAGGAACATTGCCACTATTCTATATTTATAATGCATTTTCAGTTGTACAAGGGATAGCTATATTAGGTTAGGTGTAATTATGACCTAGTGATTGTTTGTAATTTGGAAATTAATCATGTCATAAGGAGATAAGATTGTGTGTCTAGTTGACCAAGAGTGAATTGTGATGGCTACTCTTGGTTGTCAACTTGCCTTTGTCTGGAATAAACTATAATCCATACACTTGTGATCTGGACTTTGAGGCAAGAAGACAACATGTCTTTGATCCTGATCTTGAAGCTTGGGGACATACATCTTTAATCCAGACCTTGAGACTGAAAGGCACACCTTGAATCTGGGCCACACCTTCTGCTGGAAGGACAACAATGGAAGGAGAAAGGCGTATGTTTTTACTTTTCTTTGCCTGTTCACCCTTGCCTTGTCAGCACATCCATTCCTTCACTGGCACTGGAGGCTGCTTCTTTGGGATTCCAACATATACAGAAGACAAACTGATGCACTCAGCTTTGTGGGACTGAGCAACTCTAGATTCTTGGACTTTCCTTTCATAGCTTGTCATTGTTGCAGCCTGCAGGTCATTCCAATAAATTTCCATAGATAGATAGAAAGAGAGATGATAGATAGATAGATTGATGATAGATAAAGAGAAAGACACACACACACACACACACACACAGAGAGAGAGAGAGAGAGAGAGAGAGAGAGAGAGAGAGAGAGAGAGAAGAGAAGAGAAATTTATTCCATAAGTTCCTTGACTCCAGAGAACTCTGACTAATACAGTCATAGTGTTTCATCATAGCAATAGTAACCCTAACACACTGTGATAAAACACCAAGATCAAATTAAGGGGAGGAAAGAGTTTATGTTCCTTGGCTTACAGTTCCATATTACTGTTATCATCAAAGGCAGTCAGGGAAGGAATTCAAGGCAGGAACCTGAAGACAGGAGCTGAAGCAGATGCCATGGAAGAATTCTCCTTACTAGCTTGCTTACCTGTCATGCTCAACATGCCTTCTCAAACAACTCAGGGCCACCTGCACAGGTGTCACCACTCACAGTGGGATGGGCCCTCCCACATCAATCATTCATCAAAAAATGTCCCAGAGGGTTGCCCACACTTCAATCTTGTTGGGACCATTTTATCAACTGAGGTTCCTTCTTCTCAGACAGCTCTAACTTGTGCTACATTGGCAAAACATTAGTCAGTACAAAAGCAATTCTTCAGCTCCTGCTGACTAGACACTATAGGTTCTTAACACTAGTTATCACACAAATGACCTTGTAGGGCTTTTGTTTCTCTCTGAAACTTCACAAGCCAGGCCTCACTGTCTGCACTTCTCTCAGCATTACCTTCTCATTCTCACACAGCAATCAATACTGGTTAGCTGGGATTCAGAAGCCACCAACACCACTGAAGGGAAACTTTCTGGGAAGTGTTTCTACAGGCTCAGCACACGGAATCTGTGGTTCAGAGGAGGGCAAGGCTGTGCCTTTTGATGATGTGGGAGACCGCCCCCACTTTTCCCCAGGGTACTCTTGAATAGGAAGAAGTGAGAAATATTTAGATAGAAATATAGAGGGGAGAGTGACACATAGAAACACAGGATAGCCTCGGGAGGGCCTGGGTCAACACCCACCAGCTCCACTCTGTCTCTTCTAAAGGGCTTTTTAGCCGGGCAACAGTGGCACATGCCTTTAATCCCAGCACTTGGGAGGCAGAGCAAGGTGGATCTCTGTGAGTTCAAGGCCAGGCTGGTCTACAGAGCGAGATCCAGGACAGGCACCAAAATTACACGAAGAAACCCTGTCTCAAAAAACAACAACAACAAAAAATAAAAATAAAGGACTTTTTAAAGAAATGCCAAGGGGTGGAGCAAAAGACCTCCCCCTAGCACATCCAAGTGAAGATACTTCCAATCATCTGGTAACCACACACGTGGTCAAGCAATACTCTAATGCAGCTCTGCTGGGTAAAGAAAGCTCAGATCTCACTAGGAAACCTTTGTGGGCCTCCACACAATGACAGCTGCATGAAAAGGAGAAAACAAGCTGAGCACTGGCATTATTCTGTCTCTGCTTCCTGAATGTGGACACCATTTGGCCACCTGCCTCACAGTCATGCTGCCATCCCTTCCCTAACATAGTGGTCAAACTGAGGGCCAGAATAAACCCTGCCTGCCTTAAGCCATTTAGGTCAAGTGTTTAGTCACAGTGAGAAAAGGTAAGGGATACAATCCCCGTGTGACTTTGTAACCACTGTAGATTGACTGATAACAAATATTTAAAGGCCATATGCTGGTAAAATCTTTCAACACATACACAAACTGTAAAAGCAGATTTAGGAGTATATCTTGACATTAATATGCTGCCCTCCATGTGAACAACTGCCACTACCATTAAAATGAATTTCCAGGTTAAGTCTCCCAGGAGAAAAGATCCAAGCCCTGTCATCTGTCTCACATCATACTAAATTATTTCTTATGGAGTATGTGGCATTGCCCAAATCAAACACCCAAATGGAGGCAGTAGAGTTTTAGTACCAGTAGTTCTTAAGGAGGGGTAGGAGCTGAGCACAACCATTTAACAAATTAATGGTCCAATATAACCAGACTCAGTTCCTTTCCTATAAATGAGAATAGTGCCAATTACTCTTTCAGCTGAGAGCAGAAGAGGTAGAGGATGTTTGAATGCAAAATTTGGATCATTACAGAGATTTTAAGGATTTACTTGGTGCTGCCTGTGGGGAAAACACCTTAGCTTCTGAGTGTGCTGTTTTCTCATTCATACTTATACTAAGTAAGGAACTCTACACCTGGCATTTGTCCCCATCTCTGCCATTTATCTTGTCTTCTTGACAGGAATAAGACCTCCTTAGAGCAAAACAGGCAGCTGGCACATTCAGTATACTGAGGCAGAGCTCCCGTGAAAAGAGAGGAAGAAATCACTGTGAGATTATTTTCATAAACGTGACATCTCCATGGTAAGAGTGAAAAAGAGCCACTGCTGACACTGTGGAAGTTGTAACAAACTGATCCCACAATATCAAAACCAGGTATATTTGCTAAATATTAAATAAAAGCACTGGTCTTTAAGATCAGGATTGCCTGTTCTTGTTAGCTTTAACTGCAGTTTTGACATCATTTAGTCAATCATGAGAAAAATCTTGATTGGGGGATTGTTAGGTTTCCCTGGCATATCAGCATGTCTATGCGGCATTGTCTTGATTGTTAATTGATGTAAAAGTGGGGACTAGCCTACTGTGGGTGGCACCATTCCCTAGGAAGGGGGTCCTCGGCTGCATATGAGAGGCCTGTGCCTGTCAGCATGATCCTGACAGGCACAGAGTCAGCAAGCACTGTTCGCCATAGTTTCTGCTTGAGTTACTACTGCAACTTTCTTCAATAGTGGACTGTGTATAACCTGGAAGTGTAAGATAAAATAAACACTTTCCTTTCCAAGTTAACTTTGATCAGAGTGTTTTATCATAGCAACGAAAGGAAACTAGAACATTCCTCTAGGTGACAGCTTCTTTCTATGTGCTTCTTCATATTCCCTTTTAAAAAAATTGTTTTGACCTTGGTGATTATATCTGTCTCACATGGGCAAAGTTGGACCTGCCCTATGTTTGCATGCTTGTACTTAATGTTCTAGTATAATCACTTCAGAAAATCAACTTGTCTATATTGTGTATGGGTTTGTAACACCATTGGTTTTAGGAATGGAGGTTTTAGTCTGCTTCTTTGGATAGTTCAGGCTGACAGAGTGACTCATGTGTATGATGACTGTTCTTGGTTGAGGGGAGATATGTTAGAAATACCATTATTTTCTGGTAGTCACTTTTCTTCTTCAGTTGTACTTCCTAGAAATTTCACTAGTGCAAATATCAATGTATTTGGAATGAGCCCACTCTGTAATATATCTCTATGGGAACAGATAGACAATTTGTACTTTGAATGTAGTTAATTTTTTCTATAGGGCAACAAAGCTGTAATTTTTTCTTTTCCAGAAAGATGCAGGTTTTCTTGGCAGGAGCACAGGTCTCTCAATGGACCAGGGAGCCTTCATTGAATCAGGTCATTTAGGGAGACCTCTGACAAGTCTTGCTGACCTACCTCCATACAGAGAGAACTGCATTCATTGGCCTGTTGTTTTCAGGACTTCTAGTCCGTGCAGTTCTCTTAGGAAAAGCCTGCATGCTCAAAGGCTCAGGCTGACACTGCTTGTCAGTTAGAATAGTTGTTGAGCACTCCTGTGAATCATTCCTTGATCATGTTACGTGAAGTGGGAACGCATATTCCACATGTGGACACTGCATCTTCAGTAAGAACTCAAATAAGAGGAGGTCAAACAGGAATGCTGTGCTTTTGTCTCAATGCCTCCCTGTCTCTTTGGTGAGTCCATCTACTCCATTGCTGTTATTGGCTATGCTGCAATAATTCACTGATAGAAGATCCAAGCTTCTTGAGGGTCCAGCATGGACGAAAGACTGACAGCCCTCCAGAATCCTCTAGACTTTCCATGCCAGATCCAGATTCCTAAGGAAATACATCCTTGAGGACTGAGATGCCACAGTGTTTCCAGCCTCTTCAGAGTGATGCCAATCATTGTTGGACTACCAAGCCAATGACACAGGCAATCTCATGAATCCCCTTGTACTGTATGTTCACTTTATCAGTCTTGTTTACCTAGAGAACCTTCTTACAGGTTGGGTAGCAGTTGAACTTGAGATTTGATGAAATGTCAGTGCCAATAGGTTAGAAATCCTTTTCCCATCAAGCTTGCCAAGACTGATGTCTACCATCTGGGGTGGCCTTCCACAGACTGAGAGGGACTTTCAGAAGTCATTTTACACCACTGAGTCTGTGCCACCATCATCAGGAACATGCATGGGACAAACCTTACTTGGGACACTGAAAAAGTAGGAATAAAGTCAGCAGGATTGTAAGAGCCCCCAGACCACAGCATAACTGACAGTGTGGAAGTACCATCGAGGCTTTGGACCCAGAGTGTAGGAAGAAACACTTGCCAAAACAAAAATAAATACCTAACATATCACAGTCCATAACTCAGGAAAAGTACCTAAATGTATAAACATTGTTATTTTGCTATTGTAGTTCTGCTTCTGGTTAACTATTCTTGCAAACTGAAACGTGTCCACCCAGGATGTGGTTTCTGTGCTTTAAAGCTCACCCTGAGAAAGGCTCAGAACAGTACTGGGGTCCCAAACACTTAGTGGAGTCACCAGTGACTAATAAAGACTTTCTGTTGGCATGAACCATGTCTGAGTAGTCTTTTCCATTGGATACCTCACAACAGGATGACACAGAATCCACCCTGCACTGGTCTTGCTCCAGAGTCCCTGACTTGTGCTGACTGCACATGATGATAGTGCTGTTAATTACACTGTAGGGTTATTACCTGCCTATATTCCCCCATGCTGTGCTTTCTTATGATAACCAACTCTGGGGGCTGTTGTTAGTCAGTCAGAGCTGCTCTGGAGCATGCCAATGACTCGTTTCCTTGAGCGCCTACAGCTTCTGTCTATAATCCAACAGAGACCCAAAGTGAAAATTGCAAACAAGTGGGTCAGTGATGAAGAAAGCTGAGAAGGACAATCCATCTAGTGATGGACAGAACTGAGAAGGCGGAAAATGTTCCAGATGGCTGCTGTACCAGCCAGGCCAAGACAGTTTGCACCGGCATCTGAAAGGGTTGGAGTCGAAGCTTCACAGAGCGGCAGTAGGGAGAAGAATCCAGAAATGATAAGGAGAAAGATAACTACAAAAACCAACTACCCAGACTGAAGTTGAGACCTGAGGCAAGCAGTGGGCAGCCCTTCCCGGGAAGGTCAAGAGCTTCTAGTCTGGATCCGACTCAGGTTTAGAGGACAAAGAAACACAGAACAAGGAGCCAAAGACAATACCTATGGCCAAAAAAGCTCAGCCTAAAGTCCCTGCTAAATCAGGAGCCCCAGCTAGAGCATCAACAGGAGTAGGCAGTGGCAAAGCAGCCAGGCAGCCAGCAGCCAAAGCAGTAGCCACAACAGCAGTGACTCAGAGGAGGAGGCCGAGGCATTAGTCTCCCCCAGGAAGGTGGCACCTCACAAGCAAGTTTGGCACTTGTGGAAGCAATTGTTACCCCTGACCAGAAGAGCTCTAGTGGTGAAACCTCTCCAGAGAGGGGCGAGAACAGAAAAGCCCAGGAAGAGAAGAACCAGGTCCCTACATTTCAATCTCAGTGCTTTATGTTCTATGTCAAGGGCAAAGAAGCCCTTGACAGCTCAGCTTCCAAAGAAATCTGCAAAGTAGCAACAGCCTGTGTGAGGACATTAGATAGCATGGCTGAGTCTAACGTGAGCCTGAGAAAGACAAGACACCCACAGCTAAGGTTGTCATCTCCAGAACACTGGCAGGCCTGCTCCCAGGAAGACGATGGCAACAGAGAGCTCTTTGTTCAGCTCAGACTCTGACGCTCCTGAGGATCATGCTCCTGCCAAGTCAGTCAGTGCCACCAAAAATCCCTTCAGCAAGCTGGCTGTCTCTCTCATGCCTTCTGCAGCTATGGCAGCTGCAGCTCCCAAGCCCCTGCAGACGGTGGCCAGCAACCTCTGAGCAGGAGGGAAGACCAGAGGTCCTTCGAGGAGACTACAAAGACTACTCCCTCCCCGCCAAGTCCAAGGTGACCGCCAATGAATCTCCTTCTCTCACAGAGGGGAGGGGAGAGGAAAGATGGAGGAGGAGATGTATTCCAAGCCTTGGTTAAGAAAGAGGCAGCTGGAGATAGTGTAGCTGCCAAGCCAGTCACTGCCAGCCAAGAAGCACCTGAGCAATGGCTCCTGCACTAGGAGTTCAGTGAAGACAAGAAAGAGAAAAGTCTAAGGACAAGGCCGCTCCAAAGCACAAGCTTCTTAGATGGTGGCATCCCAGCTGCCCAGAATGGAGAAATTGGTGAATGGATGCAACAGAGGAGGAGGAGTCAAAGACAGAAGGCATCCTCCAAGCCAGGGCCTGGAAAGAAGTGAGGTCAGAATGAGGCAACAGAGACTCGGCAAGCTAAGGAAGTTGAGCTCCAGACTTCCAAAAAGTCTCTACGAGGGAAGAAAGGACAAAAGGGGGTTACTTTCCCCATTCTGAAACATCAGGCAAGAGGAAATGAAGGGTACACACATGGCTGACAACTCCTTTGGTGACACACAGGGTGCAGCTGGAGACTGGGGTGAGCAAGGCAATCCCATTCTGAACTTCACCAAAGGCAAATGCTTCTGTTGTGGGGGAACCAAGAAGCAGGGGGCTTAGGGGAGCCTCCAATCGTGCTCAAGTCAAGACTGGGTGGGGTCATCCTTGACAAAGCAAAGTCCCTCACCTCTGAGTAGAAACTCTCAGTTTAGGGCAGGTCTGATGACTGCAAGATCCTAGTCTTGGGTCTTTTTTGGGTTCTTTCTTCAGACTTTGTTTGAGTGTCAAGTGTCAGGAAAAAAAATAGAAAGAATATTGTTTTTATTTAAGACATGTTCGTTGTGAACGCCTTTCCCTGTTCTGTGGAAGTCTACATACTGTGAAGTTCATGTGTGTTTTATATTAATCCATTTTGTACTGATTTGGCTGTAATTTTCAGAGATGAATTTCACAGATGGGGCCTTAGCAATTGCCTGAGGCATAGCAAAATGCCACATGTGAGGCCTTTTCTAATTGGGGGATTCTCCCTGTGTCTATCCACATTTTTTCCCTCCACCCTTCCAAGCCCTGGTGGAAAGACAACTAAAAAATCTCTGTATTAGTCTGGTAAGCCTTTCCTCTCCTCATGTACTTGATGTGGGGCTGGAGATTTTAGATGCTAGCATTAATCTACCATCTTTGAGGGATGAAATTATTGTTCTTGGAACATAACATCCTGTAAAATTGACAAGCAAAATTATAGTGTGGTATGAGTGCCATGTATTTTCCTAACTATTTTGCTTTCTGTAATTTTTATTTCTATTACTATTGCCCATGTTTATAGTGTAGTTTTTGTTTCAAAGCAGGGTTTCCCCCATTGAAGATATTTTCAAAGACTTGACTGTTACTGTTGTCGCACTAAGTCCAAGACTGCATTTTCTTGTTTATAACACTGTCAAGAACAAAGTGACATGAATATTACATGCAAATAAGAATGTGTCCCTTAACTGGGCAGTGGTGGTACACACCTTTAATCCCAGCACTCAGGAGGCAGAGCCAGGTGGATCTCTGTGAGTTCAAGGCCAGCCTGGTCTACAGAGTGAGTTCCAGGACAGGTGCCGAAGCTACACAGAGAAACCCTGTCTTAAAAAAAAAAAAAAAAAAGGGAAAAAGAAAGTGTCCCTTAAATCAATGCCTTGCTCTCCATGCCTATATACCCATGGACATTCGCATGCTGCTCAGGAGACTAAAGTTGTCATTGTGTTTGTCTCAAAAGAGACTACAGCCTTCTCCCAAAGTTTAGAATTGGCTCACAATACAAAGCAGTAGTCAGATAGTGTTTCTACCCTGGAATTGCAAGGATGGAGACTAGGCTGCTTATATAACGCCTAAGTACCCAGCTAGCTGTCTCCTTCACATTCACTCCAGGACCCCAGCCCATGGGATGATGCCACCCATATTCAGGGTGAGTCTTCCCTCCTCTCTTAAACAAATCCAGGAAGACCCTCACTGACATGCCCAGAGGCTTATCTTCAAGTGAGTCTGGATCATGTCAAGGTGAGAGTCAATATTAATTATCACAAAAGAATATGCTTTATTGTGAAAAGAACATGCATTTGGCATGGGACCTGTTTTAAGTGCTAAAAGTAAGAGGAAGCACCCACAGTGAGAAGAAAGGTGGGGGACCTGGATGAGCAAGGGCCAAGTCTAGCTTAGCTGCCAACATCACTTGGGTCTATTTTTAAGTGACACAGTCATCACTCTTTTATAATAAATATTATTTTGCTGCCAAGAAGCAGTCTTCCAAGGATAAAGATTCTCTGGAGAAACAATAATGACTTGTATGTAAGTTTGATATATACATTTATATCTATATGTTTAAGTACAGAAAAGAAGCTTGATAAGGAGCAAGCTTTCAGCTGTGTGGACTAGCATGTATGAAGGACACATATTGTCCTCTGGATCTCATTCCTCCATGTGTTCACAAGTGGCCTCGGGAATGTATTATTATGATGTTGCTTTTTATTTTTTAAAGATTTATTTATTTATTATGTATACAGCATGTATAACTGCAGGCCAGAAGAAGGCACCAGATCTCATTACAGATGGTAATGAGCCATCATGTGGTTACTGGGAATTGAACTCAGGACCTCTTGAAAAGCAGTCAGTGCTCTTAACCTCTGAGCCATCTCTCCAGCCTGCTTTTTAGTTTTAAACCCTAGAAATGTAGCGCAGAACCCAGGAAACTTCCTTTGCAAAACATTGGCCAGTATTGTGGTTTAAAAAATAAGCATTCCTCCTAGACTCATGTATTTAACACTTGAAGCACAGTTGGTGGTTCTATTTAAGAGGATTGTAAAATTCTTTGGAGGTGGAGCCTTTATGGAAGAAATGATCCCTGGGGCAGGTTTGAGGGTTTGATAATCTGACTCAATTTGTGTCTCTTTTCTGCTTACTTTGTATGGGTGAAATGTGATCTCTCTGCCTCTTGACTTCCAGGCTAACCATGTGTGTGCTCCTGCTACCATGATGGCCCATCATGGTTCCATGTTCAGGAACTATGAACAAGAATGAGCTGTGTCCACTTTAAGTCACCTTTGTTGAGATATTCTGTCACAGCAATGAAACAGAAACTGAGAAATTAGAATTTTAATGCACAAAATTGGGGATATCATTTTAGAAACTATGTGTACTGGCTGGTTTTGTGTATCAACTTGACACAGGCTGGAGTCATCAGAGAGGAAGGAGCCTCAGTTGAGGAAATTCCTCCATGAGATCCAACTGTAAGGCATTTTCTCAATTCATGACCAGTAGGGGAGGGTCCAGCCCATGGTAGGTCGTGCCATCCCTGGACTGGGTTTTATAAGAAAGCAGGCTGAGCAAGCCAGGGGAAGCAAGCCAGTAAGCAGCACTCATCCATGGCCTCTGTATCAGCTCCTGCCTCTAGAATCCTGCCAGTTTCAGTTCCTGTCCTGTTCTTCAGTGGGAGCAGCAATGTGGAAATATAAGCCAAATAAACCCTTTCCCCTACAACATGCATTTTGGGCATGGTTTTTCACAACTGGAATAGAAACTCTAACTAGATGCTATGTTGATCTGTCTCTGTTTGACTAGACATTTCCCCCATCTCTGTCCACAAGATATCCACTGTAGAAACTATCAGAAGCTATTCCACGACTACCTCAGTACATGTAGTTCATACTTCAGATTCTACATTATTGGTTTGAATGGGAGAATTTGAAACATTAGTAAAAAGATTGGTCTGAGGATAGCCTTGGCCTTTCTTTTTAAAATAATATTTGTATATGTGTGGGGGCGTATACACATGTGTGTGAGCAGGTTGTGTGTATATGAAGGGGGCATATATGTGAGGGTATGTTTGTGTGTATGCACAGTCATATGGGTGAAAGTAGGCATTCACCTGCCACTGTGTATGAGTGGAGTTACGAGGACTTGGGTGTTAGTTCTCTCCTCCCATCCTGTTAGACAGAATCTCTCATTCAGCAGTGAATATACCAAGGTATCTGGCCAAGAGTAGCCAGTGAGTATCCTCCGTCCTTTTCTGTCTGTGGCAGACCTATAGGATCACAGGCATTCACTACTGTGTCCAGCTTTAAATGGATTCTAAGCATATGAACCCAGGTCTGTATGTGAGTATGTCAAGCAGTTTTCCCATGGAGCCATCTTCCCAAGACCGTGGGATAGCCTGCCTTGATATAATTGGAACTTCTCTTTGTACTTCTACTAAGCATCCATTTTCTTTGTTCAGGGCTCTACAAGCCATATAACAACATTACATTAATAATACAGACTATTTCCTGTAATATCCATGAGTTCCAATCTTTAGATCTTAAATGAAATTGCTATCTACTAGTGTATTGGCTGCATTTATAGCTATTCTGAGATGCATGCACTTCCACCAGATTGGACATGCTGGAAAATCTAGACAATTTTCTGTCTCACTATCCAAGGTTCTTACTAGCCATTAAATAAAAGCATCGGCCTTTTCAAGAGCTAGATAAGCCATGAAAGTAATGCCAAATTCACTGTCTTCTTTCTGGTATCGTCTCTGACCACTTATACTAGTTTGATGTTCCCAATTTTCAGCTTCCGTGGTTCATAGACTTTTCTATCAGTCTACACCTCTTAGTTAAAGTCATTCATCAGTTACCACAGGCAAATCCAATTATGTTTCAGTTTCTCTGAGATTCTCTACTCAGTATCCACTTAGAAACAAGCTCACTTTCCTTAGAGATGATGTGCTGTTCAGCCATGCTGGCAGTGGGACAGCTATGGTTCTGTACAGAGGATGATCTATAGTAGTCATATTTTAGGTTTTCCATGAGTAAATTTATTAAATATATAGCAATTCAAACTAAAAGATTAATTAAATATTAGATCATAGATAGTAGGCATATGATAAGATGTTATGTAGATGATAGATTGATAGATAGATAGATAGATAGATAGATAGATAGATAGATAGATAGACAGATAGATGATAGATTCAATTCAAGAGCTCAAAACATCTAGCAAAACTGGACTGGGGAAGGCAGTCAGCTGGAGTTGCAGATGAGGGTAGATGGTCCCCTTTTGTGAGGCTTCCAAGTAAATTAACAACAGATAGGGATAATATCATCAAATTGGCTCACAGCATCCAACAGAAACTGACAAGGGAATTTGGGGCAGTCAGCTGGAGTTCCCAATTAAGCTTTCTGTCCACTAATGAGCTTTCCATGGCTGAACTTCTGGCTTCTCTTTCCTGCTGCAGACACTTTTCTATCATGGGATAAGCAAGAGTAATGTCTTTTAGAAGTGTATTGCCTTCGAGATGTTCTCAAAGATTCAGTACTTTTATGCCTGGCTGCTCCACTGTACTCTTTGCTCCTTGCTGTGGAATTGGAAGGTACAGCCAGGTAAAGGGGTTTTGAGTACAGGTTAAAAATGCTTGGGTCTGAGATGGGGAGGCTAAGTGGCTCCAGAGCTAGCTTCTCAGTGAGTTCAAACAGTATGTTGGAATTTACCAATATAATGTGTGTCAGCCTTCCAGGAGGGACTGTCAGCTCCAGGTGATGTCTAACTCTTGGTGACAGGAAGATGTGTTATTGTTCCATGCTAAGTGGCGTAGGCTGGGTTAATGGTTATTTTCCTTGTGGTTGGTGGCTAGTTTGACATTAGGAAGATTTAGGGTAATTAAGGAAGGAGCCTTCCTTCATAATCAGCAGCTTACAAAGGAAGGAACTGAAATTACAAATTATTGATTATTGCTCAAAGGAAAGGGGTCCAGCCTGGGGAGATTGCTCAGTAGGTAAACCATTCGTTGAAGAAAATGTAGGATCTGAGGTCAAATCCCAGCAACCCACATGAAAGTCATACACATTAACGCACATTTTCAATCTAGAGCTCCTATGGCAGCATGGGAAGCAGATTCAGGAAGATCTTTAGGACCACATGGGCCAAGCTTATCTGGTGCACACAGCAGTGAACAACAAGGAGATCCTTCCTCACACAAGGTACAATGTGAGAACTGATGGAGCAAGTTGGTCTCTGTCCTCCACATGTGCACCATGGCATGTGTGCACCTGCATTCACACATACATAACCACACACATAAAAAATGCAAACCAGAATGGAATTTGACTCCTAGCTTTGGCCCCAAGGGGAGACATGGCATTCTAAACTGCTCCCATATCATAAAAGTGTCATCTACCTAGATGATTTATGGTAAAGAAAGAGGCATACTATAGTCTCCATGTCCCCACCCATAAGAGTTCATCCAAATGTGCCTGATAATCACATGGCAAGAAAATGTGCCCCAGAGGGCTGTTCCAGAACATAAACAATCTAAAGTCAGCATACATATGAGGTTTAGAACATTGGTTCCTTTAGCTGTTGTATACTCTTCCCTGGGAGTGCCTCTATACTAATCTCTGCCTGTCTTCTACATTACATTATTTGTATCTCCTGAATTCATTTGAAGGACTGGGAGAGCTGAAAGAAGTCAGGGAGAAATCCTGAGAGTAGTTGCATGATGTTTAATTCTTCTGTGTGGTTTTCTATCCCTTTCTATCTATACAAATAAAAAGGTTCAAGATAAACTCCCTTCTTGGTACAGAAAAGTCATCAATGTGGTATCCCGTGTATACTTTGCCTTTAAAGTTGACCTGTTCACATGGCTAATTTATAATCCCTGGGAAGAACATTTATAGCTAGAAATAAAAGTAACCTATTTTTAGTTTCTCAAAAGCAGCTCTTTCGGAATTGTTGCAAAAAGGGTGTTGTTGATACACTTTTAGATACACTTCTCAGGAAAAGAAGATCAATAAAGATACAAAGTCTAAAACTTCAGGAGACGCTCAGTTGTCCTAATAAAAATGCTCGTCTTTTTCTCATATTGCAAATCACTGGCTCTTTGATTTGACACATATAAGAACTAGAGCCTGAATATGAATTCCAAGAACCCATATGAGTGGGTGAATGCATGCCTAGACCCCTAGTTCTTGGAAGAGGTAGGTGAGAGACAGGTTGATTTCAGGAGCTTATGGGCTAGCCAGCCTAGCCAGTGAGCAATATGTCTCTAAAGATAAGTTAATGCATGGTAGAGGAGGACAGTAGACATCAACCTGTTTCCTCCACATGCCCATGCATAAGCATGTGCATTAGCACATACACACAGATACACAAAATGCTTTGAAAGCACACTGCCTTGAAATATTAGTCACTTCAAAATATTTTAATGTGAAAACTCTGATTTGGTGTTTTTAATATATCAAGCAGTGTATGTTGAAGGAAATATGTTTCATAATACTAGTGTTGGGGATAGATAATGCTAGGTCAGATATCCTAAAATTTGGACGTGGTTCTCATTCTGAGTTGTTTAACATTCTTACTTTACCTGTGAACCACAGAGAATTATATGCACCAGCTAAACTATCTTAAAGTCTAAGTGTTGATATATGAAATAGTGACTGTAAAATTTGAAAGGCTGAGCAAGCATGAGACTGTCTTTTCATTTGGACAGGCATACATAGAGTAGACTCTTAATTTTCAGTATATTCCACTTTAAATGTTCATAGCATCCTATTCATGTAGTCATCATAGTAGCCAAAATGGAGAGCAGTTTTCCCTTCACCCTCAAGGTGTCCTTCATAAGTTCTATCTTCTGGGGATGAAATGTTCCCCACTGTAGGAAACACTACCACCACTGCCCCAGAGCCCTAGCCATGAACTTTTCAGAAGAATCCTAATATGTAGCTTAGGTTTGCTTCCTTTTAACTCTGCCTTGTTCCCCTACATAGAGAGAGCTGAGATTATAAGCAGGCCCCATCGTGCACCACTGGTGTATGCCTGAAATCCCAAGAAGTTCAAATTTTCCCTCACCTACTAAGCAAATCCAAGGCCAGGTTGGGATATATGAGATCCACAAAGAGATAATCACTCACTCACTCACTCACTCACTCACTCAATCAATCAATAAATAAAACCAACTGGGTTACTTCCCTTTTTGGTTTAATCATACCTTGACATTCTTCAGTTAGATGAATGATTCAAAGGAAGAAGTGAAGCTTTCCCTATTTGCAGATGACATGCTAGTATACATGAGTGACCCCAAAAATTCAACCAAGGAACTGATACAGATAATAAAAACCTTCAGCAACATAGCAGGATACAAGATCAACTCAAAAAAATCAGTAGCCCTCCTATGTACAATAGACAAACAGGCTGAGAAGGAAATCAGAGATACATCACCCTTTACAATAGCCACAGATGATGTAAAATACCTTGGGTATTTCTTGATTATTATTTCAAAGGGATATCCCTGTCACCTTCCAAAACCACATCATTTATCATAAACATTTGCAAGTCAGTGCACATGCACTGCATACAAGGGGAAGACCCTGAATTTTGGGAAATAATATTATTAATAATTGTCATATGGATATAATTGACAAAATATAAGTACATGGCACATTCAGAATTGAGGGTTGATTCATAATTCATAATTATTGTCTTGTGATATTTGCTATTCTATACCAAGGATTTGGTTAACTGTATTGTTATTTTGAAGATCTGAGAAGTAAATATTTTCATCTCCATTTTACATGCGAGAAAATTGACTTGTTAAGAAATGTTAACTAGATCATTACCAGCCAAGTAGTAAACTAGGAAGATAAGATTGGAATTTTATTAATGTAAAGCATCTTTTGGTATCTCTACTCAGATAAAGTTAATGTAAAATAACTTGAATTCTGCAAATATTTGATAATAGCTCCAGTTAACTCTTGAGTACTTTACACAGATAAAAATGACTTTGGCTCTTTCTGAGTCAGTACTTCATGCATAGAATCATAAATAAAACAACTGAACACATGATTTTAATAGGTGTGAATGTCAAATAGAGTTAAAAATGGCTTGGGAAAGTCACTCAGTTGATAGAGTGTTGGCCACAAAATTCTGAGGTTCTGACTTTGATCTACAGATTCTAAGCTTGTTTGTTTTTAAAATGTGGCATGGTGGAATGTACTTATTTTCTTTACATTTTAAGATTCATTTTTTTCTTGTGCATGTGTGTGTGTATGTGTGTGTATGTGTGTGTCTGTGTGAGTGTACACTATATACATACATACCAAAACACCACCCCCAGAATTGATGGCTCTGTGTCAGTCACTAATCAGGAGAAAAAACCAGTGTTAACCTTGTAGAGTGAGTGGATGCCACAGGAACTAGACATGGAAGTGCTGCTTGGAGAGGCAACTGTAGATCCTGTAGTGAGTAGCCATTCCAGCTTTGACCTGGAAATAGCACCCCCTTTGAGGCTTTGGTAACTGTCATGCCTGCCAGGCAGAGCCAAGGGAGGAACCCTGAAGACCTGAGATCTGGTTGGGGGAGCTCTCTTGGCCCTGGACGTTGGAGGTAGACAGAGCAGAATTCTTCAGAGAACCCTGCTGGACTGCACTACACCTTTCCCAGACCCTGTAACATATCCCTTCACTTACAAGTTACACCACAAAATAAACCTCCTTTTAACTACATGGAGTGGCCTTAATAATTTCACCAATAAAATCCAGAGCACCAGGAGAGCAGGAGGTCTTCCTAAACACCAGCATTGGAGGAAAGGTCAGTCTCAGAGGTGCATCTGCGGAAGTGCCACATCCAGGGTGAAGCTGATGGTTGTGGAAGGCTAGAAAGCTGCTACCTTTATGCTTGGGGATACATTTAGGCTTACCATTAATCACCAACCCCTGACAACAGCAAGAACAGCTAGACAGCAAGTGCAGTGATCCAAGAGGAAGAAAGGCAGCATAACATGTGAATGAGACTTAGAGAGATCAATTAGAGGAGAACGTATGAATTAGATGTGTAATCACCCAACGGCCTGTTTTTCACAGTGCATTTCCTCTCACGTAAAAATGTGCCTAAGGTAATGTCAGCTAGAAAGAGCCCTACATTTAGAGTGAGCCCAATTTAGTTTTATAAAAACTGCAGTTAGATATAAGCCTCAGAAGGAAACATGTTATTACTGCCTATATCTAGTTTATTGGCTTCTAGATAATTGAAATATGGTTGATAATCTAACAACTTTTGTTCAAAAGTTATGTGTAAACAAAGACAACGGTATGCATTAAATTTAGTCAATTTATCTTCATTGTTATAGGAAAAAAGACATAAATATGGCCACAGTTCACATGCAAATTAGAGTTCCATGCATTACGGCTTAGAGTGTTTCCCTCTAAAACTCGTGCATTGACCCACTAACCCTTCTGACCAAAATGTGCCTGTTGTTTGGCAGTAGGGTTTGAAGGGGTGGTTAAATTAAAGTGAGATATCTATGGTGCCCTTATCTTTTAAGATGTTCCATATCAAGTCATTGGGGAAATGTGTTCTAATGTATTAAATGTATTCTATTTAGGTGTGTTTCCATGTGGACTGTGTTTTGGGAGTATGGGCAGTGAACAAGCAGGTCAGAAGAGGATTCCCTGGAGCTGGAGTTCTAGATAATGATAAGATGTTCGATGGGAGTGTTTGGGTACAAACTCAGGGTCTTTGCAAAGGCAGTAAGCACTCTTTTTTTTTTCTTTTAATTGAAAATTTTGTCCTAATCCCAAACTATAACTTATGTAACAAGTTTTATAAATGTCCCCTCTCCTCTTTTGAAAATAGATGATTTTCTCATACAATATATCCTGATTAGTGTTGCCCTCCCTATACTTCTCCCAGTTCCTCTCTACTCTTCTCCCATCTCAAATTACTCCCTTTCTGTCTCTCATTAGAAAAGAACAGGCTTCTAAGAGATAGCAACAAACCACAACAAAGTAAAATATAATAAGATAAAACAAAAAAAAAAATCACATCTAAGTTGGACAATGCAAACCAAAAGAACCCCAAGAGAAGGCACAAGAATCAGAAACCCACTGGTTCACACACTCAGGAATCTCATGCAAATACTAAGCTGAAAGCTATAATATATATAGAGAGAACTGGAGGACCTGGGTGGGCCCTGTGAGTAATAAGCACTGGCAACTGCTGAGCTTGCACCAGAGGGTGATCTTTATAAGAAGAGTAGATTCAGAAGTGCAAAGATCCACCCACACTGCATGGCCAGGCCATAATGCCCATGAGGACACTCTGAGAAGAGCACCATGTAGAAGGGTAATCAAGAGATTCAGGGGCAACCGAATATGTCTACTTTCATGTCTGGGTTTACACTCTAATACTAAGAGTCCATTTATATTTTTTGACTCATTCATTTTGAGGAGCTCTGTATGTTCAGTCTAGAAAACACAAAGCAGTTTTCAACAGCTCTCCCTTCCTTTAGCCTTAGTGACTTGCTGGTCTCTGCTCAGGTTGGAAAAGCAGACTTTTTTTTTTTTTTTGTCTTGAAATAATATACAAAATAATCACTTGTCTTTATCTGTGCTGCTGAGAGCTGAGTTATAATTTGAGTTCCTTATGAGATACAAATCAATAATTTTGAATCCATTGCAAGCACCTGAGTTGGAACAGGGCCTACAATTTATTTACAGAATAGGGAAAAGATATTTAAGTCAATACTGACTAAATCAACCTTTGGGGCCAGTAGGTTTTTTTTTAAACCTCAAACCAATTTTTGAAATAAATTTTATTTCATGTTTTCTTGTTGCCCCTTCCCATGTCATTTTTTTCCTATTATTTTTATTTTTATTTTTAATTTCTCTTCCACTTGAGATAGAGTCTCAGTGTATTCTCTATGGCCTAAGCTGACTTTGAGACTCACATCCTCCTCCCTGAGCCTCCCAAGTACTTGGACCTTGACTTCTAAAACTAAGGTAGAGAGTGATTGAGGAAGCCATTCAATGACAACACCACAGGCACACACACACACACACACACACACACACACACACACACACACACACATTGTGAATGCCACATCGTGTAGATGTTAGAGTCTTGATCTTAAGTGACCCCCGAAGGTCAATGTGTTAAAGTCTTGCTGCCCAGTATACAGGTATGTGGCCTAGTGGGGTGTCTTTAAGTCACTGGTGACTTGACCTTGACAGTGGAAATATATTGTTGGTTTCTCTCTCTTTCAATTTCATCTCCTAGGAATACAGTAAAGGTGTTGTTCTCTTCCTCTGGAGGCAGCAAAGCATAGTCCCCTTGGCTTGGATCAGGCTCACACTCCTCTTCTAACAAGGCACTTGGAAGCCTTAGACCTTCATCAGAGGCAGGCATATGCCCCACACCTCTCTCCTAACACTTGACCTAACAACCTTGGACCATCATTTGCACCCAGCTATGCCACACCACACTCTTCACAGTTGAATATGTTTCACTTCCAACTAACAACCATCACGCATGAGCAGTTTCTCCCGAAATTGCACTTCACTTCTATCTGGGTATGAGGCTTTGGAGAGAGGTCTGTCCAGAACTAGTTATATTGTGTTTGCAGTCAGGAAAAACTTCATATTTGGGCACCCATATAATAAGACCAAAGGCATCATGAGAAATGAAAAATAGTTAATAAAATTTTACATAATTCAAATCTATCAATCAAAATAGAGAGACATCCAAATTATGCCTTTAATAACCAAAATCTTCCCTTTCTTGAAACCTATAGAATGAAGCCATGAGCAGTAATTGGGGCCATTGAGTACTCTCAACTGTGTGGCCTGTCACTGTTTTCTTTCTTTTTTCTTCTTTTTCTTTTTCTTTTTTTTTCTGAAACATGGTTTCTCTATGTAGCCTTGGCTGTCCTGAAATTTTCTCTGTAGACCAGGCTGACCTTGAATTCAGAGATTGCCTGCCTCTGCCTGCTGAATGCCAAGATTAAAGGAGTGTGCCACCCTCACCTGGTGGGGCCTGTCACTCTTAAGAGCATATTACTTTCTGATTTGTTCTATGGCTTTGTGTTTGAATCAAATGTTGATATTTTGTGGTCTGTATGCACCTTTGATATGATTCATTGTTTAAGAAGGTCAGACTTTTTACATACCTGTACTCGACTCTGGTCACAGTAACACAGCCAGGATGTGCTCCTCCTTCTATGTGCTACACTGCCCAGACTTGAGAGCAACGGCAAAGATTACTGTGGACAAAAAGTCTCTAACCCTATATGCCTGGGTGGGGATGCAGCTGAGATGATACAGCACTTGCCTAGGATGCTTGAAGTCTTGGGTTTGGTCCCCAGTGCCACATAAACTGGGTGTAGTGGTGCACACTTCTAACCCCAGCATGTAGGAAATGGAAGCAGAGAGACCAGGAGTTCAACGCTACCATTTACTACCTCACAAATTCAAAGCCAACCTGAGCCACCTGAGACTCCACAAGTCAAAGTCAACAGTTTCTCTTTAAAATCTCGATAAAGTTGACTAACAATACTAGTTATATAACTATAAATATTAGTTACAATTCAATAAAAACAATACAACAAGTTCAAGTTTATCTTCTTATTCTCCCTATGAGTTTTTCCCCCAAGATGTATACATTTGTTGATGGTTTGTCTAGTATTTAGTGAGGCTCTGTTTTCTTCAGTTTGGGTATAATAAGTGAGGACTCACTTTTACCTACTAAGCATTTCAGCATAGACTTACAAGATCTTAATACTGCGTGGAGATTTGTTGATCATTTTGTTTCATACACTAAGATTTCATGTTCTACATGTTACTTTTAAGTCAAATTTTACATTTTTGTAACATGTTATGTTATAAGATAAACATTGACATTTATATTATTCATCATAGTATTTATTATTTTTTGAAAACAAAGTATATATTTCTAAAAGTTAGTATGGGCCTGTAATTGTGTGCTTAGAACAACAAAGAAATTCCACATGAACAATTAGCTAATATTTCTTAGTTTCAATTAACCATGTTGTTTTGAAATAATCTCCTTGAGAAATTAAAAATAAACCCTCACCTTTTTGAAGGAGGGGATGGGGAACAAGGCTTAGGGAGAGTGGGAGGAGGGATGAGAGGGGGATCTGTAGTTCACATGTAAAATGAATAAAAATTTAAATAAAAAAATAAAAATGAGCATTGAATTAAAATTTCTCTTGATAGCCTTTTTAAATGTATCTCTTCTCCTTAAAGGCTAGAGAGAGAAATAGAGAGGGAGAGAGATCCATGGGTTATATATGACATGCTCAAATTCCCATGATTATTGTGCCCAGCATCTGGAATTAAATGTCAAATCATAGGACAGTTAATCAAACTATTCTGACAACACAGTAAGAGGATAAAAGACAGAAAAATGAAAGAAAGCATTTGTTCTGTCTTTACCAATCTAAGACTTGACTGATCACCTTGCAAATGGTATTAATTGCTATTTTTAAAAAGAGTCTGGGTGGTTGAAGCCAAAGGGCAATAGAGTAAAATTTCCAAGCAAAGCCTTTGAAGTGTAGTCCACAGAGTTTTGAAGAGCAAAGAAGAGAACTGCAGACGCACAGGGTTAAGTGCCCCGTGGAGGTCACAGCCTCTCCTAATGTACTCATTTTACCTCTTGGAATTGTGTCTGCTTCTTTAGGACAGATATGCTGTTCTTAGGAATGTGTTCTTCCAGCCCAGCCACTGTTGGTGTCACTCACTGTACAGTGTGCATCCCTCCTAAGACATGTTTGGATTGAAACTGACTTGGATGAGATGATGCTTCTTCCTAGGAACATGAGACAGGAGTTTATAAATCTTGGAGAACAGAGTTGGCTCATCAGTTAAGATGGCTTGGTGCTATTGCAGAAGGTCAGGGTTTGGTTTTCAGTATCCATGGTGGGTTTCTCACACCTAGCTAGAACTCCAATTCCAGAGCATCTAGTGCCCTCTTCTGCCCTCTGTAGAAACTTTTGCTTGTGTGGCTCTCTCTCTCTCTCTCTCTCTCTCTCTCACACACACACACACACACACACACACACACACACACACACACACATATATATATATATATATATATATATACATATATATATATATATATATATATATATATACTTAAAAAAGAATTTATAAACCTTAAAATAGCTTCCCATGTTACAGAGAGAACTACTTCACTCCCTTAATATTTAGCTACTATTAAGCAACTTGAATAAGTTGATTTCCCTGCAATACTCCCAAATTTTACCAGTGACTGCCATGTTTTATTTGTAAAATAGAAAGGAGAAAAGCCACCAAATTTTTTGAAACAGTGAAATGAGTGACTACATATAAAATGCTTGTCATGGAACTTATGTAGGGTCATACATATTGAGGGAAGCTGGAATGTTTAAAGTGACTGGTCTAATTATTTATAAATCTTCAGAATTCATTTTTGGATCATTGTCTTTGACCTGAAGTTTTCTGCTCCCTGTTAATTAGTTGTATTGAAATGCTGTACTAGTTTTCTGATGAACAACTGGGTCAATTTATGTTACCATCTGCAATGGTTAATCTTCATGTTCAACTTGACAGAGTCTGGAGTCACTAACACACTTCTAGATACACCTTTCAGTTTTCAGATAGTTTTGAGGAAGGAGGGGGAATTTACCCTGGGTGTGACATCTTCCTGTGGGATGGGGTCTTAAACTGACAGAAAAAAAAAGTATAAGGAAATGGGAGCCAGGCACCAGCCTTCACCTCTTGCTACCTCTTGGACACAGACACATTGAACCAGCTGTCCCTGAACTCTCGAAGGATCCAGACAAACAGTGAGGGTTGAGCAGCTGGTGTGTTCTCCTTTTCCTGGCAAGCACCTTATATTTGTATGAACCAAGCATAAGAGCTGTTATGGAGGATTTTCTTTAGAACATAGAAAACTGTGTGACAAGGACTGGGTCTGAGAAACACAAAGAAGCCCAAGCCAGGTTGTACAGTCCTGCAATCCCAGCACCTCATCCAGTTCTGTTCTTTATGTTTATGGTTTTTGTTTGCTGTAATGTGCATTGGCATTTTGCCTGGGTGGATGCCTATGTAAGGGTGTCAAGCCCCCTGGAACTGCAGTTGTAGGAAGTTGTGAGGCACCATGTGAGTGCCGGGAATTGAACCTGGGTCCTGTGAAAGAGCAGTCAGTGCTCTTAACTGCTGAGCCATCTCTCTAGCCCCATCATCCTGTTCTTAAGATAAACCCATAATGATGTAAAGAGAAGAGGGAAATTGCAGGATTAGCTTTGCCTTGTGCTGACAGAGGGGCCTACGTACTTCCAGAGAATGATGTCTACTCTTAGAAAATGCTCTGCAGGTTGCCTTTTGAGAGACAAAGTTCACAGAACCAACAAGGAGAATGGAGTGAGAACACCAGCATGTCATCCAGAGCAAGAAACAGAAAAACCATACATGGAGTTCAAACTCTAAAATTAATTCTCCAAAGCTGACATTGTGGGGAGTGGTCCTTGACTTTAGATATGGTATTGCTTCCCAGAGGAACAAATACACTTATTTCATACTGGGTGGTATGTTTAGAGTCCAGGTACAAGTTAAGTTCAGGCAGTGGTAAGATCACAACCTTGAGCTATTCATAAAGCTTATGGTGGGGCTGATCATCTGTGCTCTATGTGTTGTCTGCAGGTGAGCAGATATGCCTATGGCATTTTTAGTTGATAAGCTGAAAGAGCTCCATATGGCCAGTATGTGAAGGATGGGCCTTTGGGTACCCAATGAAGGCAGAGAGAAGCTTGGGGATAATGACAAAAGGAAGGAGTTCTGGGACTTGTACTCAGAAAATAGGCAAAGCACAGAGGAGACATACTGTCTTCTATTGCAGTCTAAGAGTGACCTGTTGGGAAGTTGCATGCTGGAGAAATAATGCACTAATGATATTTTGTTAAATGGTCATGCAGCTAAACAGTCACAAATATTTATGTTCATACACAGAGACTAGAGCTGTTCTCAGGCTGGATCATAGAGGCTTCTGTTCACAGAGGACAATGGTTAATAAAGAGACTCATAACTGGTCAAAATGTACATTTACTGCACACATATAGCACAGACACAGACTTAAAAGGACATCTGATAGGGAGACAAAATAGCAGGGAAATAGGAGATATCTGTGCTAAAATTGTTTCATTCATGGCTCTCTGAATTTGTTGTTTTTTTACACAGGACTAGCTGACTCACAAGCTTCTGAACAGTCTGCTGCCCCTGCTCCCCATCTAGATACAGGCATGCTGGGAGTACTGGTGTGTGTACTGTACACCTAGCTCTATGAATGCTCTGATGATCTGAAGTTAGGTTCATATGCTTGTAAGTCAAGCACTTTATCCACTGAGCCATCTCCCAGCTTCTGCAGCACTTTAAAAGACTAATCTCAAAAGGCAACTTGTTCAGTCTGTTTTATTGTTATTTTCCTGTCAGTGTTTGTAAAGTGTCACACCCTTGTCTTCTTCCTTGCTTGGTTTCTGAGAAGCCAACTGAGAAGCTCATGTACTCTTGTGGAAATGAGAGGACTTCCCACTGGCTTTTTGCATCATTTTCTTTGTCATTAATTTTCTGTACTTTAAAGATTCTACACTTGGTGTGTTTTTTCTGCTGTTTCTCCTGCTTGGTTTTCTCTGAGCTCTGTATCCTACATTAGCTTGTGAATAATTCTCAGTTACTGTTCCAAATCTCTCTTCTCTTCCCTTTCCCTTTTGTGTGCCCATTTCACGTTCTACAGGTTCTAGTCACCCCACAGTCCTTGAACAGTATCCTTTGTTCTTCCATTTTTGTTCTCTTTTTTGTTGTCTTTTTAGAGGTTTCAACTAGATTATTTCAGGCGTAGAGAGATGGTTCAGTGTGTAATAGAGCTTTCTGTTCTTGCAGAAGGTCTGAGTTCACATCTTAATGCCTATGTTGGGTGGCTCTACAACTGTAACTTTAATTCCAGGGTATCTAATTACTTCTTCTGGCCTATGTAGTTATTTCAGATACATGGCAGGCACACACACACACAGAGATAGATAGATAGATAGATAGATAGAGAGAGAGAGAGAGAGAGAGAGAGAGAGAGAGAGAGAGAGAAACTAGATTATTTCCTCAGTAGTGACCACTCTAGTGTGGAGCTCATCAAAGACATTCTCCTCAGATCTCCATTTTTTGACATCCAGCATGTGCCCTTGGGTCCTTTTTAGAACTATTTTGTCTCTGCTTCCCCAGAATCACTCTTCTTATCTGCTGTTTACTTTCTAACAGAGTTCTAAGTGTATTAACTATAGTTGTTATAAATGCTAGTCTGATGCCAGCACAGCAGCTCACTTATGGCTGAACTGGCGGTGGTAGTTCCTCTGTCTTTGTGATTCTGACTTGTGTGAGCCTTAGACTAGAACTATTCTAACAGGTCCTTTGTGGTGGTGGGTATATGGGAAGAAGACTATCCTTAAATCTCAAGGGGGCAAACTGTTTTTAAAAATGTTTTTAAAGATTTATTTTTATGTTTCATTATACATATGTGTATTTGTTTGTGTAGGGGTATGTGCTCATACATGTAGGTACCCAAACAGGCCAGAAGAGACACTGGGAGTCTGTGTTGATTTGATTGACAATGGTTCCTATAGGCTCATCTATTTGAATATTTGATTCCCATTTGGTGGAATTGTTCACAGAGGATTAGGAGGTGTGGCCTTGTTAGTGGAAATGTGTCACTGGGGGCAGGCTTCAGACTTCCAAAGCTGATGCATTCCCAATTAGCTTGCTCTGTTGATCATATGTAAGCTCTCAACTATTGTTCCAGCACCATGCCTGCCTGCTTACTGTGCTTCCTGCTTTGATGGCCATGAACTCCAACCCTCTGGAACTGTAAGCTCCATATAAATTCTTTAAAAAAATAAGTATAATTGCTCATGGTGTATTATCAGAGCAATGGAAAAGTAATTAAGACGGACCTCCTACAGCTGGAATTCTAGGCAGTATGAGCTGTCTAATATGCATACTGGGAACTGAACTTGTGTGTTCTGAAAGAGCAGAATCCCATCTTTTCTACTGAGTCATATTTCCAGTCATCTAAAATTTATTTGTTATTTTCATTATTATTAATTATTTTGTGCATGATTTTCCTCACATATTCTATCAAATGTTTCTTCTGTTCTTCCCCCCTTTTTCCTCCTGTGTACCCATCCCATACCACATACGTTATGGATTCAAATTGTCTCATGTGTTTGCATGCCATGGTTCATGTGTGGGCCTCAGAAGACAGCTTTGTGGAGTCTGTTCTGTCCTTCCATCTATGTAGGAGATGCAACCCAGAGGCAGTCAGATTTGTGTAGCAAGTATCTCTAGGCTGGGTGTAACACACAGTGTGCAGTCCCCCAACTTGGGTGGGACATGATCGTGAATATGGCTAAAGTCAGATATTTCTACCACCTAGACAAGTTGGGCAGAGATGGCAACGAGCAGTTGAGGATCTTGTGGCAAAGTGTGAGGAGCTCTGAGAAGGGACTTGACGTAGAGACCTGGGTCTCAGGTTCTTTCATTGCCAGGGAAAGAATTCAGACACCAGGAGAAGTAAAGTATTGGAGTGATATTTTATGGCATGAAAGTAAAAGTGGCATTTGGGGTGGAGGGACAGAGTTCTCAGAGTGGTCTCTTTTTGCTGCTTTTTGGGATCAATATACTTTACTGTCATCGTTCAATCACAAGCAAAGGTTCAGTGTGGAACAGAATCTTCTCTCTATCCTTGCAGTGAGATTTCTACCCCCCCCCCAATTTGGGGTCTTATATAGTCAAAATGTTTAGAATCTCGTAAAGTTCCTATGTACCCAAGAATGACTTTCAGCTTCTTATCTTCCTCCTTTCACTTCCCAATAGGATGTTTAGCTCCCTCTCATCCTGGGGTGTAACCCAAGGCTTCCTGGGTCTGCATGCCAGACTGTGATGATATTTTTTTTGTGCTCTAACAAATAAAGCTTGCCTGGGCATCAGAGGAAAAAGCCAGCCACAATATTAAACATAGAAGACAGGCAGTGGTAGCACATGCCTTTAATCCTAGCATTCAGGAGGTAGAGATTCATCTGGTTCTCTGTGAGTTCAAGGCCACACTGGGAACAGAGCCAGGCATGATGGTACATGGCTTTAATCCCAGCACTAGTTAACCACAGAGGTCTTGAAGTCTATACAGACAGAAAGGAAGTGATAGAGCTGGGTGGAAAAAAAGAAGTGATTAGCTGGGCTGTGAGCGGAAGTAAAATGGCAGGGCACAGAAAATTATATAGGTGTGAATATATAGGAAGGTAGCTCTCGTTTGGACTGAGGATTTCCTAGCAGTAAGAACTTATAGCTTGGCTTATTCTATTCCTCTGATCTCTCAGTTTTCACTCCAATATCTGGCTCTGTTTTTTTTTTTTTTTTCATTAATAAGACTGTTCAGCAATTCGTGTTAGACCAGGCCAATGATCCACTAACCAAATTCTATTTTCAGTCTGACATGGTGTACATTGCAAATTTCAGATGTGCCAAGGTTCATCAGATGCATGATGGGAACAGTCAATTTCACAAAGCTAATGAAATGGAGATGCCATTAGTATCAAACAAAGACCATTTAAAAGCTGTGTCTGTTGATCACATTTTTCATGGTCTTGGCTAGTCCTCTTGCCCCAATTGAAGAGACACATGACCTTTTCATAGAAAACAGCTGTGCTATTGTGTGGCCCTCCAGCCAGCCATAGGGTTTCCTAGTTTCGTGTTAGCTAACCTGCCTTAGTCTCTCCCTAAGGCAGATTCTGCTAAGAACATAGAGTTGCTTTAATTGAGAATCATTCTTTCACATCTCCCTATGCTGAGGTAAAGTTTTTCTCCTCTATCTACTGTGAAAAGCTGGTCAGGGCCCTCCACATGAAATTCCCACAGCCATGAAGGAAGTTCCTCTGCGTGTTCTGCGTTTAATTTTCTCTCACCCTGTCCACACAGTCCCTTCAGCCACTCAGTTACTGTTATTTTCCTTCCTCAGCACTGGCTCCAAGGTAGCTACTATTCTTGAGGTTCTGTCTATATAAGCAGTGGTGTCTGTCACTCTGTGTCTGTTTTTCCAGTGCTGAGGGTGACAATTTGCTTTGTGACTTCATTTTTCTTACAAGTCTAAAAAGAACTGTGGACGCTGCAGTCTGTGCAGCGTTTTAATTGCTATTAAGATGGAGTGGCAATTTCCTACCTTCTGTAAAGTGAAATACCCAGGAAATAAAAAAAGAGCCACCCCTGTGTTAAATATTCCACTAGGCCAAAGGACTGAATTTTGTGCTTTAGGGAGAGCTAGAATGCTGCAAACCAGAGCCAAATTCTTATCATCATCATCATCATCATCATCATCATCATCATCATTACTTTTGAGCTATTATTAATGCCTTTGAAAGTCATCATAGATCATTCATATATCTGACTTAGCATCGCTGTGACCACCATACCCTTCAAATTGCATTCTTAACTGACCACTGGCTTCCTCCAATTCTAAAGCTATGAATACCATCAGACAGCATCTGAAACCTATAAAAGAATTTCCCTGTTTTGCTGTGACTCGTGTAGTAATGGCTGCCTATGTATTTAATAGGATGATTTATGAATGTTTTTTGTTCTGTAACTAATAAGATTTCAGGTAATCACATTCAAAGTGGAGCATGATATCTGAAGAAAACTGAATCTGGTTTCCTAGGAGATGGTCACTTATATGTGCCTACACAGTAAATTACCTTTAGTGAGATGAGAAACATGGAATGTGTGTGTGTGTGTGTGTGTGTATTTCATTTATGTAAGACAACACACGCCAAAGATGAAAGCTATTTTGAAAGAAATCTCAACACCCAAATCATCAGAAATTCCTATTCAGTTTTACACATGACAAAATTTACAATAACTTTTGTACCTTTCAAGGCATAGTGAATACATACTCAGAGATCCAAAGTATGATAAATTCTCAAGCTGACAATGATCATGGACTCTGCATTATAAAGCAATGGATGCTTGTGTTGGGTCGTTAGACATGACTGAACCCCAGAGACAACTTCAACTAGGCATTAATCATTACTTGAAGCTTTGCTTTCATCTAGAGACCATTTTTTGGCCAGTGATTTGTTTAGTAAGACTTCATGCTTTTTAAAAGATAGCTTTAATTAATTCATTCTATATTTTATGTTTATGTAGTATATGTGCACACACACTTGGAGGACAGAGTTTGAAATCTGGTGTCCTTTTTTATCACTCACTCTCCATCTCTTTCTTGAGATAAGCCTTCTCACTGAGCCTGTAGCTCATCAATTCAGCAATGCTAAGGGATCCCCCTGTTTGCTCCTTGTCAAAGCAGCGATTGCAGGCATACCCACTCTCTACTTTCTCTCTTTATGCATGGGAATTAGAGCTCAGTTCCTCACACTTGCGTGGCAAGCACCTTAGTGACTGAGCCGCAACCCTTAATACATTTTAAAAATAAGTTCTGAACTAGCTTTTCTCTGAAAATTATGTACACAGTGCTTTGTGGCTTGGATGACTATAAAACAATTCCCTGTGTTTTCACTTCTTGGAGATACTCAAGTGGAAAATGACGCAGCATGTAGACCTAGTAGGCTAGAGTAGGTCCTTAAAAGGTTCCTCTTCCCTGGTGTGGGGCACATACCTGTGATTCTAGTATATGAGAAGTGGAAACAGAATGATTGGGAATACAGGTAATCCTCAACTAGATAGTTTGAAGTCTCCATCTTAGACTAATGGAAACACTGTTTGTTTGTTTATTTATTTATTTATGAGGCAAACAAATAAAAATGTCCTAGAAGTTAAGGTTACTTGCTGCTTATATAGAGGACCTGAGTTTGGTTCCTGGAACAGTTATCATGTAGCTCACACTCACCTGTAACTCCAGCTCCAGGGAATCCAGAAACACACACACACACACACACACACACACACACACACACACACACACACACATACACACACACACACACAATACATGCATACACATAAATATAAATTAAAAGTTTTAAAAAACCTTCTAATATACCTTCCCTTAAAAAAAGGCTAAAAAAAAAAAAAAAGAAGTTGCCTCTTTTGCTGGATAGTGTTTTGTCTTCTGAAGTGTTCCTCTGTAGAAGGTGTAGACAATTCAGTAACTTGTGACATATGCAAACTTCACTTTTGCACATTGACTTCAAATGACCTGGTGCTGATTTTCTTCCCCTTTCTGTTCTTGCTGTAAGCTCTCAACTCTCCAGGATTGTTGGCATACTCACCCCCCCCACACACACACACACATATTCAGTTTTCTCTGCTGACTCCAGTACATATTAGCCACATATAAACAAATGCATAATTAAAAGATGGTTTATGCAGATATAGGGACACTTTCACATCTTCATGCTTAAATAAATGTAATAAATACTCTTAAATTCTCACTTTCAGATATCTCTATGAAATCATAGCCTTTCAAGATTGAATTGATTTGCATTAGCTATGAGGCTTTTTTCACACTGTTATTATTAATTTAACATGTTCACAATTTAGCCAGCATGAGTGGCTTTCATGTGGTCCCTTTGTCTTTTTTATTTTACTTAGCACCCTTCAGGCACCCTGAAAATAATCCTTGCATTCTGTGAATAATAGTGTTTTCTAAGGCCATGTTGAATTTTGTCCTGTCCATGAACATGGAGTCAATCACTTTGCAAGGGACATAGCTGTTTATTCTATTTCATTCTTTTTTCAGCAGAGAACACAATTGGAAAAGAAATCACAGGAAATATGAGCACTGGCAGGGGAATTTCTTGTTTACTCTAGGACCTCTTTGACTAAGAACAAGAGGAAGACAGTGTGTTTTATGTGTTATATCCAACTTGATATATAATGTTTTATTCCTTCATATGGGATTTTATTTTTTGGTAAAACCTTCACATTTTGAAAAGCTGGGAGAAGACAACAGAGCCAGTGTGGATTCTGGAATGGAAGTGGTTGTTCTTGATTGATGTTGCTTACTGAACAAAAATTCTTCAAAACCAAAGTCACTAATTGTAACAGGGAAGTGCATCAGTAGATTTCCTCTATGGAAGATGCAATAAGTTGTTAAGTTAAGATAAAAAGGGTGTCATACTACCATGAACACAACAGAAGTGAGATACTGGTGATCAGTAGGGTCCAGGGTAGTTAAGGAGTGGGTGGGTAGGGACTTAGGCTAAACCTGTTCACTGTTTATTCAGAGTAATCAGCCTCTGAAATGTAACACACACACACACACACACACACACACACACACACACACACACACTATGAAAAGAGCATTGCATTCCTCATGAACATAATGGTATAGAATGGTTCTCTATCTTGATGCTTATTAAACATATTGCAGTGCTGGGGAGAGGGCTGGGGAAGTGCTTATATTACTTGCTAAGAAAACATGAGTACTCAAGTTTAAATTCCTAGCACACAGGTGAAAAGCTGGCTGTGACTGCTTGCACACTTGAAGCTCTCATACTGTTGGAGGCAGACACAAGAGGTCTGGTGGGGTTTACTGGCTACACCAGCCTAGCTCCAGGTTCAAAGAGAAACTTTGTCTCAAGAGACTAAGGGGGAAAGTCACAGAGTAGGATGCCAGATGTCCCTCTTTGGTGTCTCCACACTGTTGAGGAATATTATTTTATGGTGTGTTACTTTTGTTTATGTTGCATTTGTTTAGTTCTGTGATGCTGTGTTGCTGTGCCTGTCTAAAACACCTGATGGCCTAATAAACAAGAGAATGGCCAATAGTGAGGCAGGAGAAAGGATAGGAGGGACTGACAAGCATGGAGAATATATAGGAGGAGAAAACTGGGAAAAAAGAAAAAGAAGTAGCCAGAGAAGGACTCCAGCAGCCAGCCACCCACTACACAGCAAGCCACGGGGTAAAAGTAAGACTTACACAAGTAAGAGAATGGGAAAAGCCCAGAGGCAAATGGTAGATGGGATAACTTAAGGAAAGCTGCCAAGCAACAAACGAAGCAAAGGCCAGGAATTCATAATTAAGAGTAAGCCTCAATGTGTGATTTATTTGGGAGCTGGGTGGTGGGCCCTTCAAAGTGCAAAAGAACAAACAAACAAACAATGTTTTGGCATCCAGTGTGGCATTCAAATTTCCATAGTGCCTGAGAAATCTTGAAAAGTTAAAAAAAAAAAAAAAAAAAGAAAGAAAGAAAAAGAAGATAAGGTTCCTGTAAGAGACACTGCTGTTCGGCAGCAGTTAAGCAAACTAGACAAGCTAAGTAAAAGCCACTTGTGACAGCTCAGGTGGCAGCTTCCAGAGCGAGGAAGTTTTAATGCAGTTTTTGGTCACCTACCTCTGACTGGAGAGGTGTGTTTTAGGCTTGACTTTCATGACCCGAGAAGCAGGCAGAGCCAGCCGAGAGCCTCTTGTGGGGGATCCAGGTGTATCCTGTCAGTCTACAGTTTGCAGATGTAGTCAAAAAAGACTAGAGATACACAGTAAAAAAGATCCAGATGGGGGAAAAAAAACAAAAAACTCTCAACAGGCAAAAGGCTACAGTGTGTTTAACAATGTGTGTAGACTGAAGAAATGGGTATAGTCCATAGAAAAAAATGAATAGTTTATAAAATAAAGTCTTTAAGGAGGGAATAAAAGAAAAAAAGCCATGTAAGATGAGAAATACATGGGGAGTCTGGCTCTTGTTTGTTATTGTGTTGATTTTGAATTTTTGGAATGCTGAAAAACAAAAGATAGCAGCTAGGACACATGGGATAGTGATCTGGATGGCTAAATTGAACCAATCTAGATTCTTCAGGAATGCCTTAATTTTAAAAAAGGTCAAAAAATATAATTTGTCTAATGGAAATTAGAAATGCTTTGGAGATTTGTTCTCACAGGAGATGAGAGGCTGTGGATTCCTTTAGAGTTAATAAGGATCAATTTGATCAGACAAGACCTTCTGAACCTTGGCAGATGATATCTATCAGCAAAGGTTACTCCTGATGTTTCCAAGACTTGCTGATTATCTAAAATTTTCTCTTTGGGAATGTAAAGATACTTGTCCACAGACAGCAGGAAGCAGTATGGAGAAAACTACAGCCACATTCCCAAGAGTTGGAGGGGGGGGTAGTTTATGGTTAATTGGTGGTTTATGTATGCTTATCATTTATGGCAATATTGGAATGATGAGATAATGCAGTAGATTATTGAATCTAATATAAACTAAGAGACATCTGTTTATCTCAAATACTTTGTTTTGTAAGAACTTTTGTATATTGATACAAATTTAAGGTAATTTTTGTTATAACACATTATATATATATATATATATATATATATATATATATATATATGTGTGTGTGTGTGTGTGTGTGTGTGTGTGTGTGTGTTTAAAGGAATTTTGTATATTGATATAAATTTAAAATTATTTTTATTACACTGGATATATATTTCTACACTGTCTTAAGAGTTTTTTTATATTGATATAAATTTAAGTTGTTTTGTTACCACATATTGTATATATGTTTCTACTCTTATTTAAGGTATTGTACCTATGCAGTTCATTGAAAAATGTAAAGTAAAGTTCTAGTTTTTTGAAAACTATTATTATAAACTATAAAGAACAGTCAAGAAACATAGGTCAGTAGTTAGTCATTTATAACAATCAAATTGTAAATATGTTAAGTATGTTTTCTAGGTTAAATGCATGTATTTTAGATAGATGGGCTTCAAATACTTCAAAGATGTACAGACTATGGTATTTAAAATGTTTTGTTAATTTAAAGTTTTTTTATGACAATGAGACACATCTGCTCTTGGCAACATCAATTTACTTCAGAGAAGATGATGGGCATTTAAGAAACTCCTTATGGAGTTTGCTTTCATTGTGGCAAGGTTAGCTACTGGGCGAAGAAACTGTTCTTGCCTTTGACTGCTGACAGCATGCTCTGCAAACTGGACAAACAGGATATACAGGGGAAAAAAAATTGTTGAACTTTGCCAAAACAGTCCTTCAAAATTCTTGCTTTACATAAGAGTCTGTCAGATATTCTACAGAGCACAGAGAAAGGCGCTGTTGAATTTTGCCAATACAAGGCAGGGCAGTCTTTCAAATTTCCTGCTTCACTGAGAAGGTTGCCTGATACTGTAGGCCTGAAGGCTTAAGATGGATGCCCTGAGGTTGCAGAAGGAACTTTGGATGACTGTCCAGGCAGTCAGATGTCTCCGTCATTTTTAGAGTTTTGGAAGTTGTTTTCAATGCACTTTTTGTTACTCAAATAATATTATCCTTCTGGGATCTTTAATGGAGTTGAATACTAGATAGTTACAGTTGTGTTTCTTAGTTATGATATAAAGTAAATTATATATAAAATTTTGGAGTCACTAAGATGGAAAGATGTGGAGTGATTTCTCTGAATTTGCTAAATGTAAATGGACTGAATATTATAAATTAATTCTTACTTGATAACTGTTTTTGTTGTGTACATTTTTATTATGTTAAAGTTATAGCCTTTCTTTTTATTCAAAGGGGGAAATGTTAGGGAATATTATTTTAAGGTATGTTATTTTTTCTTATGTTGCATTTGTTTAACTCTGTGAAGCTGTGTTACTGTGCCTGTCTAAAACACCTGATGGTCTAATAAAGAGTTGAATGGCCAATGGTGAGGCAGGAGAAAGGATAGGCAGGGCCAGCAGGCAAAGAAAAGATATAGAAAGAGATCTAGGATAAAGAAGAAGAAGAAGCCAGAAAATGAAATGTAGTTAGAGTTTTCCTGCCTGGCCCAATCAGGACAAATCTCTCTTACCCGCCAGTCCCACAGTCACTCAGACCCAACCAAGAAAGCACACAGAAACTTACATTGTTTAGAAACTGTATGGCCGTGGCAGGCTTCTTGTTATCTGCTTCTTCTATCTTAAATTAACCCATTTCTGTTAGTCTACACTTTGCCACATGGCTTGTGGCTTACCAGTGTCTTTACATGTTGCTTTTCATGGCGGTGGCTGGCGGTGTCTCCTTAGCCTTCTACTTCCCAAAATCCTCTTCTCTCTTGTCCCGCCTATACTTCCTGCCTAGCCACTGCCCAAACAGCATTTTATTTGTACAGAGCGATATCCACAGCAATGAAGAGGACTCCAAGGGCCAGCCACCCAGCTATACAGCAAGCCATGGAATAAGAGTAAGATTTACAGAAGTAAGAGAATTGGAAAAGCCCAGAGGCAAAATGTAGATGGGATAAGTTAAGTTAAGGAAAGCTAGCAAGCAACAAACAAAGCTAAGGCCAGGCTCTGTGTGTAATTTATTTGAGAGCTACGTAGCAGCCCCAAACACCACACATACATGGACATGTTTACTTACATACATCACATGTGCATATATCACTCACATATACTTCACAATGCTCTCTCTGTTTCTCTCTCTCCACACATAGACATAATATTAAAACAACAAATAAAAGAAAACATGTGCCTAGGACTTATGACTAATATTTTGAATGACGTGATGATTTCTTTGTATTGAAACTGAGTGTCATTTTGAGTGAGTTTTAAGAGCAGCTAAAATTATAAGCATCAGAACCTGGCAAACCTAGGAAGTAAAGATTTGTCAGCGAACCTTGATAATCAATCATGCCTGTCAATCACCTGATTTCTGTTAAAAAAAAACTCCAGTTGGTTTAGTGGGTCTGTTCCTATTTCAGAGAGCCTTTGTAGTGAGCAACAGAAAGCTTTTCTTATTAGTGTAATCAAAATCAGGTAAAAGTTAACATAAGGATGTGTTTAAGTAAAATAAAGAACAGTGATGTAATTGAAGAAGGCACAAGAATCAAAATATGCCTTCTGGAATCCATGAGGGCCTGAATGCACATGATTGTGTAAGAACAAGCCCCTCTAAATCCCAGCATCAACTGAAGTCTCATCCATATCTGAGAAGTTATTGGCAGTTGATGGCTATAGGGAGATGGACAGTCACTTTTCATCAGCAATGTGGTCCCTAAGAGGTAACTCATGCTCCATCAGATCATTCTATAGCTATGTACATATAGAAAGCACTGACTGTACTCCTAGATATTAAGAGAGGGATGGGGAAGAGTGCTGGCTGGTATTTTGAATGCTGTGAATATGTGTTGCTCTGATTGGTTGATAAATAAAATGCTCATTGGCCAGAGGCCAGGCAGGAAGTATAGGTGGGATAAGAAGACAAGGAGAATGCTGAGAAGAGGAAGGCTGAGTCAGGAGACGCTGCTAGTTACTGCCAGAAGCAAGATGTGAAGGTACTGATAAGCCATGAGCCACATGGCAAAGTATAGATTTGTAGCAATGGGTTAATTTAAGCCTCAGTGTGTTTACTTGGGGGATGCAAGTGGGATAGATTTGTCCTGACTGCCAGCAGGCCTCGACACAGGAAATCTTCCAACTACATTTGGCATACCAATGCAGAGCTCTTGAATTTCTATAAGGCCTAAAAGAGTTTAAAGGGGGTTTCTAAACACACAATAACAGAGCAAAAAACAGCTTTCTACTTCATGACTCATGCAGGTTGAGATATAGAGATGCCAAGATACAGAGATGCCATGATATGTGGACTTGAGCTACAGTAGGGGTTTGTGGCATCTGGGCTTCACCTGCAGCATGGTAGATTCCTGCCATGCCAAGCCATGAACTATACTCCATGGTGGATTTAGCATTTGCTAGTACAAAAAAAAGTTTCTGGACTACATGCTGCTTTAATGGAGGCATAGACCCACTGCTTCTGAGTGTTGGTGGTACACATGGCTCTCAGAACCAGAGCTAGAAGCTAATGTACCACCATCATGTTGGAAAACTGAAGTGGGTGGAGCCAGCAGCCAAAGCTGCCATTTCAGTCCTAGTCATTCAGTTTAAAGCAACAGATATACAATAAATCAGATTCAGATTAAATAAACCTCTAAATGGTTTATGCTATTTGTAAAATGTATGTAGACTTAGAAGAGAAAGGAAAAGGAATATAGACAGTTATATAAAGAAACAGTTTTAAAAAATAAAGTCTTTAAAGAGACAGTAAGGTAATATAAAAATAATTTAGGATACAATAACTAAATAACAAGAAGCCTGCTATGGTCATAGTTTAAAAACAATATAAGCCTCTGTGTGTTTACTTGGGGGACGCAAGTGGGAGAGATTTGTCCCAACTGCCAGCAGGTCATGACAAAGGATATCTTCTGAAAACAGGAGAGAGGTTGGGAGAGAGAGAATACCAATGAATGACTATGAAAAAAGTTGGGGAGGGAGTAACAGAGTGGAGATAGGGAAGATGGGAAGAGAGGGAGTGGAGGATGGATTGGATCCAAACACATTATATACCTATAGTTAGAGTTTTCCTGCCTGGTCCACAGTCAGGACAAATCTCTCTCACCTGCCAGGCCCATAGATGCTCAGAAGCAACCAAGAAAACACATAGAAACTTACATTGTTTACAAACTGTATGGCCGTGTCAGACTTCTTGCTATCTACTTCTTTTATCTTAAATGAACCCATTTCTATTAATCTATACTTTGCCACATGGTTTGTGGCTTACCGGTGTCTTTACATGTTGCTTGTCATGGCGGTGGCTGGCAGTTCTCCACCCACCCTTCCACTTCCCACAATACTCCTCCACTTTGTCCCACCTACCCTATCCTTCCTGCCTGGCTACTGGCCAATCAGCACTTTATTTATTTTAACCAATCAGAGAAACACATTTAACATACAGAACATCCCACAGCACTTCCCCTTTTCTTTTTTTCAAAAAGCAAGGTTTTAACATTTATATAGTAAAATTTCAGATAACAAAATAATTATCAAGCAAGAATTAGTTACAATATTAAAGAAGTTATCCTATCTATCTTATATTTGTGAGTCTAAGGTTTTATATCTAACTTATCTTTTATCATAACTGAAGAAATTATAACTATCTAGTCTTTAACCACATCAAAGACCTCAGAAGGATATAATATTACCTGAGAACCAGGAGAAGGATACAAGCAACTTTTGGGAGTCTTGCAGGATAGACAGAGACAGCTGGCAGCCTGGACAATCACCTAACGTTCCTTTGTGAAGTTAGGGCATTTTTCTTCAGCCCACAGGGCTAGAGTCTCTTGGTCACTTTTTTCAGTGTCCTATAGAATGTCTGGCAGTTTTCTCTGCAAAGCAGGAACCTGAAGGACCATTTTGTCAAGCAAAGTTCAATGGTCACCTTTTTATAGGTCCTGCATGTCCTGTTGATCAAGCAGTCCAGGCAAGAACAGTTTCTTGCCCAAATGGCTATTTTTGCCAAGGTGAAGATAAACTCCATATGAAGTATCTTCAATGTCCATCTTCCTCTGTGAAGTAAATTGGTGTTGCCAGGAGCAGACATGTCTCACTGTCCAGAAAGTCTAAATTTTAAAAATATTTTAAATGCCATATTCTGAAGGTCTTTGAAGTATTTGAAGATTACCTATCTATCTGAAATATCTCTATGTATACTCAGAAGACTTAACTAACATGGCTATGAGTATGATTATCATAGATGACCAGTTATTAATCTATTTTTAATTATCCATTAAAATTTAAAACGAGCTATACAAACATAATACCTTGAACACGATTAGAAATATACACACAGTATAACAAAATTAACTTTAAGTTTGTATCAATAGACTAAAATCTATACCAATGTAAAACATTTTAAACAAGTTGTTGCTCTTTAGAAGTAAGTTCCTTCCTTAATCTACCCTTTCATCCTATTATATCTATATCATATCCCCTTTTTTTCTTTAGAAAGAGATCGCATTTATAATCAACCTGTTTTAAAGAAAAATATTGGTTTTTCTCTGTCCCACACCAGAAGGCTCTTCTGATTTGGGACACAAGAATCTCTTAACCTTTTTTTTTTTAGCAATATGTCTGGGTTTAGAGAAGGAGTGAGCCAATTCCATCTCCAAAGCCAGCTGGGAATTTGGGCATAGTTTTTCTTACTACTTCCTGCTGGAAGCGGGTGCTGTATCTTATGGGGACACAAAGAAAATTTTAGGATTATGGAGTAGTCCATTAAGGTGAACCTCTGAGCCAGTTGCCTTGAAAGCATTCTGGATGTTGGATCATCTGGGCCATGGTGTCATCGGAGACCTTTCAGGTGGTCTTGGCTGATCAAACCTGATGTATCTTAATCTGGAACAAATCCACAGCCTCTGGCTTTCTGGGGAAACAAAAGCAGAGACTCTTTTCCAAAGCAACATATCCTTATATCCAAATTTTGAAGTCAAGTTACCTTTAAAATTTACATATTTGTTTAACTCAACAGCTTTTATGATCAAATCTTTTTCTGCAGTTAAAAATCCCAAAGACAAGACAAACCAGATTCTCTGTGTAATAACCATCTTTGTAAGACTGAAATGTTGCTGTGGCTGCTGGCTCCGCCCACCTCAGCTTCCTAACCTGGCGGTGGTACAGTTTACCGCCAGCTCTGGGTCTGGAGCCATGTGTACCATCAACTATCAGAAGCAGTTCTATCAAAGTAGTGCATAGCCCAGAAACTTTCTTTTTTTTTCTTTTTTTCTTTTTTTTTTAAACTAGCAAAGGCTAAATCCACCATGCAGCAGAGTAAAGTGTCACTTGTAGACTCCTCATTCCCGCCACATGGCAGGTCAGACACATACACCAGAAACCGGCCATAGTAGCTCAAACTGGCAGGCTGTCGCTAACTTGAGAAAGACAACTAGGAAGCTGTTTTTAGCTCTGTTTTAGAATCTTTTTTATCAGGTTTTAGGTGGAAATTCTTGCCCCACATTGGGCAACATTTGTAGTTAAGAGTTTTCCTGCCTGGCGCACAGTCAGGACAAATCTCTCTTACCCGCCAGTCCCATAGTCGCTCAGACCCAACCAAGAAAGCACACAGAAACTTACATTGCTTATAAACTGTATGGCCATGGCAGGCTGCTTGTTATCTACTTCTTTTACCTTCAATTAACCCATTTCTGTTAATCTATACTTTGCCACATGGCATGTGGCTTACCAGTGTCTTTTCATGTTGCTTCTCCTGGTGGCAGCTGGTGGTGTCTCTCCCCAGCCTTCCACTTCTCAGCCTTCTCTTCTTCCTTGTCCCGCCTATACTTCCTCCCTGGCCACTGGCCTATCAGAACTTTATTTACACAGAGCAATATCCACAGCAAATTTTAAATGCCATATTCTGTGGGTCTTTGAAATATTTGAAGATTACCTATCTATCTGAAATATATCTATATATACCTAGAAGACTTAACTAACATGGCTACGAGTATAATTATCATAGATGACTAATTATTAATCTATTTTTAATTATCCATTACAATTTTAAATGAGCTGTACAAACATAATACCTTAAACAAGAGTAGAAATATACACACAGTATAACAAAATTAACTTTAAGTTTGTATCAATAGACTAAAATCTATATCAATGTAAAACATTTTAAATGAGTTGTTGCTCTTTAGAAGTAAGTTCATTAATCTACCCTTTCATCCTATTATATCTATATCATATCCCTTTTTTTCTTTAGAAAGAGATCACATTTATAATCAACCTCATTTAAATAAAAATATTGTTTTTCTCTATCCCACACCAGAGGACTCTTCTGATTTGGGACATAAGAATCTCTTAACCTTTTCTTTTAGCAGTATGTCTGGGTTTAGAGAAGGATTGAGCAAATTCCATCTCCAAAGCCAGCTTGATAATTTTGGGAATGTGGGTGTAATTTCTCTTACTACTTCCTGCTGGAGGGGCGTGCTGTATCTTATGGGGACACAAAGAAAATTTTAGGATTATGGAGTAGTCCGTGGGGATAAACCTCTGAGCCAGTTGCCTTGAAACCATTCTGGATGTTGGATCATCTGGGCCATGGTGTCATCGGAGACCTTTCAGGTGGTCTTGGCTGATCAAACCTGATGTATCTTAATCTGGAACAAATCCACAGCCTCTGGCTTTCTGGGGAAACAAAAGCAGAGACTCTTTTCCAAAGCAACATATCCTTATATTCAAATTTTGAAGTCAAGGTACCTTTAAAATTTACATATTTGTTTAACTCAACAGCTTTTATGAACAAATCTTTTTCTGCAGTTAAAAATCCCAAAGAGAACACAAACCAGATTTTCTGTGTAATATCCATGTTTGTAAGATTGAAATGCCACTGTGGCTACTGGCTCCACTCACCTCAGCTTCCCAACATGGTGGAGGTACAGTTTACCGCCAGCTCTGGGTCTGGAGCCATGTGTACCATCAACTTTCAGAAGCAGTTCTATCAAAGCAGCATATAGCCCAGAAACCTTTTTTTTTTTTAAAACTAGCAAAGGCTAAACACACCATGCAGCAGAGTAAAGTGCCACTTGTAGACTCCTTCATTCCCGCCACACTGCAGATCAGATGCATACGCCAGGAACCCACCACAGTAGCTCAAACCAGCAGGCTGCCACTACCTTGAGAGAAACAATTAGGAAGCTGTTTTTAACTCCATTTTAGAATCTTTTTTGTCAGGTTTTAGGTGGAAACTCTTGCCCCATGTTGGGCGCCATTTGTAGTTAGAGTTTTCCTGCCTGGTCCACAGTCAGGACAAATCTCTCTCAGCTGCCAGTCCCACAGTCGCTCAGACCCAACCAAGTAAGCACACAGAGACTTATATTACTTATAAACATGGCAGGCTTTTTGTTATCTACTTCTTTTATCTTAAATTAACCCATTTCTATTAATCTATACTTTGCCACGTGGTTTGTGGCTTACCGGTGTCTTTACATGTTATTTGTCATGGTGGTAGCTGGCAGTGTCTCCACCCAGCCTTATACTTCCCACAGTTCTCCTCCACTTTGTCCCACCTACCCTATCCTTCCTGCCTGGCTACTGGTCAAGCAGCACTTTATTTATTTTAACCAATCAGAGCAACACATTTGACATACAAAAATCTCACAGCATATACCTGTGTGAATATTAAATAAAGAACCCTCTGTGAGATGTATATTTAGGAAAGAATTTTTTCCCATTCTGTAGACTGCCGCTTTGCATGAATGATGGTTCTCTTTGCTGTACAGAAGATTTTTTTTGTCTTAATGAATTCCTGTTTGCTTTTGTTTGTTTTGTGTTTTCAAAACAGGTTTTCTCTGTGTAGCCTTGGCTGTCTGGGAACATTCTCTGCAGACCAGGCTGGCCTACAACTCATAGAGATCCACCTACATCTGCCCTCTGAGTTCTAGTATTAAACACATGTACCACCACTGCCTAGCTTAATTTCTGTTCTTAATGCTTTTGTTATTAGGGTCTTGAGAAAGTCCTTTGCTACAAACTTAATCCTGCCTACTGCTTTCATTCTATTGGATTTGGGGTATCTCCTCATATGTTGAAGGTCCTGATCTGTTTGGAGTTGGATTTTATGCTGGGTGATAGTTATAAATTTATTTTCCTTCTTCTCCATGCAACTATTAAGTTCAACCAGTGTCATTTGTTGGAATTGCTGTCTTTTGTTCAGTGTGTAATTTTGGCTCCTTTGTTTAAAAAATAATCATTACTATAGACATGTAGAGTTGTGTCCAAGCATTCAATTCTATTCCATTGATTTGACATTTCTATTTTTATGCTAATAGCATGTTGTTTTATTATTATAGCTGTGTAATACAACTTTATACCCAGGATGATATGTCCTGCCATTCTTTAACTATCTAGGATTGGTTTGGATATCCTGGTTTTTCTACATTTCTATATGAAGTTTAAGATTTTTTTTCTCAATTCCTGTGAAGAAGTGTGTTGGTATTTTGATGAGACTACATTGAATCCTTAGATTGCTTTTAATAGCATGACCATTTTCACAATATTAATCATATCATAGATTCATGAGCTTGGGAGGTCTTTCTATCCTCTGATGTCTTCTTAAATTTCTTTCATGTTTTAAAGCTTTTATTATACATTCCTTCACTTGGTTCATTAGAGGTATTCCAATAGATTTTGTGAGGCCATCATGAAAGGTACTGTTTCCCTGATTTCTTTCTCAGTGTGTATGTGATTTGAATATATATGGAAGTTTGATTTTTATGTAAATTTTGTATTCTGATACTTTGATCAAAGGTTTTATCAGCTGTGGAAGTTTCCTAATGGAATCTTTTAGGATCTTAGGATCTTATATATATGGAAACCTAATACACTAGAAGCTTCTTAACATATATACACATAAGAAGGAGGTCTAAATGGAATTGCCAAATAACTTGAGATATGGAGTTACAAGTAGACATCTCTCATCACCAAATGAAGCCTCTAGTTATGAGAATCAGTTATATCAAATTGAATTGTTGGTCAAAGTGTTCCCATGGGCACCCCTAAACAACCAAATCTATTGCCAAGGCTGTTGATTGTGCTCCACAAAATGATAGGAAAGCCCTGGCACTTGAGTCAACAACTACACAATTCACTGAACATGGAAAAGTCAAGCTGCTGCCTACCTGGATTACCCCTACTTTACTAGTGTTCATGGTACTGGACGTGTTCTCCAAACTATCAAAGAACAAAGATAAACACCAACCTAGCTACAAATGCTTCAATCTACAATTGCTACATGGATGCTAGATACATTGTTGTAATAGTAGCACAAAGCTTCTGGGAGTCACCATCCAATATCTGGTTGGTTAATAACCCACTTCTAGAGAAAGGTCTCACCCCTGACACTGCTTGGGTGGCCAAAACCGGAGATTAAATAGTCCTAGGAATGAGGGGGAAAACCAAACACTACTTTCTCTTTAAGGAACATAGCAGTAAAATGACTCCTAACAATGTTTTGAACACTCATAGATCATTGTATTGCCCTGCCGTCATCAGAAAAGCTTCAGATTAAATAAAATACAGAGACACACAGCTTGAAAATGAGTCCACAGTGAGAGACCTTGAACCACTCAGTTCTAAAGGTGATGCCCCCATCTAATCCCTCCCCTTAGGGCTCAGTGAACCCTGAAGAAGAGGAGGTGGACATATTGTAAGAGCCAGAGGGGATGGGGAACACCAAGGAAATAAGACCTTCTAAACAAAGAAGGGCCAGGAAAAATGGACAGCTAAATTGAAAAAAAAAATCAATAATTTCCAGAATTTAAAATCCTGAATCATGACATGACACTAATGGAATTCAGGTGTTTCTGGTACATGGACTGCTCTCACCAAATGTGAGGTCAAACTGTTGACCTTGTATACATCCTAGTTCACAAATGAGGCTGAAGATGATGCCACAACACTGAGGAGAAAACTTAGATGACTGTCCAGGCAGCTGGCTGTTTCTGTCAACTCACATTTTTTTTTTTTTTTTTTTTTGGAAGCTGCTTGCATGCACTTCCTGTTTTTATTTTTTATTAGGTAGTATTATTTCCTTCTTGGGTCTCTGAGGGAGTTAAAGATCAATTAGTTATAGTTATAATTATCTTTGTTAAGGATTTCAGAAAAACTCACTAAGAGCTGTAAGTGTATAAATTTAAAAGACGTTATAAGACAGTTCCGTTAGTAATATAAGTTAAGATAAAGTGAATCAGGTACATTTTGGACTTACCAAAATAGGATAGATAATGGAATTATTTTCTCTGAATTTGTCAAATGCAAATGCACTAGACATTGTTTAGGTATTTATTGTTTATATATATGGTATATATAGTTAATGTACTTTAGTATATAGTTTTTCTTAGTTATAACTTTTATTTCCTTTTTTTCTTTTTATTAAAATAGAAAAGGGGAAAGTAGTGATATTTTATTTGTATTGAAATGTGATTTTGTTTGTATGTTAATAAAGTTGCCTTGAGATCCGAGCAAGCCAGAACAAAAGCTGGGTGGTAGTGATGCACGCCTTTAATCCCAGCACTTGGGAGGCAGAGCTAGGTAGATCTCTGTGTGTTCAAGGACACAGCCAGCATGGCAGACACACGTCTTTAATCTCAATACCAACCATAGAAGACCTGGAGGTCTGTACAAACAAGCAGTGATGAGGAGGTCATGTGGCTGGGTTTACAACCAATGAGAAAACAGAACAGAAAGTCTATAAAAAAGACAGGACACACAGAAGTAGGTCTCTTGCAGAGAGGAAGGACAGCAGAAGCAGTGAAGGGTAAGGTTTTCCGCTCTTGCTCTGACCTCATGGCTTTTAACTCTGCAACTGGCTCTGTGTTTCTTATTTAACAAGATGGTTACATCTACACCTAGCTTTTGGCCATTTCACTTTTTATTAAATCAATCACAGTGACACTTCTTTACAATGTATAAAGGAGTATTCCACAACTCCTGGCATGATGCCTGCCCTGAATTATGATTGATATACCCAGTGACACTCTATTGGAAAAAAAAAAAAAACTGATTTTTCTCTTTCCCAGAAGGTATCAATTACAAACTAGAAGCTTGATTAGAGATGGGGTTTTGTGTCTCCTTGCCCTTCTCCATGCTGGAATTTTATCAAGCTTGAGGGTCTTACTCATACTGTAACATTCCTGGTGTGTCTAAATGACTGTTTCCTTGGAGTTGTCCTCCCAACCTAGTTCCAACAATCTTTCTACCTCCCCTTGCTCACAGATTGCTGAGCTTTGAGAAGAGAAATTTTATAAAAACATCCATCTAGGGCTAAGTCCTCTGAAGTCTCTCACTCTTGTTCCTTATGTCCTCTTTGATGTGTTTAATCTTTTCTTCAGACTAACGTTTTCCTTCTAGTGCCTTTTCCCGAGCTGGAGTGAAGAATAGAAATTGCTTAAATGTATTCTTTTATGAAATGGTTTTCTTTCTCATTCCATTTTGATGGGTAGTTTTGCTGGGTATATGAGTCTGTACTGACTTTTTGTGATCTTTCTTAGTTTGTAGATCATTTGCTCATTCCCTCTGTCTTTCAGAGTCCCTATTGAAAAGGCAGACACTTTTCTAATTGGTCTGTCTTTATATGTGACTTGATAGTTACCCTTGCAACTTTTAATATTCTTTCTTTGTTCTGCACAGTTAAGGTGTTGTTTATTATGTGTGGTTGGGATTTTTTTGTGTGTTTGTTTTCTGTTACTATTTGGTGTCCTTCATGCCTCTTGCACCTAAATAGAGTCCTCTTTCTTTAGATTAGGGATTTTTTCTATTATTTAAAAAAAATTAAATATGTTTTGTTATTATGTTTTTTAATTATGTGTGAGTATGTGCACATGAGTGCAAGGATGCCCCAAGGCTCTGGTGTGAAGCTAGAATCACAGGTTTTTCAGCCATTTCATGTGGCTGGTGGAAACTGAACCTGAGTCCTCTGCAGCAATACATTTTCTTAACTACCGAGTCATCTGTCTTGACTCTCTTGTATGGTTTCATAAAAAAAATAATTTCTGTTCTTTTGACTGGGGTTTCTTCTTCTTGTTCTCTATATATTGTTCATAGATTTGATCTTTTTATAATGGAAAATGATAAGCAGAAACTAAGAGGAACCTGATTCTGTACTAAGACACAGAGTCACAAGGGGATATAGGTGGGCTTGGAGGAAGGACTAACTAAGGCCAGGGGAAGAGACAGATCTAAATGGACAAAATGGAGGATGAAAATGAGGACACAAATACCTGGTCTCCCTTCTTCTTCCACCATTACCTTATTTCCCACAACCCCTCTCTTCTTTCTATTCTCTCCTGTTTTTGTCCATTTTGTTATTTTTTTACTTTAGTCTTGTTCTTCTTAAAATTTCTATTCTGCTATAGCTATGCTGCAAGTAGAGTACAAGAACCACTGCCCATTAGGAAAAGGCTCTGCTACAGATCCAGGAGGATGAACCCCAGGGGATGGGGTTTAAGCTGGGAGGAACCCAATCTTTCTTAAGACGTTTAAGACGGCCATGAAGAGGCCCCATGTTCTCCTGTCCATGCTGCTGATTACCAGTATCCAGTGTTTATTAATTTGAAACATATGATTTCAAAATTCTGTGTCTCATCTTTCTTATACTTCTATAAAGTATTTTATTAGCATGACCCAGTGTGTGTGTGTGTGTGTGTGTGTGTGTGTGTGTGTGTGTGTGTGTTTATATTTTGGGGTTTCTAATTCATAAGATGTGGAGTATTTGGAACATTTTGAAAATGGACATTGTATAGACATGGCCATTGTCATCACAATTCTGTGAATTTTTTTACCCACAGACATTAGTTCCTTGTTAGACAATGACTGTAGCAGGTAAGACAGTTTACATTTTATGTTATTCCAATATATTGGAAGTTTTGTTATACTTACTAAGAAAGAAGCAGATTATTGTCATTTTTCAGGGTGACAAAGACAACATAGGCTTCAGGTCAGAAGAAAAGTCTCTTAGTAAATCACACTAAAGTGGTTCCTTCCATCAGCAAGTGAAGGAGATGGGTAGATCATCTACTCAGGGTGACATATTAAAACTGGCTTCTCCCCAAACATTTATTTCTTTAATCTTAGAGAAAGGGGGAGAGGAGAAGAAAAGGGAATGAAGCAGAGGAGTAGAGAGGGAAAGATGGAGAGAGAGATAGAGGAAGGGAGGGAGGGAGAGATTATGTCAAACTTTAGGTAAGAATGCTCTCAAAGGGCTTTCACAAACATTTCGTTTTGTTATGGTTAACATAAATCCTATAAGCAAGCAAAGGACTATTGCTATGTAACCTATGAGAGTTAAGAATAAAGGAGTTGACAGTAGCTAGGAATTATTTAGCCACAGAGGGGTTTTACATAATGTTGATGCATATTCTAAGGGCAAACACTATTGTAAACTTCATGAAGAGCCAGTGTAAAAGATTTACTGCAGAGGAAATGAGTAAGTGAATAGAGCCCTTGTTTCAAAAGGGCAAGAATGGGAATTGGGATCATAAGAACTCATGTAAAAAACAGACATGATAACTTGTCACTAATTGTAGTATCCCTATAGTGAGATAAGAAACAGAAGAATCCCAGGAGCACACTATCCAGCTGTTCTGGTGTGTTAATAGTGGACAACAACAAGTCCTGTCTCTAACAAGGTGTGGTAAATGAAGACCTTCATCCTCAGACCTCCATGGCAGGTATGTGATTACATATGCGTTCTCTCTCTGTCTCTCTGTCTCTCTCTGTCTCTCTCTCTCTCTTACACACACACACAGAGAGAGAGAGAGAGAGAGAGAGAGAGAGAGAGAGAGAGAGAGAGAGAGAGAAACACACACACAGAGGTGGGGAGAGATGAGAAAAAAAGCCAGGAAAACATTTCTCCTGGGAAATTATTTAATCATGTAAAGGAAGTTTGATGTCTAATGAGACATCCAAGCTTAAGTGCTTGGTTATCACAATGTAGCTAAGATTTTCAAAGCAAGCTGATTCTGAGGCCACTTTGGCATCATGGTATTGAGGATAAATGACCTCTGAGAGTCCAGAAGTTGAAGGCTAAAATTTTAAAATTTCTTTATCATTCCTTTTCAACCCATTATTGATTTCTGGTTTCAGTATATTGTGGTCCAAAAGATACTGGTGTGATTTCAAACTTCTTTACTTTTCTTTGTGATCTACCATGGAACTTGTGCTATAGAAATGTCTGTGTGTGCTTGAGAAGAATATGTGCTCTTTACCTGGTGGCTGCAGGTGTCAGAGCAATAACATGACCTTTTACCTCAAGATTTTGCAAAACAAAGTCAAACCTTTTGGCCCATGCATGTAATTCCAGCTACAGGAAGGTGAATGTAAGTATTGGTCAATTGGGAAGTACAGGGAGACCTTGATTGGAAGCAGATAGGGATGAGAGTGAGCATCTTGACAAACTCTGTATGGAAATTCATATGGAAAGACATTGCTTCATAACAAATTTAAAGATAAAAATTAGAGGCTAGAGAGATGTCTTAGTTGTTAAGAGAGTGACTTGCTTTTCAAGAGGACCTGAGTTTGGATCCCAGTACCCTTGTCCTGAGGCAGATAACTTTCTGTAGCGCCAGCTCTAGGTGATCTGAGTCCTCTAGCCTTCACAGGTTCCTGCACTCAAGTTAATATACACACATAGACACACACACACACACACACACACACACACACACACACACGCACACACACACAATTAAAAATAAAAAACATATAAATAAAAGTTAAAGATGCAAAAGAACAAAATCCACAAATGCAAAACAAAACACAAAAATGCAAAGAAAATAAAAAGCAAATAAAACACAATATATGAAAATGAGAGGAAATAAGGAACATCCTTTAAAATTTAGTAAAATTGAATTTAGAAAAATCATAAAGAAAATTATCACCTGGGCTTGAGAGTATAGCCCTGTATTTTCCAGCCACTTGGGAAGCTGATACAAGAGAATCACAAACTCAAGGCCTTCCTGAGCTATAACAGAGTGAGTTCAAGACCAATCTGAAAAACTTACAAGACATTCTGGCTCAAACTAGAAAACAACAAAAAGAAGGCTGGAGAAGTAGTTCAGCGGCAGAATGTTTAGAGTACATCCAGTCCCAGTACCAAAGACTAATGTCAAAATTAAAACGAAGTATTTGAGAGATAAACTGAAATGGCGTGCCTCTAAAGAAAACTGACTAGGAAAGTGACAAGGCGAACTGTCAACATCAGAAAAAATTTCAGAGAAATTAAGGACCACTATGAGACATCTGCTAGCAACTGTTACATTCAATAGCTTAGAAGAAGTGAACAAATTATGCTAAAGATAGTTATTAAAACTCATTTAGGGAGAAATAGGGGAAGAGCAGGAGCAGTAGTTAATAGTTCCTGCTGCCCTTCCAGAGGACTCGGGTTTTGTTTCTAGTACCCATGTTAAATGGCTCACAACTGCCTGTAATGCTAGCTCCAAAGAGATTCATTCACATCTGGGGGCACCAGTAGAACACACACACACACACACACACACACACGCACACGCACACGCACACGCACACACACGCACACGCCCATACACACACACACACACACACACACACACACAGAGCCCTAAATTTTTGAAAAAAAAAAGAAACATATGTAAAAGTAAGACTTTAATTTTATCTAATGATACCATTATTTTATATAATCATTTACTATTATTGTTTAATAACATTTTATTTGTATTAATGTTTAATTTATATTAAAAATTTGCTGCCAAAAGTGCCAGACACAGATAATACTATTGATTAATTGCAGGAAGTGTTTCAATGTAAATAGTGCCAATTCTGCACAGTTTTCTACAATTTAAGGAGACATTCTGCCTAATATCTTCTGAGGACAGTAGTACTGAGCTAGCAAAAGTGGTCAGTGCTTTGCAAGGAAATATACTATAAGAAATATATGAAGCCTTCAAATATATATATAAAACTATACACATATTCATAAGCAGCTACTTAAACTTTTCTAACCCAATTTGAGCAAACCTCTTCTAACAATAAAAATATCATATATAATGACTTAGCTGATTTCCTCCCACAAATAAAAAAAAAAGTTCAGTGTTAGGAAATCAATCAATGAAAAATAAATCTAGTATAGGACAAAAAGAATGCATGCATATTAATGGTAGCAGCAAATGAATCTGACAAAGTAGAGCAAATGTTTCTAATGTAACTCAGTCATCTCAGGCTAGTAGGGTAATTCCTTGCCCTGATACAGGTTGCATATGGAAAATGCCCTTTGCTATCCAATGCAATAGTATAGATTGAATCCTTTAAGTCTTAAGCTAAGAAGAAAGAAAACAAATACCTATTCTTCTATTTCAGCCTTATAATGAATACCATTTTTTATATTGCATGAAAGCAGGAAAAATAACATAGAAACAAAACTGCCTATAATTGTAGGCATTGTGGTTTTCTAGGAATTCAATGCTACCCCAGCTATAGTATGTTGGTAGAACACATAGCACAGCTTAGCTAGTTTGTAAGTTACAAAATTAATGACCAAAATTATTTAGATTTCTATGCTGGAAATGAGTATGCAACACTCAGTATTCACAGGTAAATCTGGCAATCTGCAAATGGTGTGTGGGGCCCATAGGATGAAGCCTCTGTATTATTCCAGCCAATTCTTAACAGACATAAAATAAATGTGGACACATATGGTGCTCTTTGTTGGAAACACTAAACATTGTTAAGGCCTCATTTCTCTGAAAACTGGTCTTTAGAAGAAATGTGTCATAAGCTCACTTCCCAACAAGGGTTTCTTTGTGTGGGTATTAAGCTATATCTAAATTTTCTCATATTTTTAATAAATGCAAGGCAGCTGTTACCACACAAATATATTGAAAAGGAAAACACAATTATCACACTTACTTGCTTTCTTTTCATAGTTATTGTAATATTAGCCATTAACAGAGCATCCCATTAGCTTAAAAAGAGTCAGACCGATTAGTAAATCTAGTTCTTAAAAATGAACATTTTCATACATAGTCAAATAATTTTAACAAAGACTGAAGAGTAAGTCATTGGGTAAATAAAATTTCACTGTATAATTTATAGACACAATTGGTTAGCATATTTTTATCTCTATCACATAATCTATTATGGTAGCTGGGACTGGGGAAATAGCTCAGTATTTAATAGTGAATATTTTTTTGTCAGGGACTTGCATTTGGTTTCCAATACCCACATCAGGAAGCTTGCAACCAAGTGTAACTCAAACTGCAAGTAGTTCAATGCCTTCTTCTGCCCTCCACAGACACTGCATTCACAGGCAGAATCTTCTACAAAAACACACAGGGACAGATATAATTAAAAATAAAATCTTTAAAAAAGAAAAGTTAACTTAAAACACACCATAGATATATTTTACATAGACATAACACCCAACATAACAGGACCTTGGGAAGAAAGCATAGGAAGACTATGTATGTCTTGGTATGCAAAGTATAAGGAGGTGAATATGACATAGACTGAAATATGGAGATATAGATATAGAGAAACTATTTCACAATAGTACCCTGACCAAGGTCTGATTTCCCAACTATATTAAGAGTTAATAGCAGAGAGAAAGGAAAGCTATTCCTTATAAAGTAGTAAAATATGAAAAGAAATTTCATGTTTGAGGAAACCCAAAGGCTAGTAACAAAAAAATATACAAATTTGTAAAGAAGAAATTAAAAATTAAGTAATTAGTAGTATATTCAAACACTTGTCCTACTGAAGAGTTATCAAGTCAGCAAATCTCGAGCTTTGATAATAGTGTTGAAGGATAGAGCATTGCATGTTCTCTACTGAAAATACAAGTGGGAATGCTCACTTGTTTTAATAATACTTTTAGTTGTAATGAGAACTTCCAAGATAAAGGCAACTTAAGGAAGGAAGAGTTTATTTTGGTTCACAGTTCACAGAAATACTCCAACATGGTAGGGAACATGTGGGCCTGAAACAACTGTTAACATTGCCTCCATGCTCAGGAAGCAGAGAGATGAATGCTGGTGCTCAGCTTCTTTTCTCCTTTTGAGAGTTTCTACTGTAGGGTGGGTTATCCCTCTTCAGTTAAAGGTCTCTGGAGACATACCCATAAACATACCTAATACCTTGTTACTATGCTGATCGCAAGTTCAGTGAAACTGACAGTGAAGAGTAACCATCATGTCATTGTGGCAGAGAAATATTATGAAAATATCTCCTACATTCTAAGATACTGGAACATTTTCTGAACCTCACAGACCAAGTCAATAATACTCCATAAGGTCACTTAAGACAGCTATCCTATTGTGTATTCAAACTGTCTAACCTGCCTTTAGGAGAACAATGTAACATGTAACTCCCAGTCTTACATGCCTTGGGTTTCCCAATCCATCCAAAATAATACATATCTATAATCTCATTATATCTTCATGTTAATATATGCTCCCAACACATAACAATACATGTATGTGTATCATTTGCTGAAAGCTGCTGTGAAATAATCCTTTTGTACACTGTGAATACATGTTGCTCTCATTGTTAATAAAAAGCTGATTAGCTGGAGGCTAGGCAGTATTTGGAGGGGAGAAAGAATAGTGAGGAGAAGGGTGAAGTCTGAGGAGATACCATGAGATGCAAAGCCAGTAGAATGGGAAGTATGTAGATGAGGTAAATGAGTCTCAGGGAAGCACATAGATTAATAGAGATAGGTTAATATAAGTTAAAAGAACTAGCAAAAAAAAAAAAAAAAAAAAACAAAAAAAAAAAAAAAAAAAAAAAAACAAGCCTAGGCTATTGGCTAAGCTTTTATAATTAATATTAAATCTCTTTGTGATTATTTGGGAATTGGATGGTGGGAAATAAAAGTACACCCACAGAAAGCAGCAAATGCAAATGCTAAAATCTACCATTGAGGTTGCATATTACAATGACATACACCATTGGAAACTTACAGATATCCAAAAACTATCCCCCATTCCTTCTCCAGGTGATGTTTACTGTACTGTTTAATGAAAGAGAATAGAGACCTTTGTTAGAGCCAGACACACAGACATATGACATAGACACAGGGACAGATTCACAAAACATCTTTCAGGCAGGAACAAATTCAGACTCAAGTAACATACAGTGGATGAAAGACAAGGGGAACATAAAGTAGAGAATTCAAACATGGACTTACTCTTAGTTAAATGACCCCCAAGGGGAAGCGCTTTTATTTCTTCCTTTAATGAGACATGAAAGCATTATTCATGACTCAGAGTTAACCACTAATATGTGTAATCCATGCAACACCTTCTTTGAAAAAAACTCCACTATTACTGGATAAATGGGATCATGTGTCCTTCACCATCCTCGGTGACTTGATTCCTTGGCGTTTATCTGGGTATTCTCATACACAGTTCCCCACAGTACACAGACTTGGTGCTGAGTCAATCTGAGTTGCATGGCTGCAATAGCTATAAAACCAGACACAGCCGAACAGCACAGCAAAATGCAACCCAAAGGAAATGATCATGAGGTGTTCACAGAGTTGAATACTCATAACGAATTTGTCTTATAAGAAGGGGTGGTTAGTTGTTCCCCACTGTTTGGTGAATACAGTATTGTTGCGACATAGGCATGAGCACTTCCATTTACACACTATCCATGGTGTTGCTCAAGCTGCAAGAGAGAGCATTTCATTACTCAAGAAATCTCTCTATTCATGAATAAAGCTCAACAGCAGACAAAGCTATATGACTAATTTAGAAATAAATTCACACTGTTAAGAGAATGAAAAGCTACAGGTTGCGACTCAGTAACAAAATTCAACTCTTTGACTGGAGTTTACTTATAATTATTTGTAAAATATTTCCTGTATATTCGTATACATTTTCTCAAATATATACTATACTTTGGAAATCATTGACAGTTTTTTAATTTTTATTATACAGTTTTTATATATTGACCAAATTTTCTGTGATGTCTACCATGTTCTGTGATAGGACTGCCAAGAAAAATTGTATGTATATATACATACATGTGAACATGCACAAATATGTACATGTGTCTGTGCATGTATACATGTGTGTACACATTTGTGTGTGCATCTTTACATGCATAAATATGTGTGTTTGTGAATATATATGTGTGTGTGTATGTCTGAGGAGTGTGCATGCATATGTAGGTATGTCTGGCTGTGCATAAATATGTGTATGTGGAGAGCAAGCAAATATGTGTGGGAGTATGTCTGCAAATGTATGTGTGTGGTTGTGAGTGCATGTTTATATACATACATGTGTATGTCTATGTATGCTTGAGTGTGTATACCTATGTGTATGAGTATGTGAGCATGTTTGTGTGTGCCTGTGTGTGAACATATGTGGGGTATGCACATGTGTGTACATGTGTGTATGTGTATGTTAGTATGCATGGGTATATGTGTACATTTGTGTTTTATGTATGTATGTACATGTATTAATTTATGTGTACATGAGTGTAGACTGAAGTTTCTTGGTCTTACCTAGTCCTGTCTGGGCAGCAGCCATTTTTATAAAATAATCACTCAGAGTCTTAATATTAATTGTAAACTGTTTGGTCTATGGCTCAGACTTCTTGTTAGCTAGCTCTTTTATCTCAAATTAACCCATGTCTATTAATCTATAAATTTCCATGTGTCTCATGGCTTTAAATGTGTTCCATTACATCTTGCTCCCCTGGAAACACTCAGTGTCTCCTCCAACTCCACCTCCTTCTTCCCTGTATCTTTCCTTGGATTTCCCACCTGGTTATAACCTGTCTTGCCATAGGCCAGAGCAGCTTTTTTACTAACCAATGGTAGCAACACATATTTGCAGCACACAGAAAGATCTAACTGGGCAGGACTCAGAAACTTCAGTATACAATTGGTACCCAGATGTGATGGCAACAATTTCCACCTAAAACCAGAGAGAGCTTAAGAAGAGATTCTAGAATGGAGCCAAGAACAGCTTCCTAGTTCATGTTGCTCATTGCAGCTGTGGTACAGAGATTCGTCTTCTGGCCATGGCAGGCTTCAGCGGCAACATGGCCAACTCTCATAGTTTTTCATGGGCCATGGAAGCTTGGGAGCACAGTGGAGAGCTTAAAAACACAGGCGTGCTACTTAACACTGCTTCCTCCAATTGGAGAGGTAAGTGTGACTCATTGGTACCCATGTTGAAAAGCTCATGGAGAGGAGCCAGCATCCAAAGCCACTGCTTTTGTAGTTTAAAATCTCTGCTAGTCAGAAAAGAATTACAGTTACACAATAAGACAGATGAAGATGGAAAAACTCTAAACTGATTACATTGTATTACAACATATATATAAGCTTATGAGAGAAAAGTAATAGGGCAGAAAAAGTTCTTAAAAAAGAAATAGAGTAATAAAAAATATAAGCCATTTAAAGATAGAAAATACACAGTCTGGATATTGTATATTATTGAGTTGTCTTTGGGGTTGTTAACTGCTATGAGGCATTTGATTGTGGGGGGCTACTAAGTTAAACCAACGTATATATTTTAAAGGTATCTTGACTTCAAAATTTGGGTCTAAGGATATGTTGCTTTGGAAAGAGGTTCTGCTTTTATTTCTACGGATGATGAGAAGATGTGGATTGCTTCTAGGTTGATAAGGTTCCAGTAAGGAAAACCCCCTGAGATGTCTCCAATGGGATCTATGGCCCAGATGATCCAACATCCAGAACAGCTTCTAGGCAACTGGCTGAGACAATACAGCCTCCCAGACTACCACAGTCAAGACATGACTATAATTATAAATTTTCTCAGGATCCCCATAAGATTGCCAGCACCCCCAATCAGTAAGAAGTACTATGGAAAGCTACACCCAAATTCCCAAAATATTGTTTATAAATGTTTGTTTTTATTTAAAGGGAGTTGATTATTATGGTCAATGGTCATAGTCAATCTCTTTCTAAAGAAAAAAGGGGGATATGATATAGAAATGTTAAAAACAGTAGATTATTGTATCTACTTTAATCCAAAAAAAAAACTGTTAATCTCAAAATACCATATATTGGTATCAATTTTGATTTATTAATACAAATTTAATGTCAATTTTGTTATATTTTCTTTATATTTTTACTCTTATTTAAGGTATTATACTTATGTAACTCATTTAAAATTATGAATTATCATTAAGAATTATAGATTAAGAGTCATTTATAACAATCAAACTTATGGTCATGTTAGTTAAGTTTTCTAGATACACAAAGATATATTTCAATTAGGTAATTTTCAAACACGTCAAAGACTTATAGAATATGGTATTTAAAATGTTTCTAAATCTTAGAGTTTTCTGGATGGGACTGACTGACATTCAACAAACTCTCAGACAATTTTTCCTCCTTAATTTTTTTAAAAGCTGTTTTTTAAATTTCCCATGACCATTTTTCAATGATTTCAATGTTTATCTGGAATCTTAAACATAACTCAATTTCATAAGCTTTTTCTGTTTTAGTTATCTCTTGTGAGGTGAGCTGTGTGTTAGCTCTCAGACTTTTGGGAAGTAAATCTAAGCTTTCTAGCTATGCTTAGGAAAGAAACTTCAAGCTGAAAAAGCAGGCTTTCTGGGCAATATCTTCATCTTTAGCTGAAAAACTACCTTTCCCAGAATGCATTTCTCTGTATCAGCCAGCTATTAAGAGCTACTTTTTGGACTCCATTTTCCATAATTATTTTTGAGTCCAGGAGTCAACTTCTAGTTCCCTTTTACTGGGCTTGCTTTCAAATGAGCTTTTATTCTTTACTATGGGAAGTTTCTTGAGGCAAAAGATTTCTGTTCTCCCTGAGCTGGCCTTAATAGTTTTTGATGTTGTTGTTGTTGTTGTTGTTGTTGTTGTTTTTCATCTGACACTGGCCCTGGATCAGAATCACATGTGCCTCATTAGCACACATAGAGGTGGGCATCCCTTTTCCTTGATAGATCTTTATCTCATCCTGTTTGTTCCATCCCCCTCCCAGATGCAGAGCTTCAGATACCTCAGGCTGTCTCAGACTCCAGCAGCTTTCCTCAGGTCCTGCACCTTTTGGGGAATAATCTGTCCCTTCTCTGTTTCTGTTTTCAGGGTCTGTGTGGTTGGTACTCATACTGAAATCAAGCTCTGCTTTCTTATGAAAGGAGGTTTTTATTATCCCTAATATTGCGTCAGGATAAGTCTATTTCCCTAATCAGGCACTTTGCCTGACCCTGTTCCTGAGTGGTTTGCATCTGTGTGTCCATGTGCTCAGACTGTGGCTTATTGACAGAGACAACAAACCTTCAGGGCTTCACTCCTTCTCCTCACTGGGAGTCAGAAACCAAAAGCTCTTGAAACAAAGCTGTTCAGAAAGGTCTTTTCCCTGACAGAAAAGAGCTTCTTTCCTGGATAGTTCTCTTTCCTCACTTGGCTTAGCTTTTCCTCCAGATATTGTCCCGACTTGGCAGCACAGCTGTAACTACGGGTCAGCTTCACTGCCTGCTCCATGCCAGCAGCTTCCTCAGTTTGCACTTTCCCAAGCATATAGGTTCTAGCTGCAGAAATATTTCTGATTAGGATCCAAAGTAACTGATGTTTTTCTTGACTTGAAAGAAAGGCAGATGTTTGGTCCTGTTCTAAGGGGGTTTTGTTGTTGTTGTTGTTTTCTTACAGCAAATCACAGGTGATTTCCCATACTAATATCTCCAGGTGATTCTTATTTTTGTTCTTATAGAAAGAAAATCTGAAAAAAAAAAAAAAAAGTTCTGAAAGGCTTTTCACTTTTTTAGAGAGGGATTCAGTTTTTTCCAAGAAAGCTTTTAATTTGAAAGACTACCAAATTTTCCCAAGACTTTGAAACTTTGGCTTATTTCATTCACATTTATATCTCAGGGAGAATTATTTTCTCCTGCCTTTTGGGATCAAAAGCCTCCCACAGGAATATTTTACCCCCATTAAGCTCTTCTTTGATAGATATTTCCTTGGATTCTTGCCCAGGACTTTGTATTCATAACCTCATAGCAGAAAATTAAAGACCTAGTTTTTCTGTCTTGTAGCTTAACAAAAGTTTTCTTTATGTTATTTTTTCTAATTTTTTCCTGCTTCCTACTTTTCTAAGTTTTTATTTACCCTATATTACTACATTCTACCTTCCTTATTTTTCATAGATAGAAATTAACAGGAAGACAGAAAGAGAAAAATCTTGATAGAGAAGAGCCTATGCTGCAGCCTTACCTTTGGAAATCCTTTTTTTTTTTTTTTCTTTTTTTCTGAGGATAAAACCCTCTGCCTCATTTAACTTTTTTTTTCACTACAAAACCAGACTGCTCCAACTGCTTAAATGGCAGGACCTAAACTACTTCTGCCAAGTACTCGAATATATATATATATATATATATATATATATATATATATATATATATAATTATTTTTATCTTAGTCTCAGTTTGGGTACCATCTGTGGAGGGCCATCCCTCACTCCTACATTTCTGTAGAGTACTTTTGGGTAGAAGCAGCAGGAAATATTAGTTAGAAGGATAAAGGGGAGAAAAAAGATAGAAAATACAGGATAGCCTCGAGAGTGCCTGGATCCTAATCCATGACTGTCTCTGCCCTAGAGTTTTTAAAGGAATGTCAAAGTGTAGAACATAAGATCTCCACCCAACACAGGCAAGTGCAGACCATTTCATACACCTGGTACTCAGGCCTGTGGTCCAATCATCCTCTTTATGCAGACTTGCTGGGTGAAGCCTAAATGGGCTCCAACACTATACCACTGTCTCATATATGCAGAGGGCCTAGGTCAGTCCCATGCAGGTTCCCTAGCTATTGGATTAGATTCTATGAGTTCCCACAAACCATGTTAGCTGTTTCTATGGGTAGCCCTCTAATGTCCCTGAACCCCCCTGGTACCTACAATCCTTCCTTCCTCTCTTCAGCAGGACTCCCCATGTTTCACAGAATTCTCTACATATAACAATACTTCTAAACATTTAAATAAAGCCATTTCTCTATAATTATTTTATATAACCTATTTTATTATATAACATGCACCATATAGTGCATCACAATAATGAAATTCATTAAACAGACATGAACATTTTCTACCACCCTGCTTAGAAAACAGTATTAGTAGTTTTGAATGATCCCTTCCTCATGTGGCAGCATTTCTAACTCCAGAGTCACCATTATCTTGAATGTCATATTTAAAATAAAATTTGCATTAGTTTTATTCCTCAAATTTCTTTTTAACAACATGTACTTTCTTTCCTCAATATACACTGTTTGGATTTATTCACAACAAAGGTTTATCTGTCTCAAAAAAAAAAAAGAAAAAAGAAAGAAAAAAAGAAATATAGTCTATGTACAATTTTGTGACTTGATAATCCTCACAATTAATTCTGAACTACAAAACTATTGAATTTTGTTTTGATGTTAAAAGTTATGATTATGGGGTTAGAGGGATGATTCAGCAGACTGCTCTTGCAGAGGACCTGGATTTGGTTTCCTGCACCTGTGTGATGGATCACAACTATCCTTAACTCCTGCTGTGGATAACCCAAGGCTTTCTTCTCACTTTCCTGTGCACTTGGTATGCATACTTTTCAGGCAAACATGCAAGTACTTAAAATACAAATAAATTCTCAAAACAAGGAAAAGTAATTCTTAAATTCTGGCTCTCACCTTCAGATTGATGACTGCAAATTTTATGTTTATCAGTGTTAATGGTATTCCTGGGTACAGGAGTCTAAGAATTATTTTGAGAACACTATTTTTCCCAACAGATTACTCCTCATTTGTGTGCTCTAAAACTAATGTAGTGGATCACAATCGTAATTTTAATATAAAATAAATTGAAATAAAATGATGAGATTAATTGACGTCCAAATAAACTATTCTACATTCAATAAAGTATTGTACAGCATAACAATTTTGATATGCAAATGTGTGTATGTATACTTCTGCATCATGCATGCATGTCACACATGTACAGATTAACAGATGCTGCCTTAGAATTTTTAATGTATCTTTATACTCATTGTTACTATAAATTGTATCCAAAAAGTTTGAAAGCACCATAATTGCTTGGTCAAATATATGTCCAGCTTCAGAGGTAAAAGCAGCCCTTTTGGGGATATTATCAAATGAATCAGCAAATTAATAAGTTATAGTCCTAATTTTTAGTGCACTACACACTGAGAAAGGAGCTTTGGGATGTAACTTTGTTGGTGTATTGCTTGTCCAGAATATATGAAGACTCATCTATAGCACATCATAGCACATTACCAAACATGGTTATGTACACCTGTAATACAATCATTTAGGAGATGGAGGTAGGAGGATTAGAAGTTCAAGATTGTCTTGTCATACTGGAATATTAAGGCCCTGTCTGAAAAATCAAAGTGAAATTCAAAAACCTAAACCAAACACATCAAAGTAACACAATTCAGTTAAATATTCTAGTCTAATTATACATTGAAACTAGATCTCTTTCTCTCTTTCTCCAAATGCCATATTTTACATTCAAGTATTTATGGCTTTGGTCACGTGATTTTGGCTTCTGGGATGCACTCATTGAATTGTATTATTGAATAGAAAATGGTAGGAATGAAGAACATTCTGGTGACCTGAGAAAGTATTTGTTACATTTGTAAGGTTGACTTACACATAACATGAAGGGAGTTAGGGCAGATCTCATGGCATTTGTGTGGAAGAGACACAGGGAGATATCCCTGAATCAACAGAATATATGGTTTCCCAACTTCTCCATCAGTGGCTGCATAGACTCTCATGAAAAATTTAGGAAAGAAAATAGAACCAGCCTAGCTGTTGATTAACACATGAAAATGCTATACATTTGCACAATAGATATTTCCTCAGCTCTAAAGAAAAATCATGAAACTTTCAGGAAAATGGAAGGATCTGGAAAGTATAAAATTATGGTTACCCAAACTCAGAAAGAAAAACTCCATGCTTTCCCTAATTGTGTATACTAGCTGGTAAAGTATACATGCCTGCATATAAGCATATGTAATAATGAGAAAAGCATAAGAATCTGCAAAGGAGACAAGAGAGGGTAATTATAGGTAGGAAGGGAAGATGATGGCTGGAAAGAGGGTATGTGGGACAAGGAAGGAGAAAGAGACTGTGTAGCAGGTAAACAGTGGAGATCATGGATGGCAGGGGCGGAGGGAAGGATTTTTAGTACTTGAAGCTGCCAATTACCACTTATGTCCTGATAGCAGAAGAACAGACAATTCCCATGTCAGTGACACCCAAATATATGTGTATATGTGTATATATATAGAATGGTAACTGTAACTAACCATCAAAGTGTTAACATTTGCTTTTGATCAGGCCACATGTAAATACTCTCAATACTTCCTTATGATGACTCTACTACTATCACCAATTTTAAAACCTATCAACACTCTGTAAACCATGACTTATTTCTCTGCTAAAACAAATAATTAAAAATATATATTTCACTTGGAGAAAAACCAAGAGCTTTGGGTCTACTGATACTTCTAGCTGTCAATGGTAATAGGTAAGTGTTTCCATCTGTGCAGTTTATTTCTTGTGGTAAGTGTGAATTACTTCATGTGGAAAATACCAATCCCATTGGTCCTGAATTGTGATAAGTTAAACTTCCATCAATACATGGATACTTGGATCTGTAGAATATTGTAAGATCTACAGAAACTCAAGCAGTAGGGATCCCTACCACACATGCTTACTCTATCTGCCTTTCCATTCTCTCTTTCCTTCCCTCCTTCCATGCTTTCTTTTCACAGCTGACATTTTTCTCTTCCTACTACTGGCCTATGTGTATATCTACATTTCTATGTATTCTATCTTATATGTCTTTTTAAGATCTATTTATCAATCTACATCTGTCTTCCTATCTTTTGACTACCATATGGGTATCTATCTTTCTGTCATCTATAATCATTATCAATTTATCTGTCATCTCTCTGTCCTCCTGTTCTATACAGACCTGTCTTTCTACTGCTATCTTCTGTCTATCATATATCTACTTTTAGTATTTTAGTAAAATGCAGATTTCCTTAGCTCTTTGGGGCTATGTGCCCCTTCTCAGGGTGGGCTGGGATAAACTAATTCCTCTAATCCCTTTTTAAAAATTATAAATTCAAAATGGAGTTTCAGCTCCAGATAACTCTGGTTCATTTGTCTCATTTGTTTGTTTGATCCTCATGTATCATATGCTGCTCAAACTGCTCCATTTCTGCTGCTGACACAGTCATGTTTTCAAATGTTTCACTTTATCACTATATATGTAGGTGGAATTCTTTCTTATCTTTGACAAATATCACTTCCGTTGTGCAGATATATCTAAAAAGTTAATAGTTGAAACATATTTATACTAACTTCATGAGTTCAAGCAAATAGCTGTTTTCAAGTTTATATGTTACCAAAACAACTTTCATAAAGGATGACTGTATCTTCATTAGGGTGAGAGAGATGGGTCAGTGGGTGAAGATGTTGTGGCCAAACCTGACCTTGTGTTCAGTCCCTGAACCATGGTGGAGGAAGAGTACAAACTCCATCAATCTGTCCATTGGCCTCCACTCATGTGCACACATAAGCACAAAATAGATAAATGTAGTTAAAAAATTTAAAACTTCATTAACCATGTATGAAAATGATATTTCACGTTTTAAACCCTGCTATTAATATGTACTATAAACTTTTCCCAATTCAATTAGAATGTTTTTTTTTTAAATCTTAGAGGCATTTGAATAATTGTATAATTGAACACATTTGCTTTTTCAAATAAGTATTAGTTTACAATATTTTGTGTATATCATTTGGCAATTAGTACGCTTGAAAATTATTTTTATTTAATCTATTATTGAATTTGTATCATTTTCCTTGCCTTATATAATATTGATTTTAACCCTTTTTCTTATATTCATATTTATACATTATTATTATTATTATTATTATTATTAAGAAATTTTCTGTTCATTTTACATACTGACCACTGAAGGCCCTCTTTTCCTATCCTCCCAACATTCTTCCCCAAACCCACCCCTCATCCCTACTTCCTTCAAGGCAAGACTCCCATGGGGAGTCAACAGAGCCTGGTACATTCAGTTGAGGCAAGTCCAACCCCGCCCCCTGCACCAAGGCTGTGTGAGGTGTCCCACCTTACATACTGGGCTCAAAAAAGTCCCTTCATGTACCAGGGATGGATCCTGATCCTACTACCAGGGGCCCCTTAAACAGGTCAAGCTAAACAACTCTCTCTCCTATATAGAGTGCCTAATCCAGGCTTATGGGGGCTCCACAAAGAGTACTCTAGAAGCAGGAAGATTAGGAAGGCCAGTACTATGTCCAGATTGCAGGGACCCCAAAAAGACCACCATGGAGACTGAATCTTGTATGTAAAGGCAAAGAGCCTTTATTTCATGCTCAGAGCTTGGTGTCTCTGTCCCACAAAGTGGTGAAAGCAGAGAGCCTTGAGCATAGGCAGAGTGGGATTTTTATCATAACAGAGGTTGGGTGAGGGAATTTCTAGGGTTCAGGGCCATAATTGGCTGACATTTGTCTAGGAATATAGGGAATGTTTAGAATGTCAGGTAATTCCTTCTTAGATACAGGCCCTCCCTGGGTGGGGTCAGCTCATCAATTTTCCTGAATCTCATTGTTACCTGCCAATAAGCCTGTCATGGCAGCTGTGTTATCAAGATGTTTTAGGCCCCTCTACACCAGCATTCAAAGGAGATACTCTCATCTCATGGCTGAAATGTGTGAGTGTGCCCACTTTCCCTTTCATGATTCCTTCACCTAGGAGGGAAGCTGAAAATTTAGAACAACAACAACAAAAAAGTGGCAAGAAGGAAGGAAGGAAGGAAGGAAGGAAGGAAGGAAGGAAGGAAGGGAGGAAGGAAGGAAGGAAGGGTAAAGGTGAATATTAATATCTTAAATAATTCATTAACCTCTCATTAACCACCCACTTACTTCTAGTTAATGGGTTAGATAATAGAGAAGGCATGAAAACCAATACAGTATCTACAGACCAAAAGAATGGAACAGAATCATTGGCTACTAAACAAGGGAGGAAAGAAGTGCTGTTCGCATGGAGGCAAGTTCAATTACTTCTAGAAGAAAAAACATTTATCAGAATACAATGGAATCCATAGAGACCAGTATGTGACATTTGCTCCTGGAAGAGTTTTCCCAATTCTTCTTAAAGTACAACTCTATCATAACCTTGGCCAGGCTTTGTTGTCATTGTTTGTTTTAAAGATCATTAATCTTAGCATGAGTATTTATTTTTAGGTCAAAACTTGTTTAAAGGATGCCCTCTTCTATTAAACTTAAGTCCTTGGAAGGCAAGGCTTCTTATGTGCACATGTGTAGGCTAGTCCTTAGCTAACAAAAGACTGATAGAACACCATTTTCAAGTTGTAGTTGACACCCTTTCCCCCTGTCCAATCAGGTACCAACGTCATTCCAGTTGGAACCTGTAGCTGGAGTTATCTCCAGTCCTGCCCAGGCCTGCAGCAACTCAGACCCAAATAAACACACAGACACTTATATTGTTTAAACTGTTGGGCCTAATGGCTCAGGCTTCTTGCTATCTAGTCCTTATATCTTAAATTAACCCATTTCTATAAATCTATACCTTGCCACATGGCTTGTGGCTTACCGGCACTTCACATCATGCTTCTCATGGCGGCGGCTGGCAGTATCTCCTGACTCAGGCCTCCTGTTCCCAGAATTCTCTCTTTTTGTCCCACCTATACTTCCTGCTTGGCTACTGGCCAATCAGCACTTTATTTATTAACCAATCAGAGCAACACATTCACAGCATACAGATATCTACAGCAGGAACCAGTGTGGGCTTTCATTTCTCATTATGTCTTACCCTCATGAATCTTTAAACCCTTCACAGAGGCTGAGAAGATCTGGGTGCTTGCCACCTAGGGAGTGGTAACAAACATTTGAAAGGAGTCTGTGCTGTGATGCATTGCCCTTGAGCTCTTTGTGCTGAATGAGAGCACCATGAGAAGGCTGTTGAAAGCAAACCAATTGCACATAACATCTATTAATTTTGTGGTTGTTGGTCTATTTCCTTCTTATAGAATATGATATTCACAGATGTTAATTAATTATTATAATGCAAAATTAATTCTTCCCAGACCCATGAAAAATACACTTATCTGACTCTCAATATAAACATTTAGTTATTTTAGTTCACAGTGCCGTTCTCTTTAGTCTGATAATGTTTAATCCCTAATCTTTTGTATTACATTCATTTCTCTGTGTGTGAGGTTAACTACTCCTTGCATGTCTCAAGGTGCTGGACCTAACTGGGCCTGTGAAGGAATAAAGAAAGACAGACACAGAAAATCTGGGACCTGTTATACTGGACTCTCTGATGGAGAAACACCTTTACAGAAGCATCAGAAATGTAATAGTCAGAGAAGGTATTTCTATAGAGCATGCAAACCATGATTACTCTATAGGTGCTTCAAAGCACCAGAAAAAGCAATTTTCAATGTTTTTTCCTGGAAAAAGAAAAATATTATTGTTTGTGAGTTTTAATAAATCCAGTTCAGAGACTTTTTTCTTTGAATTCACAATTATTACTTAAATGAATCTGGGGCTACTGCAGTGTTTTATTTGCCATAAATAAAGATGGTTAGCTTGGCGAGTCAAGTGCTTGTATGTTTCTACAAGTATGGTAATGACCTTCCTTGAAACCTTTCTTCCAAGGATCCAAGAATAGCCACTTTAACTTCCTGTACTTTACAAGTGTGTTGTAATCAAACTTTCATTAGCTCCTACAAAAAATTAAAAAAAAAATCAATCTGATGAAGTTTAAAATTACCCTGGGGTTATAGGCTGGAAAGATGGCTCAGGGGTTAAGAGCACAGGGCCTGAGTCCCATTCCCAGTGTCTCACAACCACCTTTAACTCCAACTCCTCAGGATCTGCCCATCAGGGAGGAGGCCCTGGGTCCTATCCCTAGAACCATATAAATTTAGCATTCTGCAAACCTATTCCCCCATCACTCTGGAGAGGGGGGCATAAAGCTCAGTCCACATTGAAATAAATGAAACTCTATCATAAAACATACAAGAAAGCATTTCTATTTCTTACCTAATGGTAGTAAAATACCCAATTACTGCACTGTCTCAAGTAATTAGAGACATCTAGTCATACACTGTACTTTCTCAGTCTCTTCTAAGGCTCCATTAGCAAGGCTCAAGTCAGAGATTTCTTTCCCAAGTCTCCCTTACTGAGTTATCCTTATCTTGCCTTGCTTCTGGTTTTTCTTCTTGTGTGTAGCAAATTAAACTTAACTTTCTATTAGCTGCACATAGTTTCCAGATGTCTTTAATCCAGGGAGTTCAACTAAATAGAAAATACACTTAATATAAATGATGTTTCAGTTGCTAATGCTAACCAGGTGTTAATAAAGTAAAATGCAAACTTGGTCCATGCTAGAGAGACATTCCAAGAATTAGGAAGCAGTGCTTGCTGTTCTCCAAAGGATCCCAGTTTGTTTCCAAACATTCATATCTGGTTATTCACAATACCTGGAACTTATGGTGATATTTCATTTGTGCTGAAATGTGATTTTATTTGTATGTTAATAAATAAAGTTGCCTGGGGGGTCAGAGCTAATAGCAAGCCATAGCAGAAGCTAGCAGTGGTGGCACAGGCCCTTCATCCAGTCACATGGTAGGCAGAGTCTGTGTGTTCAAGGACATAGCCAGCATGGATACACACGCCTTTCATCTTAATACCAACCATAGAAGACCAGGAGGTCTGTATAGACAGGCAGTGACAAGGAGGCCATGTGGTTGGGTTTACAACCAATGAGAAGGCAGAACAAAAAGTCAATAAAAAGACAGACACACAGAAAGTAGGTCTCTTTCTCACGGGAAGGATGGCAGCAGCAGTGGGTGGTAAGAAGGCAGTTTTAGTCTTAGCTTTTAGATACTGCTCTGATCTCTTGGGTTTTTAACTTTGCATTGGCTCTGTGTTTCTTATTTAATAAGACCATTACATCTATAGGAACTCAAACTCCAGGGGCTCTAATGTCCTAGTCTGGCCCCTTTGGCTACCTACATGAACATAATTACTTACACATGAACACACACACACACACACACACACACACACACACACACACACACCCCTACACATACATACACATTAATAAAAATAAGAATAAATCATGTAAAAATTACAAATGTGTTTGTCTACTTAAGTCCTAAATTGAATCCCCCTCTTCTGTAGCCTATAACCTTATTTCTGCATCAGAGACCCAGTGTTAATGTCACCCGAGTGACTGAAGTGTTGTGAGTTTTTCCTTCAACCAGATAAAAGAAACAGGTTAACTATCTACCACTTCTAGCCACTTGTACAATCATACGAATTTTTGAAGAGAAATCAATGCAATGTGTAATTTTACTTTTGACCAGATTTTTAAGAGCTGTCAGTGTTTGTATGACACAAGTATTTGTGTTTGTGTCTGTCCATGTGTTTGTAGGGGACACACTTGCCCTGTGATTGTATATATGTGGAGGCTTGGAGTTGATGGTGGAATCTCCCTCTATCATTCTCCACTTTAGTGTTTGAGTCAGGATCTCTCATGGAAGTTCGCTGATTCAGACAGGCTGGCTAGGCAGTGAGCCCCTGATATCCACTTGCCTCTCTCCAGAAATGGGATTTCAGGTGTGTGTGGCTACACAGAGCTTTGTCTATGGGTGCTGGGAATCTGAACTCAGAGCCTCAGGCAGGTACTGAGCTACTTCCCCAACCTCAGTTATTACTTTTGCTATTGTGGTCTCATCGCCCTATCATTGTTATTCATGATGCTTTACGAGCTAGAAGATGCCAGTGTACACAAGTGAAAAAATAGGTTTGCTGTAATTTCTTGGCAGTTATATTCTTCTCATATTTTCACCTCCATGATCCAGTGGGAAAATACAGAAGAATATGTAGTCTTTGCATATTAATCAGGGATGACAGGACTGTCTAGGAGGCTGCAATTTGATAGATGAGTAAATGCAAGCTGAGAAGCCAGGGATCCAACTGCCTGAAGCTCTGTCTCCAGATCCCACTGTGGAAGTGACAAGCCTCTACCCTTCCTCAGCTCCACTAAAGGCACTTTAATAGTGCAAACAGGCGAGAGAGTATATTTCTTCCTGCAGATATAAATAAGCCAATGAAAATCATGATGTCTTATCATCTCATTAGGGTAACCTCACCTCATTTAAGACATTGGCTGCAATAACAGGAGACACTTCATCAAGGTATCAGGAACTGAAGCCGATTGTACCACCTGCAATAGAAGCACAGCTCTGTCAGTGAGAGGAGTCTTCCTGTTTTATAGTGTTGGGGGTGACATGTGGCAGACACATCTGCTTTTATGTCTTATTGATAACACACAAAACATGCTTTAGCTTCTAACCTTAACATTTTTGGCAGAAATAGAAAATCAAATATAAACATGAAACTTGGGGTAACATTCAAGGATTAATATGATTTATTACATTTACCAAAACAGATGTCTTCTTTCATCCAGTATATTTCCCCTGTTTTTTATATTTGCAGCTAATTATCAAAAATGACTATCATGGATAAATATTTTCAAACAGTAAGGCATATTTATTTTGTTTGCTTGTATTTCTCCCTTCTTGGTTTACAATCATATATACTAGGATGTTCAGGGCAGTGGCAGAAAGAGAAGAATTCCTGGGGCTCATCAATGTGCTCTGGATTCAGCAAGAGACCCTGTCTCAAAAAGAAGAGATGGAAAGTGATTAAATAATACACATTCATGGACCTCTGGCTTCTACACATGTGCCTAAACATACACAATCAAATACATAAACATGTACACACACACACACACACACACACACACACACACACACACACAACCAACCTTTCTGAGCCTTCAAGAAGTGGCTGGCATTGTTGGTCACACTAGGAGTTTCTTTTGTAGGAATTTCTCTCCTTTACCTCTTCATTTTAGTTTCCTTCTTGAGTTAACCCTTCTATGTGTCAGAAATATTAGATATTTTAAACTTTTACTTTGAATTTATTTTTATAATAGGGAGAAAAAACAATAGGCACACACACACACACACACACACACACACACACACACACACACAAACACACCCTCAGTAAAATTCCTCCGCATTTCTCCCCAAATCATTTCCTGTCCCCTCTGCGCTGAACAACCTCATAGGTGGTCCTCTCATCTTGCTGGGAAAGTGGGGATGGAGGAACAAGTGCAGATTTATATAAAACATTCCAAGACTTTTGAGCCTGGTAAGTTTGTGGGTATTCTTGTATTATCTCAATATTCCTAAGAAAGTTCTTTAAAACAAAGCATTCAACTTTGAAACCATCAAGAAGTTCAGAAAACTGTCACCATTTAGGGGAAAGGGGCGAGCTATCAGACTTTCTTTAAATTATAAGATTTAATGAATAAAATGAAGGGCCTAGAATAAAGGCAAAATTACCATATTTCCATAAAATGAAAAGAATATTTATGTTTATGAGAGTAAACCTAGAATAATTCTGCCAACATCCTTGAGGGAGTACAGAAATCTAGAATAGTCTGTGGCATTCATACTGATAGCCTTCCAAGCTGTTATCAGAATTGAAAATCAATTGATATTAAGAAAGGGCCTCAGGAGACTTGCTTCACCAAAATATAGCTTCCTCCTTATATTATGCAGTGAAATACTAAAATATCAACAGCTTCACCAAAAGCAAGAATGAGCTAATCACATATTATAGCATGCTTGTCTACTGAAAACACACTTTTAATTTCCCTAAAGTTATATCTCTTAAGAAGAAATGATGTTTCAATTTACTGAGCCCTTACCATAACTATAGATTAAATATGAAGATCAGAAAGGTACATAATAATATGAACTACTGAGAAATTTTGTGGGATATTTTATGACTTTATAAATGCTGAGAGTATGTGGTGTCTTAATCCAGTCTGCATTACTATAGCATAATTCTGACATGCATGACTGATATAGAAAACTTTCCTCTTGCTGTTCTGTAACATGAAAAATGCAATGCCCAGGTGCCAGCATCTGGCAAAGTATTTTGTCTGGCTCTGGATCATCAATGGCTAAGATCCTAGGCAAATTCTGAATATAGACATCAATAAGCCAATATATTCTTATTTTGTTATGATTTCTTTAATTTTAATTATGTGAGGGAAGAGGGAAAAGGGTCCATGCAAGTGAGTGGAAATGTCTGAGTAAGCCAGAAGAGGGCATTGCATATTATGAGGCTAGAGTTATAGGGGAGTTTTGGACCTCCAGATATGGGTCCTAGGAACTACCAAGGTCCTCCACAAAGGCTGTTTGTGCTCTTTATGGCTGAGCCATCTCTCTAATTCCCTGGCACATTCTTTTTAAAGAATCCTACTAGTACAGTAAGGATATTAACCTATTCATGAGGGCAGTGTCTTTGTGACCTTAGATGGCATCTCCATCTATTAAGAGGCAACCTCTCTGCATTGTTGCTCCAGGGAGCAAGCTTTTGATATATGAATTCATAGTTCACAGAACAACACAAATATAATATAAATGCCATGATTAAAATAGCAAGATTTATGCTTAGAATAAGAGCAACAGATAAATAAAGCAGCAAATAAATAAAGGTCGAAAAAATTGAACAAATAAAAATTATCTTAATGTTTACATTAAAGGAGCTGAGAGGAATGGAGGAAGCTGAAACTATGGTCAGGATGTGTTATACGAGAGAAGAATGAATTTTCAATAAAAGAAAAGTCATGCAAAAAAAGTAACTAGAATACAGTAGAAAGCTGAGAAAGAATCCTTGAGATATTTTCCCCAATAGAACAGCAATGAAGTAGAAAATGTTCCTTGATGCATGTGCTTATTAGATTCAGAAGACTTCTCCTGGAGAGCTCATCTACTTATTCATTTTTAAAATAATTCCTCTATACTGGTAAATAGTTGGCTATGTTGCTTTCTTTACCCAAAGATTTTATTAGGTAGCAGGTTATCTAATGCCTTTGAGCATAGACATCAACAGCAGAGCTAACCAACAGACCTTGGCAAAGGAAAGGGTAAGAGAGTGGTGATCTAGCATGGATAATAGGGTCAATTGTATCTGGGAAAAAATGCAAGGGTGGCTACCATGAATGATGGCATAAATCAAACAGAATTTGGCTTGTAGTTATTTTAAGGAGTCTTGTCTGTAATATCAATAAAATAAGAATATGTTTTATAGTATCTATAAAAGAAAAATGGAGTATTAAAGACATATTTTCAAATGTTCCCAGTGCTGTGGTAGCATAGGGGAGTGAGAAAATAATAGAGACTAAGAACCTAGCCTTTACTTCAAGACAACAACAAAACAAAACACTTTATAGGAGGCTTCTGTACTTGTCTTGGCAAAACTGAGTGTTTGTAGCACAACTGCGAGAAAACATTTTCCAGAATGTCTTGGACCAAATAATGTAACTTTAGTTGCAAATGACTTGTGAAGGAGCAGATCTAAGAGTTATCATTTAAACAGGAGGTAGGGCATACAGAGTATTTTATTCTAGTATGCATCCTCTACAGGGGAAATTATGGGTAGAAAACTGGAAGAAATACTGATCAGATCATTAAAATATATTCTCAGTTATATTAGTCACAATGGCTTTCATGCTTAGTTGATTTGAGGACTGCAGATATAAAGACAGGGCTTAACTCAAAGCTTCACACACAAGGTGAGGGACTTAGATACTCATCTTGCTTTTAAAACAACCATACAACAAAGAAGTGCTTTTAAGGCTGGAAAGAAGGTTTAGTTGGTGAAGGGCTTGCTATGAGAACATGAGGACCTGAGTTTAGATACCCAGTATTGCTCTGTAGCACTGTTCCTGAGCAGATGTGAACAAACATCTACTCATCTGAGATAGGAAGCAGACAGCAGACCAAAGTGAGGATAACACCAAAGCCCAACTCAATGAGCTGATGAGTTTTATTGGAGTTATTTGCCAGGCCAGAAATGACTCGAGAATAGCTGCATCACCAAAGGCTACCCAACCTGGGTGATAGCCCACAGTATCTGAAATCCTAGAACACACTGCATAGCTTGCAGGTAGTAGAGTATCAACAAGGTATCCTTTCTAGATTGCTCAGAATTGGCCTGAACTTTTTCCAGGCAGCTCAGCTGGTCACTGCTTCGTCTAAGTGGAGAAGCTGGTCTGAGTCACTTCAGGGAAGGTCAGCTCATCTAAGAGTAATTAGCAGTAGGCCCTACTGCTTCAATATGCTTGAGGGCTCCACTAAGTCTGATAACTTTCAGGGACTGCCTGAGACTATTTTCAGTTGTTTATTTCCTGTCTCATGAGCTTCTATACAAGGTGGGATGTTTTACCATCTCTGTTGTTTTTTTCCTTGTAAAGACCTCACATTTAATGAGCTTCCCTATAAGACAGAGATTTTCACCTTGGAGGAAACGACTGCACAACACACACCCATTTAAACATCCTGTCATGGTGGCTAATGCTTTAAATCCTAGATCTTGAGAGGCAAAGACAAGAAGATCCCTGGATCTCACGGGCCTACTAGTCTAGCTGATCAGTGACCAGGGAGCTACAGGTTCACTGAGGGATCCTGTGTCAAAATATGAGTTGCTCAAAAAAAATAGAGGAAAAAAATGGAATTATGATCTCTGGCATCTACACATGTGTGCATGCACACATAGACACATACACAAGTGAGCACACATGGACACACACCAAAATAAATATTTTGTGGTAGTACTACCAGCTCTTTGATGAGCACACGTAGGAATGGCATTGCAGCCAGAAGTTGACATCAGTGCTGACTATAACACTAGTTAATAGTAAAGATTGTAAGAAGTTGTTCTGGGCATTTCCTTATTGACCATCCCATGTAAACCCTCTCTTTCTTTGGTTATAAATGATAGCTCGAGCCTCAAATGTTCAATATGCAACAAAATCCTCTTGATTTTACCTTCTTGTTCAATAATAAGCACTTCAAAAATAACTCTATTTCCCCTTTTTCTTCTGTCTCTATTCACTGAAGAAAATGGACATAACTTCTGTAATATCAGAATTCAAAGAACTTTTTGAGATTATTCATGGATCTCATTAGAACTTGCATGGGTTTTCAAGAGACTGATGTTCGCTCTTGATACATTTGGTAGTCTTTGTGTGAGGTTCCTCAGTGGAAAAAATTTACATAATGATGTCATCATGGGGATGGGGGAAGTCGAGAGGTACAGCACAGTGAATGCAAGGAGTAGATGAAAGATGTCTACTTGACTGAAGTCATCATTGCTTCATGCATGGGCAGAATGAATGACTTCTGAATGAGTACTATATTTTAATAGCTATTTTGTGTAAGCTGTTTCTGAGTCTCACTTCATACAACAGAACAGTAAGAAATCAGGCAGTTGCCATATGAATAGCAACAACAGTCTACTTTTGTTATATATTACAGATCTGTGAAGGCTGTGTGCTTTGACATTCTGAACATAAACTTGCTTCCATCTGAAAATTCCATATATTTACTATTAGATGGTCAATATAAATACAGTTTTGCAAGATTTTTTTTCTCACAATACCGGTTCAAGGCTTATAAATTGCTGTGTTCCAGAAGAGCCATGAACAAATATCCATTCACCTCAGATAGGGCATCACAAGCAAGACAAAGCTAAAATTGTACCAAAGTGTAGGTTGATGAATAATGACAATTTACCAACTTTGTTGAGGTTAACTACAGAAATATGGGTGACTCAAAGGCAGCTACATCACTGAAAGACCCATCCCACTGGAGCTCCCTACATGACTTACATGGAGCTCAGCCATTCAGAATCTCCTTTCCCTACAAATTGTTGCATGTATAACCTATGGACAGGTCTTGTGAGTCTTACAAGTTTTAGGGGCCCAAAATTTGTGGGTTTTACTTTCTGGGCTGTAGGAAGTAGACTCCAGGAAGAAATGGAATGTTTCAATTAAGAGGAAATACACAACACATAAACACAAATACATATGTACATACACACACATAAAAATACATAAAACATATTATATATATACATATGGTTGAGTCTATCCAAGGCTTTCGTATGCTTATATCTCCTATTGTTCAGCCTCCATCCTTTTTACTGCCTGCTAGGTATATGAGGTAGGATGGCTTTCAGTTACTTTCAGAGTATTAGCATTTGTGTTTAGCCAATGGTGACTACTGAAAGATGATTACAAAGATGAACAGAGAAGACATCTTCCCTGTGTTTGAGCCAAGGACAATGCAGTTGACACTGTGCTCATCCTGTGCAACAAAATCTCCTTCATTTGTCCCAGTTTTTAATAGTGATTCTATCTGACTATCCAGTGTTATCACTCCTTTCATTTTTGTTTGTTTTTCCATATGTAGATGTTTGATACATGCATGAATATGTCTATGTGGTATGTGTACATGTATATATAATATATACTATAGTGACATTTTATTTGTATTGAAATGTGATTTTATTTGTATGTCAATAAAGTTGCCTTGAGGTCAGAGCAAGCCAGAGCAGAAGCTGAGCAGTAGTGGGGCACGCCTTTAATCCCAACACTTGGGAGGCAGAGCTAGGCGGAGCTCTGTGTGTTCAAGGACACAGCCAGCATGGCAGACACATGCCTTTAATCTCAATACCAACCATAGAAGACCTGGAGGTCTGTACAAACAGGCAGTGACAAGGAGGTCATATGGCTGGGTTTACAACCAATGAGAAAACAGAACAGAAAGTCTTTAAATAGACAGGATGCACAGAAGTATGTCTCTTGCGAAGAGAAAGAACAGCAGAAGCAGTGAAGGGTAAGGTTTTCTGCTCTTGCTCTGACCTCATGGTTTTTATCTCTGCAATCGGTTCTGTGTTTCTTATTCAACAAGCCGGTTACATCTACGTTTGGCACCCAACGTGGGGCACGAACCCACGACCCTGAGATTAAGAGTCTCATGCTCTACCGACTGAGCTAGCCGGGCTTATTATAATATAAAGCATATTACAGGTATACCACATAATCCTACAGGCCAAGCAGTTATAGAAAGATCCAACAGAACTCTAAAGGACATGATAAATAAACAGAAAGGGGTAACAAAAACCCCCAGAAATAGACTGCACAATGTTCTATTAACTTTGAATTTTCTCAGTGCTAATGAAAAAGGAACAACAGCTGCAGAGAGACATTGGTTAATAGAAAAAACTACAGAATTAAATCAGCCTATATACTTCAAGGATGTGCTGACCTCAGAATGGAACCCAGGGTATGTGTTACGTTGGGGACGAGGTTTTGCTTTTGTTTCTACAGGAGAAGATAAACTGTGGGTACCATCAAAACTGATAAAGGTTTGATTTGAACAAGAGAGACCTCTTAATTAGAGGGGGTGATAGTTCATCAACCAACATGACCATCAAGTTTAAACTCACTTATACCATTAATACATGCCTTTTCATTTAATCAGATGTAAATTGCCAAAAGGGAACCTCCCCAAAATTAGTCTTGGGAAAGGGTTTTTATTTTTGTCTTTTAGGAGAATGAAAGCTAAGGAATCTGAAGAACACTGGACAAATGAGACAACTGAAGAAAAAGGACAAATCATCTGTCCCAGGAAAAAGAGTAAAATGGCCTATTGGTATATCATCTACAAAATTTCATAAATCTTTCTAAATGTTTGTTTCTGCTCTTCTCTAAAAAATTAATACTCTTGGTCTTCTTGTAGTCCCAGTTCAATTAAAGCTTCAAGCTGATTTTGGAGTTGGAGAATGGCTCTCTCCTCCTTTAAACTCAAGCATGTTGTTAAAAAGAAAATGAAAACTCCCTGTATCATACCAGAAGAAAGAGCCATCTTCTGACATAGGACAGAAGAAAAACCAAATTAATTAAGGGACTATTCTATTACTAATCTCAATTCTTTGATTCTATTCTGATTCTTTAAACTTTTCTTAAAGTATGAATTTTATATCAAAATTTACTATATATATATATAAGTATATATATATTTTAAACTTTGTTAAGATAATAATGGTCATATAGAGTACTAATCAATTCTAGAGAAAAGGCTTTGATTAACTGCCTATACATGTCTTTGTGTTCGAGTCTCTTTTCAGTTTTATGCAGGAAATCACGGCCAGGCCTAACTTCAACTGAAATCTCCAGGAAGAAGATGGGGCCCCACAACGACAATTCCATGTGGAAAATAATATCACTAAGCTGACAAACATCATCTACAGATCAGCTTTGGACTACAAAGTGCTTAGAGCAATTCTGAGATGGCTAACTGAGATGATCCAGTTTCAAAGACTACTTAATTAAGGGCTTGAGATAAACCCTGAACTTTGGCATTATGCATAACAAAGAATATAGTTACCTTTCCTAGAATTTGTCAATTAACCCAAAATTTTTCTTTTCAGAATAAAGATAACTTCGCCCATACCCAGCAGGAAGCAATTTTAAGAATACGATGCCCACATTCCCAAAGGGGTGGTGTGGGGTGGGTGGTTTTTTGGTCTTTTTATGGGTATTGGGTCTGGGATTGTTTTCATTGTTTAGGAGGGTTGGTTACAAGTTGTTGTTAAGGGTTAGGAAAAGGGCTAGGCAAAAGGTGCTTGTTTAAAAAAAAAAGAAAGAAAAATGAAAAGGACAATTACTAGTTTTAAATACTTTACATTCAATTGGATAGTTTTATATTGTATACAAATTGTTATTGAGATTGAGATTGTTAGAATATACCATACACGTATTTCTAATCTTGCTCGAGATATTGTATTTATACCATTCATTTAACAATGTAATGCAATTTGCTAATCCTTGAATGTTAGTATTACCAACTATTAGGATATATTGAAATGAAAATTAGTGGTTAGACATTACAATTGAACTTGTAGTCATATTAGGTGTGTTTTCAAGATCAAACAGATATATTTTAGATAGACAGGTTATCTTCAAACCCTTCAGAGATCTACAGAATATGGCATTTGAAATGTTTTAATAACTTAAGAATTTTTCTCTTTTGCTATGACTATGAGACTTGATGGCTCCTGGCAGTACCAATCTACTTCAGAGAAAATATGGGCATTGAAGAAACTGCATATGGAGTTAACTTTCATTGTGGCAAAAGTTAGCCACTGGACAACAAAGTATCCTCTAATCAACTGCTGACAAACAGGACAGACATGACATGAAACCAAGGACTACCAATTCTTGCCAAAACAAGTGTGGTTGTGGCTTTAACAAAAGGCATCTTCTGAAGCCAGGACAATATGGCACCATCCCTGAAGTGAATGACCTTTGCAATCTGTAAAAGGTACCGTGCCCTTTTCTTCAAAGGCAGTTGAACAGGGAGTGGGCCAATGGCTTCTGATGTGCAATGGAACAGCAGATGAAACATTTCTTCTTGAAGAATAACTAAGCTCACCCCTCTCAATAGTAGACTGGTGTTTTATAGAGGGATGTGGAGAAGAACAGGATGCCAAGATGAAGCCACAGATACACAGCCAAGAAAAATGGACAGCTGAATTGAAAAAACATCAGTAATTTCCAGAATTTAAAATCCTGAATCATGACATGACACTAATGGAATTCAGGTGTTTCTGGTACATGGACTGCTCTCACCAAATGTGAGGTCAAACTGTTGACCTTGTATACATCCTAGTTCACAAAAGAGTCTGTCAGATATGCTAAGCCTATAGGCAGAAGATGATGCCCCAACACTGCAGAGAAACCTCAGGTGACTATCCAGGCAGCTGGCTGTTTCTGTCAACTCACATTTTTTTTTTTTTTTTTTGAAGCTGCGTGCATGCACTTCTTGTTTTTATTTTTTATTAGGTAGTACTATTTCCTTCTTGGGTCTCTGAGGGAGTTGAAGATCAGTTAGTTATAGTTATAATTATCTTTGTTAAGGATTTCAGAAAAACTCACTAAGAGCTGTAAGTGTATAAATTTGAAAGACTTTATAAGACAGTTCCATTGGCAATATAAGTTAGGATAGAAAGTGAATCAGGTACATTCTGGACTTACCAAAATAGGATAGATAATGGAATTATTTTCTCTGAATTTGTCAAATACAAATGGACTAGACATTGTTTAGGTATTTATTGTTTGTATATATGGTATATATAGTTATTGTACTTTTGTATATAGTTTTTCTTATATTAGTTATAACTTTTTCCTTTTTTTCTTTTTAGTAAAATAGAAAAGGGGAAATATAGTGATATTTTATTTGTATTGAAATGTGATTTTGTTTGCATGACAATAAAGTTGCCTTGAGGTCAGAGCAAGCCAGAGCAGAAGCTGAGCAGTAGTGGGGCAAGCCTTTAATCCCAACACTTAGGAGGCAGAGCTAGGCGGATCTCTGTGTGTTCAAGGACACAGCCAGCATGGCAGACACATGCCTTTAATCTCAATACCAACCATAGAAGACCTGGAGGTCTGTACAAACAGGCAGCGACAAGGAGGTCATGTGGCTGGGTTTACAACCAATAAGAAAACAGAACAGAAAGTCTTTAAATGGACAGGATGCACAGAAGTAGGTCTCTTGCAGAGAGGAAGAACCGCAGAAGCAGTGAAGGGTAAGGTTTTCTGCTCTTGCTCTGACCTTGTGGTTTTTAACTCTGCAATCAGTTCTGTGTTTCTTATTTAACAAGTCGGTTACATCTACAATATACATAGACATATTCATATATATGTGTGTGTTGTGTGTGTGTGTGTGTGTGTGTGTGTGTGTATGTGTGTGTGTGTGTGTGTTTACATGTATGTGGGGATGTGCGTGAAGGCCAGAAGTTAACCTCAGGTTTCTTACTCAATAATTCTCCACTCTAATTCTCTGATTATTGAGGCAAAGCCTCTAAGTGAACCCAGAGTACACTGATTTGCTATTCTAGTTAGCCATCTTGTCTCTCCCTCCTTTAAGCTGGAATTACATGTGGGCTGCTGTCTTAGTTCCAGTTTCTACTGTGGCATCAAAGCACCATTACCAAAAAACAAGTCGGGAGGAAAGGGTTAATTTGAATTACAGGTCCAGATTATAGCATGTCATTGGAAGAATTCTGGACAGGAACTCAAGCAAAGCAGGAACCTGGAAGCAGGAGTTGGTGAAGAAGCCATGGAGGGGTGCTCCTTACTGGCTTGCTCCCCATGGCTTGCTCAGCCTGCTTTCTTATAGAACCCAGGACCACCAGCCCAGAGATAGCCCCACCTGCAATGGACTGGGCCCTCCCCCATTTAATCACTAATTGAGAAACTGCTGTACAACTGGATCTCATGAAGACATTTCCTCAACTGAAGCTCCTTTTCTTGATGACTGTTGTTTGTGTCAAATTGACACACAAAGCCAACCAGTACAGACACCACACCCCCTCAGTTTTCACATTATATTAAAAGATTATGAGATAATTTTCTTTCATTTTTTGTTAATTGAGCAGTTTTTATAATTGTTTTTTAATTGTATGTGTTTGTGTGCTGGCCTGAGGGGATATATGTGTTTTTCACACATGCAGGTAACCTTGGAGGCTAGAAGATAGTCTCAAATCTCTTGGACCTGGAGCCACAGGTGGTTGTGAACCACCTGATGTGTGTGTTGAGAACTGAACATGGATCACATGAAAGAGCAGCAAGTGCAATCTTTCCAGCCCCAAGTGAACAGTTCTTGAACAGCAAACTTTATAAATGATTACGTCATGTCACAATGTGAAAGGACTGAACATCCCTGGGAGGTTAGCCTGTTCCTTCTAGACCTCTTTAGGGAATCTCAGAGGGCAAAGGCGGGAAGTGACAAACATCAGAGAGCTTTCCTGATGGCTGGAAGCAGAAGAAAGTACCTGGGCTCCAGAGCCCTATGAGGAACGTGTCCCCAGTCTCTAGTAGTCCTGCTTCTAGGCCCAACATGGGCTTCTCTGTAGTGTCAAGTGTGGACTCTGCCTTTATCTGGGGCTTTTGGGAGACAGCTCAGCTATAGGAGCTCCTTTATTCTTTTTTTCCCAATCTGTAGCCCAGTAACAGGAATTCAAAACGTATATGATTTTTCAATATGCCATTCATTGTGAAATAAGATTCTAGTTCAGAAAAGGGTCTTTTGGAGATGATGTCTGGGTCAACATTCTGCCAGAATTTCTAGTTGAAAAATGAAAATGCCAGTCAATCATCACGTTTCCAAATACTAGTTATATGACAGGATGGAGCTTCTATGAAGCAGATGATTTATGTAGGTTTTTTTTTCTTTTTACCACATGTATCAAATTATGCAGTTGGAGAGAAATCAGAATAATTCCCTCTGATTTCAAAAAATATCAGAATTAATTCCTTCCACTACAACAAGAGGTTCCAGGCTGTGCTGATGTGTTCTGATAATACATAGTGAGCAAGGGCAGGAGACACAGTGCCACAGTTCAAAGCACTCGCTGTTCTTCCAGAAGACCAGAGTTCTGTTCTCCTCTCCCATACTATGTGACACATAAGCATCTCTAACTCCAGTGTTAGGAAATAGGACACTTTCTTCTGGCCTCCACAGGCATCCTCACACATGTGGCATAAATTTACACAGACACACTCATGTTCTCATAGATAAAATAAAAATGAATTTTTAAAAGTAATAATTAAATCCCCTTAGAGAACAAGCATTTCTTTGATCTTCTCATTCTTTCTTCAATTTTGTTATGATAGGGAAAAAAGTCAAACCCATCATGTTTATGAATGAGCATTTATTGTTATCTTAGACCAGAATGATTTTACCCTCTTCAGACTGATGAAACACCATGTACTCAGTGATTACAAGGCAACAACATCCAAGCTGCTTAATCTCAATTTAAATATATATATATTAAATAGAACTGCAGGGAAAGAAAGATCCCTGGGATTTGCAGGCCAGTTTAGTCTAGCTGAGAGAGAGGGAGAGAAAGAGAGAGAGAGAGAGAGAGAGAGAGAGAGAGAGAGAGAGAGAGAGAAAGTAATTAGGTAGAACTCTCTCCCAAACATGCTCATATAACACACACATGCACACACACACATATATATCCTGCTCATATGTAATAGCAGCCTCTCTATTTTCTGTCTCTGACTATCTCTTTTTCTTCCTCATATACATATAACACTCAATGACCACCACCACACACACCAGCAGCCCCGCTAATGACAAATTCTTTCTTGTCACTCTCTACCATTTTTACTCTATTACAGAATGGAATTTTTGACCAGCTCCCAAACTGCCTTGACAGGGATTTCTCTCTGCATTCCTGGTCTCCAGATACTATAATAATAAATTATCATGTCTTAAGTGAGCTTTGGAATTTAATCTTCTAAGAAAAACTTTTCATTACTTTTAATTACCTTACAATTTATTTTGCTCACTAACACTTGAGAGAGTTCACTAAATATTTCTTTGTTATCCTGTGGTTTGACTTCGTCTCTGAGAAACATTTAGGGAACTATATTTCCTTGTTGTGGAATATTACTTTAACTATATAAATGTGTATTATATTTGTTTATGCTGAATTTGTTCAATGATATAAAAGTGTGTCGTTTTGCCTGCCTAAGGCACCTGATTGATCTAACAGAAAGCTGAATGGCTAATAGCTAGGCAGTAGAGGGATAGGCAGGGTTGTCAGGCAGAAAGACTAAGTAGGAGGAATCTCGAAGGGAGAAAGAAAGGGAGATGTTCAGGGCCAGCCTGTCAGGTAGCCGCCAAACAGGCAGGAAATGTAGGGTATACACAATGAAGAAAAGGTAAAAAATATCCTGAGGCAAGACATAGATGAAGAGAAACAGATTAAGTTGTAAGAGCTGGTGGGACAAGCCTAAGATAAGGTCAAGCATTCATAATTTATAATAAGTCTCTGTGTCTTTATTTGGGAGCTGGTTATAGGCCAAAAGAAAGCCTGCTATATTCCCTCTCCATCTTGACTTTGGTTCCCTGGTGTCAGGAGGTGATAGACACTTTAGTTACTTATTCAACTCACTATTCTTAAACTTTTTGCTTGCTATCAGAGTTATGGACTTTTTTAAAATATCACTTTCTTTAATTAAATATCAACAATTAATTCTATTTATACATTTATTTTATCTTCTTTAACACAAATAGTTGAAGAAAAGAGTATCAAGGACATTTTTAAATTTTCAAATGCAACACCCATAGTGAATGCTATTATAAAGTAAAAATATGCATTTCAAAAAGTATTCAGCCAGGCATGATGCCAGATACCTGTAATCCTAGTAATTTGGATGCTGGGGCAGAAGTATCACTAGTTCAAGGACAGCCTGGTCTATATCATAAGACCTTGTCACAAAACAAAACAAGAAAATTAAAATAGTAAGTTTGTACTTCTTTTTAACTCTCTAGCTGATCTTGTGATGTGAATTTCAGAATTCTACATATATTAATCTTTGAGAAACACAGAGGGTCAGACAGGGTGTATTCTAAAAATGTGTGTCTCTGTGTGTCTAATTGTGCGTGTGCATGTGCATGTGCATGTGTGTGTGCACATGCGCATGTGTGTGTGTGTGTGTGTGTGTGTGTGTGTGTGTGTGTGTGTGTGTATACACTTGAGTACAGGTATCCATAGAAGCTAAAAGAGGATGTTGGATCCCCTGTAGTTTGAATGACAGGTAACTGTGAGCAGCCTGGTGTGAGCACTGGGAACCACATTCAGGTCCTCTGCATTTTAAGGATTCTTGCCACATTTATAATTAGCCTTAAAAAAAAAAAAAAAAGATACTCAAACTGAGTAGAGTAGATGCTCATCATAGTTTAGTCTTTAGTCTTTTTGCAGCTAGATAGTCTTGAAATCTTCCCCATGCCAAATCACATCTTTAAGTTGAATGTAAAATGGACATTACTGTGTGGGAAGCAGTGCCTGATTCTGTAGAATACAGAGCAGTAAGAAAGAGAGTGATGAATTCTCCAGGTAGAGCTCAGTGAGTTCCACCTGACTCTTATTTCTGCCACCATCATGCATGATTCTGATTGATTGCAAGATATCCTTCTTTGGGATATATTTGAAGCCAGTGGCTCAGTTGTCCCTTCATAAGGATATCTCACCATTGGATAAGGCCAGCAGCTTCTGGAAAATGCCAGAGCATTCCTGTACCATCTAGCTGTAGAGTGGGTCTTGTGGTCACCTAGAACCATCTGGTTTCATACTCACTGATGTTAGCTGCTGCTACTGAGTCAAGTTTATCCTGAATAGATGGACTGAGGAAGGGAGGAGTCAGTGTGATACATGTAGTTTGTTAGTTTCCAAGTATAATACACTATAAGGCATTTCCCCAGGCTGGACACTCGTTTCCTCTCTAACCAGCATTTTCTAACCATAAACAATCCTGATCACTGTAGTGTCCATCCTTTCATTCAGACGTAAGTCTACAATTTCCATTCTAACACTCATTTGATTTGTGCAAATATGACTCTTACAACTATCTAGAGACTCCAAGCACCATTCACCGGGCCTCTCTGAGTGATGCTGGTATCAAATTCATCCGCATGCTCTAGTTATTTGTGGGGGTTGGCATTCCAGACTTACATGAAACACAAACTCCATGCTTCTGAAAACCTACCTCATAGTTTGTTACTGTAGTTCAAGAACTTCTACTCTTTTTCCATGTTTCTCAATATCTCCAAGCTTCCAGTCTGTTACAATTTCCAGTGTTCTTTTCCAGTGTTAAGTCCTATGTGCTAGAAGAGGGGCCTGCCTAAATAAGCTTAGTTCTGGAGAACCTCATGTTTCAGGCCAGCTCCCTGGATCCTCAGTTTCAGGACCCATTCTCATATCACCTATTCTCAAGAATGCCGGTACATTTTGACTAGTTCCGTAGAGCATTTAGTGTATGCTATTTTCCTTCTGGTCAAGGCTCCGCACTTCTTTGTCTCTGGTTTTCTAGTATATTGGACAAAATGGAATTGTAGGATGATTAAAAGAGGCCTCATCAGGCAGATCTCTGTGAGTTTGAGGCCAGCCTGGTCTCCAAAGCGAGTTCCAGGAAAGGTGCAAAGCTACACAGAGAAACCCTGTCTCAAAAAAAAAAAAAAAAAAAAAAAAAAGTTACAAAAGTTTTCCGGCCTGATCTACAGTGAGATCCAGGAAAGGAAAGGCACAAAGCTACACAGAGAAACCCTGTCTCGAAAAACCAACAACAACAGAAAAATAAGTTTCGGGAGAAGGGCAGGGAGGGGGGAACTGGGGTTGGTATGTAAAATGAAAAAAATTTAATAAATAAATATATTTTTAAAAAGAGGCCTCAGATGGCCTTCCAGCACATGGTCATAGTAGCCTTCAATATGAGGAGTAGACCACTTTTGTAAAGCTTGAAGACTGAAGGTTTCACATGCACCATTTCAATACCTCTCAATGTTTCAGAGTGCTTTCCTTCTTGGCAGAGCCTTGACATTGAGGTAGCAGATTAGTGGAACTATAAGTTTATCTCTCTCCAGAGTTTCTCTGACTGGACCAGTCTTAAGCTGTCTGCCTTCCCACTGCAGGGAGGCTGCTTTATAAACTACCAAGAACATTGGTAACATGACATCTAACTGCTGCTTCGTCACCCCCAAACTCATTAATAAATGCTAATTCTTAATGAATTACACAGTATATGTTACATAAGCGTGTTTCAACTGTAACTTTATTAATAGAATGTGTAGTGTCAATTGCTCTCATGCACAGCAATCCTATACCCCCTTTTAAATCCAGTCTGAAATATCGAGCTCTACACAATTCCCTCTCATAGTCACAGAAACCAGCCTGGAGAAAGCAGAAACCTGGGAGATGTGCTTCCATATTTGAGAATTTAGGAGGTTGCCTATCCATGTGGGTCCAGATTCTTCAGTCTCATTGAGCCCACATCTCCCCACAGAGGTCAAAGAGCCCAGTCTTTGTTCTTGCCTAGTGTGCTTTCACTCCCCATTCACCTTCAGTATATGTGAAACAGAATTCTAAATACATTTTCTAGGTTGCTGTGAAGTTTTACTTCAATGAAACCTTTTGAAAATATTTGAATATGAAAAATTTTAATACATGGAGATTGGGACTAATGCAATTTAGGTATTTCATTTAATGAGTCTTAGCATCACTTAATGAACAGATTTGAAAATGAAGGAAGTACAAGCAACAGGAGACCAATCTGGCACGTTACTCACATTATCGCAGAATGGCCTTCAAATCATTTTTTAATGAATAAACTAAAGTTAAATTTAACATAGGCGATATGTCTCATTACCAGTGTCCTTTCTTGTTTTAGAAATTGTTCATGGGCCATAAAGATGACTCAGATAGAGAAGGCACTTACCACACAAGCCTGCCTACATAAGCTCGAGCCTCAAGAACCCACACAAAGATGGAGGAAGAGAATCAGCTCCACAAAGTTATCCTCTGACCTCTGTGTGCACTGTGACATGAGTGCCCTCAGACAGTTAACATACATACACCATACACACACAATAGTAATAATAATAATAATAACAATAAATTGTCCTTGTTCCCTGAGTGATCCTACATCTTTGTTTTTGTATGTGAATGACTGCTATTTAGTTATGGTTTATGTAAGAAAACTGACCCTTTTAGGTACTTTCTTTTATTTTATTCATACTAATAGCTTAACTATCCCAAACAAACTTAATCCAAGTACAAAGCAAAAAGAAAACAAAACCATAAAATATCTTCTTTAATTTTGTTAAGTGTATTTATTTATTTATTTATTTATTTATTTATTTATTTATTTATTTATTTATTCATTTAGAGAGTGTGTGTGTGCATATAAGTCTGTGTCTCATCCTGCCATGTGGATGTCAGAGGACAATTTGCAAAAGTCAGGTCCATCCTTCTACCATGTGATTCAACTCAGATAAACAGGCTTGGCAGTCATCTTCCTGGCCCTGCATATTCTTTTCTATTGTTTCTCTGTTCCTGCATAATCAAAGAGGGAAGGGTGTAGAGAAGAAGAGATAGTACAACTGTCCTCTGGTCATGTGGAGCAGTTGTATTCCAGGCTACAGCATCTATGATTCAGAGAGCCTGGCTCTCCTGCAGGTACTAGCAGCGGGAACCCAGAGGGAAATTTGCGGTGAACAGAAACACGGGAATGAAATATAGCCAGCCCAACCATTCAGGACAGAAATCAGATGCACAAATTATATTCTCTGTTAAAATATTTGGAACAGTAAAACTGGAGTGAGACGGCTTGGTGCATATAGGAGTGAGCTGCCAAACCTACGAACTTGAGTTTGACAGCAGGTCTCACGTAGTAAAAGGAGAAAAGCAACTCCCATGTTTTTAATGCCATGTGCCAGTCATATACTAAATACCACACATGCATATTATGCAATTAAATCTATTTCCTTCCTTAGGGAAGCTTGCACTGTAATAAAGCTGAGAATGTATAGAATGTATACTCAAAGTAGTATCTAGATTGCTAGTTAACAAATTTTTCCCCTGTGACTAAATTTAAATCCAAATTAATGTATGTGAGAAAGAAATAGTTTTTTTAATGTAAAAAGACTTTAAAATTTTTAACACAAATGTGCAAACCTAAACAAATCCATAGTCACCATTGACCTGTCACTGGCTCACTGTATCACTGAGTAGCTCACTTTGACAGACATACCTCAGCTGCTTTCTTATATCAAATAATCTAAGTGGGATTGATGACCTTTGTTCTCCTGCCTCAATTTATTCTCCTAGCCTTATGTGTGTAACTGGAGTTAACTCCAGTCCTGCCAGGATCCACAGCCACTCAGACTCAAATAAACACACAGACACTTATATTATTTAAATTGTTTGGCCTAGTGGCTCATCTTGCTATCTAGTTCTTATATCTTAAATTAACCCATTTCTATTAATCTATACCTTGCCATGTGACTCATGGCTCACCAGTACTTTACATCCTGCTCCTTATGGTGGCAGCTGGCAGCATCTCCTGACTCATCCTTCTTCCACCCAGCATTGTCCTCTCTCCTTGTCCCACCTACACTATCCTTCCTGCCTGGCTACTGGCCAATCAGTGTTTTATTTATCAATCAATCATAGCAACATGTATTCACAGCTTACAGGACATCCCACAGCACATGTGAACTGTTAATAGATTATCTCCTTAAATGTCTATGCTTTTTCTATATTTTTTCCAGCAGCATCTGGGGTAAAGGAAGTATAGTATTTCTCAGTTGTCTTAGTTACAAGATTTTAAATGCTGGAGCTTGTGACTATGTACATTGTCTTCTTTGGGTTAATATTCACAGCATGCTATCAATCGTTATAGCAGTATTTCTTTAAACTTTTTTTAAATTCAGGTACTGGAAATTCAGCACAGGTCCTTCTACATGGTGGGCAATTACTCTACCACTGAACTACCTCCTTAAAAACCCATCCTTCAGTTTACTTCACTGGAATTGTGTTGACGCAGGATCTTGCTAGGGCAGTTAGCTACCCTTGAACTTACTCTGTAGACCATGCAAGGCCATGAACTTTGAATCCTCCTGATTCAGTCTACCAAGTATCTAGCTTACAGTTCTGGACCACAGTTCCTGGTATCTTCTGTTGCTGGGGAAGGGATTGATCCTGGGGCTTCAAGAGTGCTAGGCTAGCACTCTGCTGAGGGAGCTACATCCTCAGCCCCTTGTGGTTAAATTTCTTCATTCATTTTCACGAGGTGGACAGAAGTAGCCCCATTTTTTCTCTGTCCCTAAATTAGGAGATGAAGCTTCTATTAAATAGCAGACCCTCTAAGTGTTTCTCTCTGAAGAGGAATCAGACCCCATTCCCTACAGCCATTCTCTCCTTAGATGGAGAGATGATAAGGAAGTTTGCTGTGAAGTGGCCGTATAGTCCCCCTCCCTGTTGGGGCTACAGGAAAACTCAACATAATCCTGAATTACTCATTTACTTGCATCCAGTACCTCACTGTCTTATGAATCCTGGCATGTAAGCAAGGCTAGGTTATCACGTGCTATGGAGCTTGCTCACCCCATGGCATTCTATGAATCAGGAGTGTCATTTGCCCTCTGGAACTAAAGGCCCTTTCATTCAAAGCCTCACTATGTCACTTATGACCATCGTGCTTTTTTCTAGTACATTCTCACTGCAAGGCTTCCCCTGGTTATCAGTGCTAACCTGTCTTCAACTCTCCCAACAAAGCTCATTGAGAACCTTTCATATTCCAGAAGCCTGTTGCTCTTCCAATAAATAATTTCCCCTTCCTTCAAGTCTGGACTGTGCTGTGACTGCTTACCTAATGGACTGCTGTCAAAGATGTAGCTTCTGTGTACCTTCTCTCTCTCTCTCTCTCTCTCTCTCTCTCTCTCTCTCTCTCTCTCTCTCACACACACACACACACACACACACACACACACACACACACATACACACATCTCAACCACAGCTTCCCCAATCTCCACCCCATCTCCCCACTCTCCCAGATCCACTGTTCCTCCATTTCCCTTCATACAGAGCAGGCTTCCCAGGAATATTGACCAAACTTTGCATAACAAGATGCAATAAGACTAGGCACATACCCTTGTATCAATGCTGTATGATGCATCCCAGTAGGAGGAAATAGGTCCCATAAGCAGGTAAAACAGTCAGAGCTACCCCTACTACTACTGTTAAGAGATCCATAAGAACAGGAGGCTACCAATCATAACTTAATACATGAAGAGGACCTACCAGTACCTACAGTCCGACCTATACAGGCTCCATGATTGCATGATTGCCGCTTCAGTCACTGTGAGCCCCTATGACATCTGCCTAGTTAATTCTGTGGGCTGTGTTCTCCTGGTAGCTTTGATCCTCTGGCTTCTAAAATGTTTCCTCCCTGTTTTCTGCAGAGTTCCCCAAGATTGACCTAATGTTTGACCCTGGATCTCTGTGTCTACTCCCATAAGCTGCTGGAGAGAGCCTCTCTAATAATGTCTGGGGTAGGCAACAATCCTCTGATTCTGGCAGAATATCATGGAATCAGTTTTTTTTGTTTGTTTGTTTGTTTTGTTTTGTTTTTTTGGTCAGTTGTGCTTGGTTCTACCCTAAGTCTCTGAGCCACCTGGTTTCTGGATCCTGGTCATCCAAGCAGTATTGGGCATGGGCTTCCTCTCATGGTATGGGCCTCAGGTTAGACCAGTCATTGTTGGGCATGCCCATAACCTCTAAGCCACCATTGCTCCAGTGCATCTTGCAGGGAAGACAGGTTGTGGGTCATAGATTTTTGTGGTTGGATCGGTGTCCCAATTCCACCACAGGGGGCCTAGCTTGGTTACAGAAGATGGCTGGTTCAGGCTCCATATTCTCCACTACTAGAAGACTTGTTGGGATCAACCTCATAGGTTCCAGGAAGTTTCTACTACAGTAGATTTTCCTATCACCCCCTATATGTCCAACTATTTCCATCATCTCTCCCAGTACTCTCTCCCTCAGCCCCTTCCTCCCACACCTGAGCCCTTATATTCCCATCCCCACCCTCCCCCAGTCCACCCAAGCAATCTACTCATTATATTTCTTCTTCCGAGTGAGATCCATGTGTCACCCCCTATCCCCCAAACTTCTCCTATTCGTCTAACTTCTCTGTGTCTGTGGGTTGTAATGGGATTATCCTTTACATAAGAGCTAATACCCGCCTAAAAGTGAGTACATATCATGTTTGTCTTTCTGTGTGTGGGTTGCCTTGTTTAATATGACCATTTTCTAGTTTCATTCATTTGCCTGAAAATTTCATGATTTTTTTTATAACATCTGAATAATACTCATTGTATAAATATACCACGTTTTCTATATCCATTCTTCAATTGGGGGACACCTAGGTTGTTCCCAGTTTCTGGCTATTATGAATAGAGCTGCTATAAACGTAGTTGAGCAAACATTTTTGTAGTAGTAGGATGAGGTATCTTTGGGGTATATCTGGATATTGAGATAGATTGATTTCCTGTTTTCTGAGGAACCTCCATATTGATTTCCATAGTGGCTGTACAACTTTGCACCCCCACAAGCAATGGATGTATGTTCCCCTTGCTCCACATCCTCACCAGCATGAGCTGTGATTTGTCTTGTTGACTTTAACTATTTGGACAGGTATAAGATGGACTATTAAAGTAGATTTGATTTGATTTCCATGATGGCTAAAGGTTTTGAAATTTTTTTAAAAATATTTCTCAGTTATTTCAGCTTCTCTAATGAGAATTATTTATTTAGATTTGTACCCCATTTTTTATTGTATTGTTAGGTTTGTTGAAATCTAGTTTCTTGAGTTCTTTATATATTTTGGATATTAGCCCTCCATTGAATGTACAGTTAGAGAAAATTTTTTCCCTTTCTATAGGCTATTTGGTCCTACTGATGGTGTCCTTTGCCTTACAGAAGCTTTTCAGTTACATGAAGTTCCATTTATTAATAGTTTACCTTAGTGCCTGTACTATTGGTGTTCTGTTTAGAAAATTGTCTGCAATGCCAATGTGTTTGAGACTAGTGATGTGGGATGATCTTTCTATATGCTGTGAATGTGTGTTGCTCTCATTAGTTGATATATAAAGCTAGTTTGGCCTACAGCAAGGCAGGATAGAGCCTGGCAGAAAATCCAAGCAGAGATACAGGGAGAGGAAGGTTGGAGTCAGGGCAGCTGCTAGCAGCCACCCAAGGGGCAAGATTCCAGAGCACTGGTAAGCCATGGCTATAGATGGAATGGGACAGAGAAAAACCTCCAATTACAGCTACCGCTTAGTTTCTCTTCTATCAGGTTCAGTACCTGGTTTAGGTTGCAGTCATTGATCCACTTGGACTTGAGTTTGTGCAGGGTGATAGATATGGATCTATTTGCATTCATCTACATTCTGACATCCAGTTAGACTAGCACCATTTGTTGTAGATGTTCCCCCCTCCCATTGTGTATTTCTAGATTCTTAATCAAAAATCAGGTATCAATACATGTGTGGATTTGTGTTTGAGTCTTCAATTCAATTCCATTGATCAATCTGTTTTTATGCCAACACCGTGTGATTTTCTTATTGCTATATCTCTGTGGTATGGCTTGAAATCAGGGTGGTGATACCTTTAGAAGTTCTTTTGCTCTTCAGGATTGGTTTTAGCTATCTTGGGCTTTTTGTTTTTCCATATGAAATTGAGTACTTTGATGGAGATTGCATTGAATCTATAGATTGATTTTGGTGGAATGGTTATTTTTACTGTGTTACTTCCACTGATCCATAAGCATGGGAGATCTTTCCATCTTCTGATATCTTCTTCAATTTCTTCAGAGACTTGAAATTTTTGTCATATAAGTCTTTCACTTGCTTTTATAGGAGCTGACATCCCTCCCTCCTCTGCTTTGTTCTCTACATATATCTGCTTGGATTCCCTAACTGCCTCTAAGCTGCCTTGCCATAGGCCAATGAATCTTTACCAACCAATCAGAGCAATACATATTCATAGCATACAGAAGGCATCCCCAAGCACTTCCCCTTTCCTTTGTAATAAAAGCAAAGGTTTTAACTTTAACATAGTAAAATTAGATATAATAGAAGAATTATCAAGCAAGAATTATAGTTATAATTTGTATTTGGCAAAATTAAAGCAAATATTTTGTCTATCATATATTTCTGACTCTAAGGTTTCATATTTAATTCATCATTTATCATAACCAAGGAAAATTATAACTATTTAGTCTTAAATTACATTATAAACCCCAGAAGGATTAATATAACCTAAGTGAACAGGAAGTGCATTGTAAACAACCTCCAAACATCTAGAATGACAGAGACAGCTAGCTGCCTGGACAGTCACTCAAAGTTCCTCTGCAATGTTACAGCATCCATCTTTAGCCTATAGGCCTGGAGTTTTTCAGTCACTTCTCTTTGTATCCTGTAGAATGTCTTGCAGTCTCCCATGCAAAGCAGAAAACTGAAGGACCATCTCACCTTGTTTTTGCAAAATTTAGTGGTCATTTTCTATGGGTTCTGCAAGTCCAGTTTATATAACATATCGTCAAGCAGTCCAGGCAAGAGCAGTTCTTTTCCCAGCACTTCATTTTGTGCTAAGAAGATAAACTCCATATTGAGTGTCTTCAATGCCCATCTTTTCTTGAAGTAAATTGGTACTGCCAAGAAAGGATGTGTCTCACTATCCAGAATTCTAAGTTTTGAAAACATTTTAAATACTATATTCTATAGGTCTTTGAAGTGTTTGAAGATTACCTACCTAATTGAAATATACCTTTATATACCTAAAATCTTAACTAACATGACTATAAGGCTGACTATACTAGATAACTATTAATCTGTATTTCTTAATTATATATTGCAATTTTAAATGAGCTGCATAAACATAACAACTTAAACAAGAGTAGAAATATACATACAGTATAACAAAATTAACTTTAAATTTTTAATAAACTAGAATCTATAGCAGTGTAAAATATTTTAAACAAGTTGTTGCTCTTTACAACTAGATTTAATAAGCTACCCTTTCATCCTATCATATCTATAATATTCCATTTTCTTCTTTAGAAAGAGATTGCATTTATAATCAACCCCTTTAAATAAAAGTAACCATTTATGAACAATATTTTGGGAATTTGGGCATAGCATCTCCTGCTACGTTCTGCTGATTGGGGGTGCTGGTAATCTTATAGGGATCCAAAATATTAAGAATTATAGTTAAATCTTGGCTGTAGCAGTCTGTGAGGATAGATTACTTTGAAGCTGATTTTGGATGTTGAATCATTTGGGCCATGGTGTCATAGGAGACCTTTCAGGGGGTATTGGCTGATCATACCATATTACCCTGGAAGCAATCCACAGGTTCTCACCTTCTGTGGAAACAGAAGCAGAACCTCTTTTCCAAAGCAATGTATAACCAGACACAAATTTTGAAGTCAAGATACCTTTAAAATATACATATACATTTGTATCAGCAGCCTTTACAGTCCAAATGTCTTTCTGCAGTTTAAAATCCCAAAGAAAATATAATCCAAATGCTGTGTGTGATTTCCATTTTCACATGGCTTATTCTTTATGTATTATAAATACAATCTCTTTAAAGACTTTATTTTTTAAAATTATCTGTGTCTTTATATAACTGTCTATGCACCTTTTCCTCTCTCTTCCAAACCTATGCACATTTTTACACATAATATAAACCATTTAGAGGTTTATTCCACTTGAATCTGTCTTTTGTGTATCTATAATCCTTTTCTGATCATTGCACACTGCAGCGTGACTAAGATTGAAGCCACAGCCCTGGCTGCTGACTCCACCCACCTCAGCATCCCAACATGGCAAAGATACCTTTATTGCCAGCTCTGGGAGAGTCATGCTCAACACCTGACTCTAGGAAGCAGTGGGTCTATGCCTCCATCCAGCAGTGTATAGCCCAGAAACCTCTTTATTGTTTGTTTGTTTGTTGTTGTTGTTGTTGTTTTTGGTTGTGTTAGCAAAATCTAATTCCACCTCACAGCATGCTGTGCTGCTTGGAGACGCCACTGTATATCAAGGTGAGAATATTCCATGCTACTTATCTCATGGTGGCAGGTAGCCAGCTCCATCTCACAGGCAGCTGTCAGAAGAGGGGTCTCTGTGCTGCTGCTGGCATGAGACTGCAAGACTAGGAAGGCCAGTGAGGCTCTGTTTCTGTACACTCAGAATCTTTAAACAGGCAGATCTTTGTGAGTTTGAGGCCAGCCTGGACTACAGAGCGAGATCCAGGTAAAGGCACAAAGCTACACAGAGAAACCCTGTCTCACAAAAACAAAACAAACAAAAAAACAAAAAACAAACAAAAAATAATAATTACTCAGAGGCTTATGTTAATTACAAATTGTATGGCCAATGGCTTAAGTTCCTTACTACCTAACTATATCATCTTAAATTAACCCATTTCTATTCATCTATGTTTTGCCACATGGCTGTGGCAATACAAATCAGCTGCCATTTTGATGCTCCTTTGACAGCAGCTGGTGTCTCTTCCTCCTCTCCTTTCTTCTCTTCATATATCTGCTTGTATTTCTTGCTTGCCTTTAAGCTGCTTTGCCATAGGCCAATGCAGCTTTATTTATCAACTAATAAAGAAAGACATCCCACAGCAATTGGTCATGTACTTTTTTTCCTTTTTTTTTTTTTTTTTTTTTTTTGGAGCTGAGGATCGAACCTGGAGCCTTGAGCTTGCCAGGCAAGTGCACTACCACCGAGCTAAGTCTCCAACCCCTTTGTACCTTTTTAAAGACCTAGCACAACTGTCCCTGTCCTAAATCAAAGCTGCTTGCTTTGGTACTGGCTCCCAGAATCCCACTTCTACACTGTGTTAAGCATAGGTACCACATCCACACAGAGATCAAAATAATGCCCCATCTGTAGCCCTGGCTGCATGCTCAGCTCTCTGCCAGTGTAAATGTGAATGAATCATGTTTTCCTGTAGCCCTTGAAGCTCTTAGGTAACTACCATCCCAGCAAACATTTGACTTCAGCTACATAAAGTATTCCAAGCTAGTCATTCCAAACTGACTCTTGCAACATGAGGACATGGGAGCCACAATAGTAACTGGTTTAATCTGTGCTGTTTTGGGGATGTTTTACTATGCAGCAAAACATCCCTGGACTTGGACTCTTAAGCCTTTTTTCACTTTCATAGGTGGCTACTTTAGGACGCCACATTTAATTTTCTGTTTTCCCTAGGAAGTCTGCTCAATTTTTCTTAATTTCTTTGTCCTCACTCTCATCCCACTTATACCATCTGTTCTTTCCCTTACTTTCTGCCCAATAACCTCCAGTAGACTTTGCTGTCTTAGAGCTATTTGGTTTTTACTGAAACACTCCTTCCTAGAGGGAGGCTCCTAAGACACAAAAGTAAAGGATGCACACAGTGCACAGGAAGTCAACAAAATTTTAAAACCTCAGAAAGCTCCTGAAATTTCCAAGATTTCCAGAGTACCTCCTCAAGGCTAGGCAATTAAAAAACAACAAACAAACAAACAAACAAACAGAGAGTCTGGGAAAGGGTATTTTCCAGAGAGACTAGCTTCCTGCAAATTGTTCAGTAAGCTCTAGAAATGCAGCTTCTCACAAGCCATTCCCCCTAGCTGGGGTGAGCCTTTCTGTGATGCAGTTGCCTTCAAATTATCTACACTGATAGAAGTAACCCCTCTCCTATGCTCCTGTAACTACCCCAATGAATATACCAGTTAACTGAGCAAGATGTAGGTGGACTTGTTTCTCTGTTCTGTTTGCAGTGTGCTATCTGAGGTGAGGTTTGTCCCTGAGTCCCCAGGGAGACACACACCACTTGCTAACCTTGAGTCATTATTTCTCTGAGGTTATAAAAAGGTGAAGGTCAGTGATTATAATTCTGCTTTATGACCCCTGAGTTACTTTGGGGTGTAATGGTCTTTCTTTGGAGGAAGCACCAGGTCTCCAAATGGTTACGGAACAGATTATAAAGAACTGTCATGCATATCACCTAGCATGTGGTCTGAGTTACTGTTTGCAGTGTATACTGAGGAAATACACTCCTCTTCATTCAGACCTGGGCTCAGTGTAGCCCCTGTGGACTACCTTTCTGTTCAGCAACATTAGTTATTTCCCTGCACCCTGTACTCTAACTAATGGACCCAGATTGGTCCAGGAGACTGAAAATACAGCATCTCTACTGGATGCTGTTTCCTAGGGCTCCTTAGGCTTAAGGCATCCAAGCACAGGAACCTGTTTATTGCACTGACACTGCATTCTCTGGTGGTTGCTTTTAGATGTGGCTTCTAAACAATAGTGTGCTTAATTAACACAATTTATATTGAGTCACACAGGCACTCTTTTATATTCCCACATTGTAGCATGTTTACTCAAAATAGACAACCTAATTACTTAAGAAAATTGGCTGTATTTGCAGAACTGGAACACTGTAAGAAAAACGAACTGAAATTATGAAACATAGAAGGATGGAAAAATGCCAAATTCTGGTTATTTTTGTTCTGTTGTGTAAATTTTAATTAAGATATACAGTCTGTAAGTATTGTGTGCGGTTCAGAACAAGTAAATGGATGCCTCTTCACCCTGGTTAAAAAGGAAGATACATCTTTTTCTGGCTTATTTATCTTGGATTCATGAATCATGGAATTTGTAGCCCAGCCCACCTCACAGTGTCTCAGTTTATGTGGAGAAGCATAGTATCTGATAAAGGAATTAAGTTTGTGGGAAAGTCATTTAATCAAACTGTGGAGGAGACGACAAGCTTCACTAACATAAATTACTCCACGATTCACTAAGTGCCGGGTATTAAAATCAGCTTTTCTTAGGACTGAGTTGGCTCGCTGGATAAGACTGTGTGGCTGGAAAGCATGAACACTTGAGTTTGGATCCCCAGAACCCACCTAACAGAGCTAGGTGTAACCCTGTGTGCCGATGACCCTAGGGTTGAGAGGAGGGGATTAGGGAGAGACAGGTGAGAGCCCAAGGTCTTGCTGATGTGGAAAACTTACCCTCACTGGGTAGTAAATTTAAAAGACCAGTAAAAGCCAAACAGTCTTTACTGTCATTCTGTAGGAAAGGACAAGAGCTTGGAGAAAAGCAGAAGTGGCTGGTGTGCTGACTTGGCTGACACGGTGGTTTGTGGAGTCCCGGATGGCGAGAAACCTCTGACCTCTTTGTCTGATAGGCTGGTACTTTCGAGGGTCACAGTCTTTGGGTTCTTTTAACATAGTCCACTCCCCCAACCCTCTCTCTGATTGGATCAAGATGCAAAGCCTTACCTGATGAATAATTTGGGTCTTTTTATTGCTCGGTTTCTGATCGTGTGCTCAGTGATGTAGTGAGTGAGCTCGCTGCAACTTTCAAACTCTCAAGAGTTCTGGGAAAAATAGGAGCAAGCTTTTGTGGGGAGAAGGGTCAAGCATCTCCTGCTCTGTATCAGTGTACCTCATACTGAAAACAGTCCAGAAAGATTTCTTTCTTAAGCTTACCAGGCTTCTGGGTCAATGAGAGAACCTATATCCATGAACTAAGGTGTAAATGCTAGAGGAAGACACCAATGATCTGTGTACATGCTCACACACGCCTAGACAACAGACACACACCACACAATAATTAGTTAATTAATCGAACCTTTCTTTCTGATGGCCTCTGCTTTTCTAAAGCCATTTCCTAAGGGAGAAGGACTAAAGTGTGTGAATTATATAACAAGGCTTCAAAGCCTTTATGGAAAGCGTATTTGCTTTCATTGACAACGTCTATTCAAATCATCTTTTTTGGGGTTTTTTTGGTTTTTTTCAAGACAGGGTTTCTCTGTGTAGCTTTGCGCTTTTCCTGGGACTCACTTGGTAGCCCAGGCTGGCCTCGCTGGCCTCGAACTCACAGAGATCTGCCTGGCTCTACCTCCCGAAGGCTGGGATTAAAGGCGTGCGCCACCCTCGCCCGGCTCAAATCATTTTTATACTCTAAAAAATTTCAAGTAGTTATTCAAGAGATGGTCAGAGCAAAAGAAAAGCAAAGAAAAATGATCTTATTATCTCAGAAATATTTATCACACAAAGCTCACACACCGTGTAGTGTTTCTGACAACAGAATGACATAGCAAAAGCCAGGGAGTGAGTTGCAACGCTTTCTTGGACTTTCAGAAAACAGGTATATTAATGAAGGGGTGCTGTAGTAATGGAACGCTATATCAATGTTAATACAAGCTCAAAATTCTGTAAGAATATGAGAGGAAACACCAAGAAAATTGTCATATATATAATGAAGCCTAACTATTAGAGCTGAGTACCCAGTTCTTCATTTAATTTGAATTTGAGAATTTCATTTGAGTACTGTATTTACATCATTCTCACCCCTTTCTCTAGCTCCTCCAATGCTTCCTGTTAATTCTCTCTTAATTCATGACCTTGTCTGTTTAAATCTGATATGGTAATCTCTTCTTTATTGTTCTTTTTACCTATTATTACTTTTTATCCAAGGCTTTTTGTGATTGTGAATGAATTTTAAGATTTTTTTTCTAATTCTGTGGAGAATATCATAGAGAGTTTCATTGAAATCGCATTGAATCTGCAAAGTACTTTTGGTAGGATGGTGGTTTTTATACTCTTAAGTCTACTAATCTTTTAGTATGGGAGGTCTTTCTAACGTCTAGTGTCTTTCTTAATCTCTTCAGAGATTAAAAGTCTGCACTGTAAAGGTCTTTCACCTTCTTGGTTAGGTTTATTACTTTTAAATTTGGTTTTATTCAAATGTTTATATTCAAATGGCCTTAAATATTCATGCATATACACCTTGTATAATAGTCATAAATAAGCCCCATTTCTCCCTTTCAACTTCTCAGAGTCTCTCCACCAACACACATCTCCATCCTAATTTTATTTCCTCTTAAAATAAACAAACAAGCAAAAACTGCTATGTCCAAATAGTTGCTCCTAGGCACATTTGTGTGAGGTCATCCACTAGGGCACAGGCAACCTATCAGTGGCCAAGCCCTAACCCCAAAGAAAAGTGATTCTTCCTTGTTTAGGAGCCATCAACTGCCAATAAATTCTGAGTTAGGGTGGGACATTGGGATTCACTCCCAGATCCATGCTGGAATTTTTAAATGGCTTTATCCTGTTTAGGAATCCAGAGATATTGTCTGTTAGGGACCAAGATTTCAGGAAACAAATGTGAACCGTGGAAAGTACTAGCTAAGCCAGAGAATAAGTCATAAAACCCACTGCCCTCCCTTAGAGCAATAACACCTGTTTGCTAACCAGAGGCTCCCAAAGATAAGAAGTTCCAGAGTCAGGTGCCATGGCAACCGAATGTAAAAAGCATTCCATGGTCAGGTAGCCTAGCAACAGAACAAATGGCTCCTGACCAGTCTCCTTAGCAGACTTCCTGCAGTTGCACCACCTGCATGTCTCCCATGTACTGCACGTACTTCCACGTCCCTTCCCCTTCCCGCCTTCCTGCCCCTTCCCCTCCTATGCTATATAAGCCACGTGGAGGAAAATAAAGTTTGGCGGCTTGATCAGAATACTGTCTTGCTGTCCGTCCTTTCGTGTTGCCATTCTCTTTCATTTGCTCCCACAGGTGGGTCGCCCTGTTGAAACCACGCTGGCGGGGGCAACTATCAAGTCATTTGTGAAAGAACCATGAAATTTCAATAAGCTAGCATTTCACTGTACTCCTTCCCATCCCTCAACTCTCACACTTTTTCTGTCTCTATCTTGAGACATTCCTTAATCTTTAGAGTGTTGTGTTGTGTTGTGTTTTGTGTGTGTGTGTGTGTGTGTGTGTGTGTACAATCTCTATCTTGATGTTTACTGTGTAGTAGGCATGGTATATGGAAACAGGAAATTCAATGATACCAAGGACTTTTCAAAGAAAAGGGTACTATCCCAGAAGGTTATGATAAAACAAAGTGTGGAACTTTATTTTTTTTTTCATTTTTGAAGTTTTCTTTTTAATTTTATTTTATAATTAAATTTAATTTTACATATCAGCCGTGGATTTCCCTGTCCTCCCCTCTCCCACTCCTATCCCCATCTTACCCCCAGCCCACCCCCCATTCCCATCTCCTCCAGGACAAAGACTCCCCTGGGGATTCAGCACAACCTGGTGGATTCAGTAGAGGCAGGTCCAGTCCCCTCCTCTCAGACTGAGCAAAGTGTCCCTGCATAAGCCCCAGGTTCCAAACAGCCAGCTCATGTACTAAGGACAGGTCCGGGTCCCACTGCCTGGGTGCTCCCAAACAGTTCAAGCTATTAAGTTGTCTCACTTATGCAGAGAGCCTGATCCAGCTGGGTGCTCCACAGCTATTGGTTCACAATTCATGTGCTTCCATTAGTTTGGCCTTTTGTCCCTGTGCTTTTCCAATCTTGGTCTCAACAATTCTCACTCATACAATCCTTTCTTACTTTTAGGAATTTTTGTCAGACAAGAGTGTGACAGATTATTGAGATTCACAATTTAATTATAACCTCCAGGTCAGTGGTGAGTACAAGCTACATGGGAGACATAGAGGTTCCATGGTGCTCCACAAATCCCTTTTCATTACACTGTGTAATACATATGCTGGTGTCTGTTTAAGGATTATCAAGTTTACTTCCTGGTATGGACTAAGAATTAATGTCCAGAAAGACAGAAGATCAAGCCACAGAAAAGGGAAATCTGTCCCTTTGGAATGAAAGAGGCCTGAAGGCTGGAAGTTTGCTAACTGGGTGCTGGCTTGGATCCATTTACAGGGCTACTGAGGCCTTCCTTCCCATTTTGGTCCTGTTTAGATATCTGTCCCCATGTTTACCCACCCTTTTCTCTTGGCATATATTCTGGCAACAAGAGGCCATCATCTCAGGAAGTCCACCTTCACTCTTTCTGCTTACTTACGCTCCTCTTCGTCCTTTCAAATGAAAAGTGCCCTGGCCCAAACTCAGCGTCTCCATGTCTATCATCACACAAGGAGTTGCTGTGGATAGAAAGTAGTCTTAATTTCTATTGTGATAGTTGCATAGTGTTGAGCCCAGTCTGTAACCTACTCCAAGTCACTTCATACTTCACAAGTGTTGTTTTTTAAGGTGTTTACTGCCCTAGGCAATCCCATTTTACAAGTAGCTTTTGACTCCATTTTAATGAAGGAGGATAACTCCAGACCTTAGATCAGTGGTTCTCAACCTTCCTAACACTGTGACCCTTTAATAGAGTTCCTCATGTTGTAGTAACCCCCAACCATAAAATTATTTCATTGCTACCACATAACTATAATTTTGATATTATTATAAATTTCAATATAAATACCTGATAGGTGACCTCCAAAGCACTCACAGGTTGAGAACAGTTGCCCAAATCCATCCAGAAGCTGGACCATCTGTCAGGCATCACCACCCAGCACAGACTGGTAGTTTTCTAATCCTAGGAATAGAACTAGAGGTACCATAGAAGTTTATTGGGTAAACTGAGACTGTAGAGCAGTGGTTCTCAACCTTCCTAATGCAGCAACCATTCAATACAGTTCATGTTGTGTTGACCTCCAACCATAAAATTATTTTCTTTGCTACTTCATAACTGTAATTCTGCTACTGTTATGAGTGGTAATATAAATATTTTGAGAGATAGAGGCTTGCCAAGGGGGTCATGACCCACAGGTTGAGAACCACTGCTGTCACGGCACTTGGACATATTAAAATCAAGGAAGACAGGTCTGAGAACTTAACAGTCATGCCAAATCAAGCAAATGCTGCAACTCTCATGTGGATCCCATACAGCACCTAACATCATGTTGCCATGGCCCTACACTAACCTATCATCTGGTACCTGGTGTGTGTATGTCAGGATTGAGGACTTCCCTACTGTTCCTATAGCTACAGCTACACATGGTCTCCCACTGTTTACACAGTGTACTTGACCACCTGCCTTTCCAGCTGCTCACCAGCCTGGACATGGACCTGCCCAGCTGTTTTCTGCTGTTGCTCTGGACCCATTTTGGTCTCTTACTCAGCTGATGAACTAAGTGGCTTCAAGTTCAAGCCTGAGTCCCGAGGATCCAGCCCCAGCTTCCTCCCAGCCTGAGCCTGGTTCATTGTCTTTCTCAGCACACATCTGCACCCATTTGAACTCTGCTGCAGTCTCTTGAACTTGCATTCATTCTGTAACCCATATATTCAGATGGAGCTGTGTAGATATATATGGCTGTGATGTGCTCTGTGGTGTGATCTGAGAGCTAATGTTGGTAATTAAGTTTGGAATAAAATAACTTGCATTCACCTGAGAAGGCTACAACAACAGTGGATTTTATGACACATGTTGGGACTGAAACCTTGGAATCTGTACATTTGTTACCCAATAAATTCTGAAAAATAGAAAACCAAAAGTGCACTCAACTGTATTTTCAGCACAGTGTGCTTACAACACATAACACAACACATTTATGACATATAAATTCATACAATGACGTTTATTGAAATTAATCAACATGGCCCTGGTAAATTATGTCCAAAGCATATCACAGATAAGAACTCTTAATGTAACAGTAATTTAAAAAATGATGGTGACTTTCCTAGCACATTTATAAGGGAGCTTGTCAGGATTGTCCTTGTCCTTCTCCAGGAAGACTGAGTCCTTTCTAACACTCTGATTCCAAGTAGGCAGCAGAGAGCAAGCTGGCTGATTGGGGTCTTTAATACTTGGCTTGCCATGTGCTGTTTTTAAAACTGATCTGGAATGAGAACAATATGAGGTCAAGTCCCAACCCTATGATCTGGGTAAATCCTAAGGCTTTCAACAGTTGTAGTTATCACCTTTCCTTTTTGAAACAAAAACCCCAAATGTTAGAAAATATAGTACTCAGAGAAGTCCACCACCATCTTCCTCACATCCATGATGCCTGCTTGTTAGAGACAAGAAAGACCTGTAAACTGTTCCCTTTCTATCAGAGAAGGGTAAAATGGGCCTTATGGAAACCTCACCTGAGGACCAACTCGCTCCCCATTGTCATATGTATTCAATTCTGTCCTAATTGTACTTAGTGGGCTGGGACCTCAGGAGGAGCTGGAGTATATATACAGGCCTGAAAATGCTAACATAAAGAGCTTCCATCTGTGTGGCCATTGTAATGTATCATCCATGCTCATGAAGACTTTCCAGTATGGCTACTTGTTCATCTAATACTATAAGCAACCCCTCATCTATGCTCTATAAGTAAACCAATATACTCACTGGTCTCCCAGGATGTGTTATTATGAAAATATACTTTGGTTTGTTTGGAGGACATCATTTGGATGTGTGTGTGTGGATGAATTGTTGAAACCCAAGGTCATATCATTCTTATGAGAATTACAATGTAGCACAATAGAAAGTATACATTGAGTGCTCAATAAGTACAGTTTTTCTTCCTCGTTTTCCACTTTTCTCACCCAGATCCCTTATGCTCACACACATCCACAGATGTCCTGCATGGCAACTCATCCCAGGGGTCTATTTCTTTCATTTTTGGACCTTTAATGGCATGTTTCATTTCGCATACCTCAGTATTACATGTGCCACGTAGCTAGTTACTAATTTGTATGTGTAATAGCTTTGATTCCCTAACAAGGTGAGAATAAAAGACATGTGTAAGGGAGACTCTCTCTCCTGATCCCTTGTACAACATTGTGTGCACAGACATTACCAGTTTGACACTTGCTGAATTGCAACTCAACATAAATGTATGTGTAGCTCAACCAAACTTTGCTGCAATTGCACTCACTATTCTAGAAGGTTCATCTGCATGTTTGTCTTCATTTGAAAGTATTCATTCTTTCTTGCCCATAGCTAAAGAATTTCCTTGCTTCTTTAATGCTGTATTTTTTCATGGTTTTTAGTATGATGGTATTTTATTTGTGCTGAAATGTGATTTTATCTGTATGTTAATAAATAAAGTTGCCTGGGGATTAGAGCTAAAAGCAAGCCATTTAGCAGAAGTCCAGCGGTGGTGGCACACACCCATAATCTGATCACATGGCAGGCAGAGTCTCTGTGTGTTCAAGGACAGAACCAAGCGGTGACTGAACCTTTAATATCAGTATGAACCATAGAGACCTGGAAGTCTATATAGATAGGCAGAGATGAGGAAATCATGTGGTTGGGTTTAGAGCCAATGATAAGGTAGAATGGAAAGACAATAAAAAGACAGGGCACACAGGAGACGCTCTCTCTCTCTCTCTCTCTCTCTCTCTCTCTCTCTCTCTCAGAGGATGGACAGCAGCAACTGGTAAGCTAAAGGCTATTGGCTAGTGCTCTGATCTCTTGGGCTTTTAACTCGGTATTTAACTCTGTGTTTCTTATTTAATAAAACCATTTAGAATTTCATCTACATTTCAGAATAAGTGTAGAAAGAGTATATTAAGATCAAAACACATTCCTTTGGCATTATTATTTCTATATCAGTTAGATGATTAGATATTGTACTGTGTAGATATTGATTAGAAGGACTTGTATTTTGTGTATATAATTTATTAAGTTGTAAATGTTTATTATTGGTATTTTATGTCATCACTATATACATGTCAACAATTTGAACATTTATTTCAGAGCCTTCATCATGTCACATGTGATATTAAGACTCGAAATCTCTAAGCCATTCAGTGACCATGTTGTTATGAAAACCAATATGGGTTTTCATCTAAACAACACAACTGCTATTTAACCTAGTCATACTGCACCTGAGCATGTTTCCAAAGGAATCTATATCATAACACAGAGATTTTTGCTCACCAATGCTTATTGGGGCTCCATTCATACTACCAAGGTAATGACAGCAGCCTAGATGTCCATCCAGAGATGAATAGATAGTGAAAATATGCACACACAATGGAATTATATTCAGGATTAAGGAAAAATGAAATGATTAAATCATAAGGAAGTAGGTGGATTTGGATATTGTAGGCAAAGGTTATGAAATTAGAGAGGGAACACAAAAGGAAGAAGTGGGTGATGAAAAGGTGGCAGGAGCATACAGGGCATGGGTAACAGGACAACAGAAAGCTGTGCCTGAGAAGAAGGAGATAAGAGGGCACAGGGGGGTGGAGAAGATGTAGAGGGAGGGGAGCAACAAAAGCCAATTTTGTTTGTAAATGCCATAGTTAAACCACATTGCCTGCTACTTCTTTTAAAAGTGCCCGTGCTCACTCAAATGTTAAGTGTTGTGGCAGCTCCCCTATCCATCATTATCCTGAAAGATATATCTAAGCTTGCCCTACTACGTTATTGAGAAGCAGGGTTTTGGACACACATATTCTTGACTTTTAATGTAGTTATTTTCTGCAGATCAACACCCAACTGACTCAATTATGTGGGCAGCTGGAAGTCTGGGGACAAGCAGATGGGAGCTATGGAAAGGGCTGCTGTTCCTCTCCTCTCTAGCTGCAGACATGACATACCCTCTCCGTCTCAGATCTAATTACACATACGTTACGTTCTCATTGTCTCCTCTCAGGCATCAGAGACGATATAACTCCTTGGATTTATTCTGCTGCAGGTATTAAACAATGAGTTGTGTGATCTCATATATTTTCCCTTCACATAGAAGTAGCACTTTATTGACGATATAGAAACAAATAAAATGAAAATAAATAAACCTATTTTTCTCTTAAAACCAGACATATGCCATCATAAAACATATAGGAAGACACAGTTACCCTCTAGTGCTGAGAATTACAAGGACAGGAGAGTTATGCTATTCATTAGTAGTCCCCATGATATGTACTGTCAAGGAATTACTTTATATTTTAAGGTAATGTGTATGTGTATATGCTTCATATGTCTGTGTGTATATGTTGTGTCTGTGTAGGAGTATGTGCATGTATGAGTACAGGTGTCTATGGAGGCCAAAAGCGGGGGTCCAATTCCTGGAGCTTGAGGTCCAGGTAGTTGTGAACCACCTGATGTAGGTGCTAAAATGGAAACTTGAGTCCTTTGCCAGAGCAGCAATTGTTCCTAACCCCTGAGCTTCTCTCTAGCCCCATTAAACAATTTAAGTAATGGATGGCTAAGATTCAAACTTTAGTTATTTCTCATACAAGAGAATGATTACCATATCTTTGGGATTATTAATAATTTATTTACTTTATTTTTGTTAGCTTACCTTTTAATCCAATGAAGTTATCTAAGTTACCAAGAGTGTGCAAACCTTACAACATGTCTAATTGTCATTAATATCCAATCTTCTAAAATATTGAAAGTGGTCCACATAATAGTCTTTGGAGTTTGGCAGTTATTTTCAGAAGAAAATGAGTTTTTTGTTATTTTAATTGAATTAATTGAAATAATTGAAACTGATAACTGGGTTCCAAGCTATTGGGGCATACATTCATAGTAGAAATCACAAACAGGCCCAACCTGTCACAATGGAAAAAGCAGAGAGAAAATCAGCAATCTTATGAAGTACACACAATAATTAGGAGCTTGGGTGACACCCAATCAGCTACGTCAGCACAAAGTCCCACCCCATCTTGGAGGGAGACTTCTTAGGAGCTGCATTATAATGCCCTAATTTTAATGAACCTTCTGCTTCCCAGTCTGCAGTTCCCCCAAGCACTTGCAGCTGGGGGAGGGAAGCTGTCAGGAAAGGGTCCCCTGACCTTTCCTAGGGAGTGTGAATAGACCCTTCCACTTCCAAAGACCTAGTTGCCAGTACCCAATTCTGCTCTGGCTGTCCTGAGGATGTGGCACAGTCCTAGGTGGTACCTTGTTTTGACCTGAGGAAAAAGTGCCATCCAAGACCCCCCAAAAAGAAGAAGGAAGGCACACAATTTATGCAAAGCTGAAATAAAATAATTTAAAAAAAGAAAGGAGTCTTCTTAAAATTAAATTAACCATGGATGATCTCAAAGTAAAACAATTATTTTTATAGGAGGAGGAAGAAGAGTTAGTCTGAATGTTAAGAGTCATGATTTAATGTGGAAAAACACAAATAAGGTGATGAACACAAGACATTGCATAGAAGAAGCATTTTAAATACACATTGAAATTTCTAGTGCAGCCATTTGAAAACTATTAATGAGATGTCAGAGCTTCAAACTATTAAAGAAAAAAAATGAAGAAATCTGCATGAATTCAACAGGAGTGAGGGTTTGTATAAAAACATTTTATTTTTAAAAATTGTATGTGTGCACATGCACATGCATGCACAAGTGCCTTCAGAGTCCAAAAGAGGGTGTGAGACTCCTGGAGCTGGGGTACCAGGGGTTGGTGAGTCACCTGACTTGGGTGCTAGGAACTGAACTCAGTACCTCCAGATGAACAGCAAATGCTCTTGGCTGCTCAGTCATAACTCCAGCCCCTGATCTGGAAGAAAAGCAAATGCAAATGTATAAAGCTTGGATTTTGATTGGGCTTAAAAATAGTGGGGTTTTTTGTTTTTGTTTTTCTCTTTAAAAGCTGTGTACTAAGAGAATGGCAGATGCTACCGTGAAGAAAACCTTATTGGTATGTGTGAAAAGTGGACGTTTTAACATACTGATACCAGAGCAACGCGAATGATCAGTGAATGCATTGAACTGGACAGATTTATTTCTTCATGAGCATGAAAGTCTGAATTCCTTCCAAACACTCACTAGTTCATTCAATAAAAAGGATTACATATACTATAAGCAAAGCTGTTGCTTTTAGGGAGAAAGAAGGTGAAGAGCCAAGGAAGCACAGGGGTGGCTGATGCCCTGGGGTGAGGTCCTCAGATTTCAGAACTGATTCTTTTACTCTGCTGATGGAAAGAACAAAGGAGCAAGAAAGGCCAGGTCTCAGCACTCAGCCAAATTTAATCTATTGGTGTGTGTGTGTGTGTGTGTGTGTGTGTGTGTGTGTGTGTGTGTGTGTGTTAAAAAGACAGAGTCCTCCAATGGTAGGGAGGTCTGGACCCAGAATCAAAATTTTTCTGGAGAAATCAGTAGTTGTATGTTTGTGTCCATTTCTCCCTAGAAATTGACTGGTTCGGGGTATCTTGGTGAGTTGGATAAAGCAGAGAAACCGAAGCTGATTGCTCCCCACCCACCCTACATGGGAGATTTGAAAGTCCAACTAAACAATTCACTGTAGAAGGCAATCTTCCCCTCAGTCTTTAGTAAGGAGAGGGAAAAGAATCAAAGTCAGCCTCAGGCATCCTAACTGGTGAAGTGACAGTTACTGTAGTCTACCTGGCGCCCTGTTCCTCTCTGCTCACAAGAAGCTAGCTCTCTGACTCTTGTGCTTTAGGGCTTATGACCTGTTAGGCTGAGAGCTCAGTTGGTAGCATTTTTCTTTCAAATTGACAGGTCAAAGACCAAGTGTGGATGCCACATGAACAGCTGCTTATAAAGCTGGCCTATAGGTCAGGACTAATATCCAATCAGGAGATACAAATGTCAAAGTTGCTATTAGAGAGTGGTTATTAAAAACACACAGCTGAATTACATTTGTTAAGTGGAGACAAGTAAATGAAAAATAACCTAAAGACCCAAAGACTCAGCCCTTGGGATTCAGTTTTGTTAGGGAAGAAAGGAGAGAAAATAGTGAAGGCAATACAAAGTAAGAGGTCAGAGGACGGTAGGAAATCAGGAGTGTGTTCACCGTTGAAACGGAAGTTAAAAATGTGTTGTAAGGATGAGGGAGACATGAACTGCAGACACATGTAGCTGGATGAAAGCAGAACTACTGGTTGTGTTTGGTACTTAAGACATTGCTAATCACATAAGAACTTTGGTGTAGTTGTAGGCGTCATCAGTCCGTCTGAAGTGTACTCCAGGGAAGCAAACTATTAGGACAAGTGAGTTTTCTCAAGTCTTTTAAGCAGTTTTGGGATAAAGGGAAATACGATGGGTTTGTATACAAATGAGAATCTTGAATAGCAGTTGTTTTGAAAAAAGAAACAGCAGCAGATTTTAACATTGATGTGAATGGTTCCAGAGATGCCTGCAAATTATGAATGCCACAGGGGTAAAAACTGATGCAGCCGTGTTCCTCACACACTAGTGACAGTAGAGTCTGTGGCCCTACTAAATGCAGTATCTTTGGATAAAAGTGTGTGCAAGCTGTTTATAGTGATCCAGAGATAGGTGATAGATGATAGACACATGATAAATGGTAACTAGAGAAATGATAAATAGTGAAACAGATTTCAGATTGGATTAATTGGTTCATAGAGAAATGATAATGATATAGATAGTATATGGATGGTGAAAGATGATAGACATGGCAAATTATATGGAAATATATGTATATGTGATATATACATATAAATGTATATTGTACATACACATATATAAAATAGTTAACCAGAAATATGTATGTAAATCACAAATTCAATTAAGTAAATTGGAAAAGCCTTGCCAGTTTCTCTATTCTCTTTTATCTTCTATTTTTTTTTCAGTAGAAGAAAAAGTGAAATAGATTGTCTTCTAAGTGCATGGATGTTGAAGGTTTATAAAAGAAGAGTTGCTGAAATGATCATGCAGAAGACATGCAATATGAACAGAAAAATGGAACATATGTCCTTACCATGCAGCCATAGGTATCAAGAGACAGAAAATACGAGTCTAGATGCCAACAGCCAACACCTCAGCCTCCAATAACATTCTTCATCTAGTAGTCAGTGGACACACACAGGCAGGAGCTACATGAAGGAAGTAAACCAGGGCCATGTTACTAAGAGAGTGACAGGCATGTACACGGAATGGGCTACACGGCTTTACAGTAGAACTTTATCAAAGCAGGTCCAGATAGAAAGGGTTGAAAATTAAAGAGTGGCAATAAACATGAGAAAATGCACATATTATACGTTCTGGCTGTTGACAGTGAGAATTCAGAGCGTGGAAGTGAGGAAAAGGCTGACGATTATGAAGAAGCACATTGGTACTGTGGTTGTGGACTGCATGCACTTTGCTTTAACCATAAGATGGAGGGCATGGCTCTGATTGTTGACCTGTTTATCCTTATCAGTATCTAAGTCCTCAGGGATTATGAAGGGAGTTTACCAGGAGTTCAAACATTAAGGAAGTGTCAGAAGAAGTCCATTTTTTTATACTCCTTTTCTATACTTATTCCATTTTTCTACACTTACTTGTTTCATGAGTGTGTGTGCTTGTATGTGTGTGCAACTACATACATGTGAGTGAGTGTGCCTGCCATGGCATGCATGTGGAGTTTGGGGGACAACTTATGGGAATCGGTTCCCCTTTCACCATGTGAGGCCCAGGATGGAACTCAGGCCCTCAGGATTAGAAAAATTGCCTCACTCACTAAGCCATCTTGATGGCCCCATCTAGGGATCATTTTAAAATGAAAATTTTGAACATGATGATGTCAGGGATGAGAGGGAAGCTTTACCAAAGGTGAGTGTTTTGAAGGAAAATAGATGGGACAAGATAATAGGTAAGACACAGTGAGTACTTCAAGAAGTCAAGACAGGAAGTGACTTGAGAAGCAGGTTCTTCAGAAGAGTTTCATATGAACACGAATGGCTTGAATCAGTGGCCCCAGGGAGTGTGTACACCACTGGAGCTGGTAGGTTTGACGTAGCCATCCCTCATCTCCTTTTGGCTGTCATCAGTCAGCACACCAACCAGGAGGTTTTGCTGTTCTGATGGAACTGCTGCTGAGAAGCAGGCTTGTTTGGGGGTCAGCAATCTCTTGGTGAACTGATCCCAGCTGGTTGGTCTAGATGCTGTTGTGTTTCTCACGGCACCTGGGCCACTGCTGCCTCTACAGGCAATGAGGGCTGAACATCAAAATAAAGGAGAGTATAAATGACAAGACCTAAGAATGGCCATCTTGTTAGCAATCAGTGAAATAAAAAGCAAACTAAGTTTTGTGTTTACTGGAAGAAAGGCTTATAAATGACAAAAATGTGGGGAAATATGTTCTCTCATTCAGTTTGGAGAGGCAATGATTGATCACCCTTTCAACAATACTTACAGTAAGTAGTATGTGTCAATATTTGAATTTAAGCTATATATTTGGCCATATAATAACCATATAAAATAATTATTTATTATGAACAAGTACTTATAGCACATACAGAAAAGGACTTTAAAATTGTTCATGGAAGCTTTTCATGAACGAGCAAACGTTGGACACAGTGGTCAGTTCATGAAGTTTATAGTTATCCATCAAAGGCAAGAAAAACAGGTGGTCCAGACCAAATGAGCAACGGACCATTTTAATGAAGGTGTTTCTTACATGCTTTGTTTATAAGTTTAAAATGGCAACAGTGATGGTTCAGTGCTTTGGAATTAATCACAATGGAAATTCCCATTATCTTCTGGATCTACTAGGAAACAAGTGACAGCTGTGTGTGGATGGCTGTGGAGCTCAGGGGTCTGATCCACAACAGAGGAAGACCACAAAGTTGGAGAAAATAAGTATGGAGGAAGGGGAATATATACACCCATCTCTCTTTTCTCCTCTTCTCCAGATCTCATGCCAATGACTCTTGGGGGGGTGGGCAGAAAATGCAAAAACAGAATCAAAAGCAAACAAACAAACAAAAAAATCAGCCCAAAGCCTCAGGGCAAGGAAGGTGCTGAAAACTGGGGGCTACTTCATGCAGCCAGTTCAACTCAGCGTCCCAAGGTCAGAGCAAGGAGGGGAAAGTAGAGACAGCGTCTGGGGAAAGACATGGTACACAACAGGTGAAATATGCACATGAGTTTATTCCTATTGTAATGGGCCTTGAGACCTTAACATGACCTGTCAAAGACACCATTCTGACCTTAGAACCTAGGCCCCAACACCTGCCAAAATGGGAGCAAAGACCTAATCTGTAAAAGATGCAGTCCATAGTTCCGGATCCCGGAAAGTGTCTAAATGTACTGACATTTCTTTTTGTCTTTTGTAGTTTCGCTTATCACTGTTCTTGATGACCAAAGGCAAAGAATGGTGAGGCTCTTGGCTGCTTGATTTGAGTAAGTTTCCCAGGCCAGCAATACAGATATTTATTAGGTGTTAAGTGTGTCCCCATGTTTTCTGGAACCTAGCAACACTATAGTTACAAAGTGTTTCCTCTAACACAATCTAAGGAAGAAAAAATTCAATTTTAGGTTAATCTGTTGGACCCTCCAGCTCACTCCTGCACTGTGTGAAAGAGAGGGGGTCTCTCTCTCTCTCTCTCTCTCTCTCTCTCTCTCTGTCTCTCTCAAAACCCTGCCTTCTTAGAAAATCTCCAACATAGAAAAGCTGCCAAAAAGCCCAGTTCCACATTCTTGATGGCTGTGGCTGCTCTTCTCCTGAAGTTGCCAGCGCCCCATGTCTGCACTTGAAGTGTTCGGTTTTTGGCTGCACTTGGGCACAAACCCAGCTTATGGCAGACATGCCATCGTCCCTTGCCTATAGGCTATATAAACTCCCTGGTCTAGTCTGGGTGCACAACTTCTACTATCTTGATCTCTGGGACTGGAGAACTCACCCTGGAGTTGCTTTACTTATATAAACCTGTTCCCTGCATTCCCAGAGAAACATGTTATCCCAATACATAAAATCTATTGTCTACCACCTAATATTACACATAAGACATTAAAGTAAATCTTCGAGAAATAAACATGTTGAAATACCCAGAAATATGCATAGTAAGTCACTGTTCACTTAGTAATAGTAAAAATAAGCAGGGACGTGAATAGGGAGGTTTGCCTGGACTTTAACTCTTAATGAACATGTCTTTACATATAATTTTTAAAAAATTATTTTACTTTATTTTTTTATGTGCATTGGTGTGAGGGTGTCTGATCTCCTGTAACTAGATTTACAGACAGTTGTGAGCTCAGCCATCTCTCCAGCCCCCTAAAATTTATTTTTTATGCTTAAGTCAATAAAAAAAAGTTTGAAAATCATATACAGCAGCTAAATAAGGATACAAATGGAGTGATACGGTTTTTTTTTAACTGTGATATTAAATAATTCTCCTTTAGCTTATGTTATCAGAAGTCACAACAAATTTCAATCGTCAGAAGAAGTAATTTTCTCTCCCTTACTAACAGAAAATAATCATTTAGCTATAAGACATATCAGTGTATTTTTCTTCCTCTACGTATTTACAGGGAGCTCCAAACCTCCCTACATGAGATGGTGTGATTCTGTCCTGGCCTGAGGAACAGTCACCTGAGAATCCAAGTTGCTGTCCAAGGGTGAGAAGTATGCATGAAAGTGAAATGGGTGGCTTTCCTAATTTATGGTCTACTTTAAACCTTTAGGAAATTTGAGAAAACAATTTGGTTTGGTTTTGAGAGAAAATAAGCCAAGCCTATGCTTTCCAAATATGAGATGAAGCTGCCCAGGGCAGCACATGGGTGAAGTCAGGGGTGGGGGTGGGGAGCTAAAGGCTACACTGCACTTTCATAAAGAGCACCGTGCTACTATATTTCTGACAATACTGACTAGACTGCAGGATCGAAGCCCCCCAAGCCACAACCTCACCACCTAAGTCTGCACAGTCACAGGTATGGCTGGGAAAAGGGAAACCGGGTACGGTAGCCAAGCAGACGCTGAGGTTTGAAAGGCATGCTGTAATCAACAGGTGCATCTCTGCCTTTGCTAAACACTGGCGCTTCCTCAGTGACGTTTGCTATGTTTAAATGTATTTGTATTTATAATACATTGGCTGATAATTTGTTAGGAAATAAATTCCTAGCTTGTTTGGTGTTAAGTACTTAGTAAGTAGTTTTGGGTTTTTGTTTGTTTGTTTGTTTGTTTGTTTGTTTGTGTGGTGGATTTGAGGGGAGATTTTCTTTTCTTTTCTTTTTTTTTCCCTTTGGATTTGAGGCATGTGAAACGATTACTGAGACACTAAGAGTCCCTGGAACTGGGGGATTTCAGAGTCCTCTAACAGATAGCATTAAAACCCATACCTAAGAAAGGCAAACTACAAAGTTTCCATATACCTGGTATCTGTGTAGAAGTCTTGGATATTATCCAAATAAGTTTAAATGAACTTCTAAAGGTTTTTACTAGCTTATATTAATGGTACATGATAATGGGTTTTATTACAACCTTTTCATACATATGTGCAACATGTCACTCATTTTCACATTACTCTCTTTTGTCCTATTTCAATTCCTAGTGAGCCCCATTCTCTCCAAATAATCTCCTTTCTACTGTAATGCCTGTCTTTTTTTCCCTTTTGTGAAACAATGTGTTTAATTGGAGTTACCTACAGGATCATGGGACCTAACCAAAGGCTACAATACACTTCCCTCCTCTTTTCTCAAGGGACCACTAACTGCCTTTAGCTCCTAGGCAGGAAAAAGACCTTAACAGACATCCTCTCCCCAGGCTCTGAGGGAATGTTGAGAGGCTCAATCTTGTGCAGGCCTTCTGCAGGTAATTGCAGCTGTTATGAGTTCCAGGGTACAAATATCCTCTGTCTGTGCTTTAGTATATCAGGCAACAGTCTGTGATATATTGGCAGTTTTTAGTGGGAGTGATTTATATTGTCTCATAATTTATGCTTGAGGGTCCAGATGGAATATGCTAGAACTTATCACAGAGGCAACTAGGAAGGCATCCTTCCCTTCACACATTTAAGCTTATTCTCTCTTTCTGATCACCTGGATCTGCTTTGGCAGGAATAGGTACTGGTATGCACAGGCTATCAAGCAAGCAGGTGCTGAGCACTGCACTGTGAAATTATGTGAGTTGAAGCCTTGAACATGAACTTGAACTGAGATATAAAGGGAGCCAGGGAGTTCCTGGAAGCTTGCTTTTTATTTATTTTTATTTTAAAATGGGTATATAAGATGTTACATTTCATTATGCCATTTTGAAAGTCACAGTGAACCTTGCACATCCATGTTCATTGCATTTGTGTGCACATTAGTAAGGAAATGGAACCAGCCTAGACGCCCATCAGCAGGTGAATGGTAATGCAAAGGTGGATCATACACACACAGTAGAATTTCATTCAGCTATAAGGAAACACAAAATCTGCAGGAAAATAGTTGAATCGGGAAAGTATAAGAGTAAGCAAGGTCACTCAAACAGGAAAAGACTAATGCCACATTTCCGCCTTTATATACAGATCCTGGCCTGTAATGTATTCATGTATGCACATAAACAGGTATAAGTGTGGATAGAGCTGAGAAAAAGTAGGAAGGAGGTCCAGAGAGGGTCATGATAGGTTGGTTAGGCCGTAATGGAAGTCAATACAGAGGTCTCTCACTGAGCATTGCATTATAGGACTTGAATGGTCTATGTCAGGATGTGTGCACATCACCAGCAGCCTCCAAGTTTCAGTTTGACATTCACCCAGAAACAAAGCATTACTAATCCCCTGAGCCTTTCTTATGCAAATTGTTTCGAGGGATTTAGTCAGGAGGATAAAATAACCCTGTGTCTGGGCAAGGAAGATGGCTCAGTGATTAAAAACCCTTGCTGTTCTTGTAGAGGGCCAAAGTACATGACCCCCATCAGGCAGACCACAAACACCTCCTACTCCTGGGGATCTGACTCCTTCTTTGGGCATCTTTAGGCACAGATACAGACACATACATAGAAACAAAAAATAAATACAGCTTTAAAAGAAAACAAAAACAAAAACAAAACCTGTGTCGGTAACCGCGTGATCCCTTCAATCAGATTACACCTCCAGTTGGTTACATAAAGCTTTTTCTTGCTTCAGATGTCCTTAAAGGACTCCTAGAAATAAACAAACCCCAAGCTCCTTCATTTAGCATGCCTGCTCTGGCCTTTTGAAAGCTGGTTGTAACTCATTTTTGCAGCTTGGTCTTCTACCACCAACCACATCGAATTGCTTCCAGGTTCCACTGCCAACTTAATTGTTTTCTATGCTTAACTTTAATGAACAGTTTTAATATGTTAGTAATACATCTCTAAAACCCAAGACTGCCTTGTGGGAGTTGTTGGACATGGGGGAGAATGACATATGCTGTAGAGATTCAAAGAAAGAACAATTTTCGTGGAAAGAAAAAAAAAAAAAACCTAGAGCAAAAATCATGCACGTGAAGCAGACTGCAGAGGGGGAAAAGGACAGAGGGAAGATGTGGTGTGTAGGCTCCCTAAACAGAGGGCAGACCCCCAGGTCCAGGACAGCAGGCAGCTTTCAGCACCTGGTTTGTTTCTCCCTGCCAGCTCAGCCTTTTGTGTTCTAGTGTCTTTCCTTCAAAACTCTGAAAGGTAGAGGGATGCATTTAACCACATGCGAGCATGGGAGAATGTTCGTTCGGAGGAAAGTACTGGACCATCAGGAGGGAGACTGTAGGAACAGAGGACAGTAAGAGGGGAGGACCAGAAAAAGGGAGATGGAGGGTTGCAGGAGGGTAGTTAGAGGGGAGGACCACAGGAACAAAGCATACTGCCCTATATGTATGAAAATGTCATAAGACACATAACATATTTCTTAATTATTTTCAGTGTGTATGTGTGTGGGTGGGTATGTGCATATGAATACAGTGTCAGTGGAGGCCAGAAGAAGGTGTTAGATGGCCTGGAGCTGGAGTTACAGGTAGTTGTAATCCACACAGAATGTGAGTGCTGGGGGCCAAACTCTAGCCCTGCAAGAACAAAGTGTAGTCTTAACCACTGAAAGCCTTTCCTTGTTCTAGGAATTCTTAGATTAAGTGAATCATTGATATGCAGCTATTCAATTATTTTGACTATTGGGTAAAATAATACTTCAGCTTTTGTGTGTCTTTAATGTATGAACACATCATCATTTTCCCACTTGACAGAAATAAGTGTTTTGGATGTTATTACCTCCATCTTCGACTGCTCCCTAGAGCTTTTTGCCATTGCTGCCCACCAGGGTGGATAATACCACCTTGTAGCACTAAAACCAATTCCATCCATTTACAAGGTCCAACTTCTACATCTCCAACTAGTCAGTCATCTTCCTGTAATAGGGGCGTGAGGAGGAGGGCAAAAGACAGTCACCACAAAGAAACAGGCAGTCCTGGAGTTCTAACACACTTCCTTACTATGTGGCTACATCTGAACTTTGTTCTCCATTCAAAGTAAGGGAACCTGATAGGACAGAAGTTCCTAGGAACATTTCTTTTTTAAAAAATGTCTGTATATATACATGTGCAAGTTTGTATGTGTAGGAAGCGTCCAGGAATATAGAAATACAAAATTACAAGCTTAACAAATAAAAGCTGACAGTCATCAGCTCTAAAGGTTAACTGCTAACAATGGCTGTCTGCTTACAGCCAGCTCCTCTGTCAACAGCCGGGGGTTAACTTTTAACCTCTACGCCCCTTATTGTCAGCAACTACCTGGATCAAAGTTAACTTTTAATAGTTGTTTCCTCATGACTTCTAGCATGCATCCCATGCCTGAAGTTTCTACATGATTCCTAGGATACACCACATGCCTGATGCCTTCTTTCTTACTATAAAAAGGGACTCATACTCCCCTTCCAACTGCCAGAGCCTCAGAATCCTGAACATTGGCTGTGTTCTCAGTTAGGTGATAAGCTTTTGTGCCCTGCGGTGATTTTCTTTTTCTTTTTTCTTTTCTTTTTTTCTGGAATAAGGTTTGTGGCTAGTTCATTAGAATTTTGTGGTCTGTCCCCCATTATTGCAAGACCATAGACCCAACATGTGTGTGTGTGTGTATGTGTGTGTGTGTGTGTGTGTGTGTGTGTGTGTGAGAGAGAGAGAGAGAGAGAGAGAGAGAGAGAGAGAGAGAGAGAGAGAGCATTCTTATCTGCATGACACTATAAAACCTGAATTTATGAAGATTTCATATTTTGAATTCTGTCTATGTCTATATACAGGCTTGTGCACATAAGTACAGGTAGGTGTCTGTGGAGGCCGAAGATGTCAGACCTCTGGAGTTGAAGTCACTGACAGTGAAAGCCATCCAATGTGAGTGTTGGGAGCTTGGTTCCACTGCAAGAGCAGCATATGCTCTTAAGCCTGAGTCATCTCTCCAGCCCCATAAAACGTTTTCTGAGAGGTGACAGCCCCACTCTTCATTAGCTTAAGAAGGCTGCTACAAGCTGCTGGGTAGTGTCTTTCAGTTACTGATATCAAAGGGGGTTGGGAGAATTGTTTGCACAACTTTCAGGTGCAGCGACCGACCTTGAAATCTGTCACCAGAACCAGAAAGCAGCAGAAGCAACAGGGCATTAATGACTTTTCCTGGACTGAGATGGCAGAGCAAAAAGGAATCTGGGAATAGTTACACCTGGGGTCACAGCCTACACCTGCTTCCCTGGAAATAAGCCATGGGAGCCAAAAGCCAAGAAGAAAGATTAAATGGTAATTTTGATTAATGTCCAGAGGCCGAGTATGGACAAACAATAGGAACTGCAGAAGGCTGTATGTTAAGGGGTCCCCACACTGTCAGGTTTTCTGTGTATGAAACCCACTGGCTTCTCATGATAAGGAGCTGAGGAAGCTTCCTTCCGGGTTCCAGCAAGGAAAGGGAGCCCAGACAGCTGTGAACATGCCTGGAGCAACTGTTGTCACACACAAGTTTCATCGGACCCCTTTCTTAGGTAAGGGAGGGTGCTGTCCCCCTTAGCCATTTCTTGACTTGCAAAGTTGGTAATGAGAGTAGAGGATACTCTGCAGCTGGTTCAGGACAAAAATCTGAGTGCTAGGTCAACTCGGAGGCTAAAATGGGGTTTTAACAACTCTTACTCATGCATACACATCGTCTTCACAGCCTTGGCGCCGGTGCCATAGTAGTGGGGATGACAGACAACAGCTGCAAGGCAGGGGACTTCTCTGAGGCGGAGTTCTTAGGGAAGCCCACAGGCAATGGGAGCAAGAAGATGCTGGAAAACAGGAAAGCTGTTTTGTGCCCATATTTAATGCCCAGGAAATATTAAGCATGGCTCTGCTTCTCATCCCAAGTTCGTAAATCTTTACAAGACTTGTGTCTCCTCTTTCCAACTCAGTGCCTCTCTCTCTCTTTCTCTCTCTCTCTCTCTTCCTCTCTCCAGGGCTTTATGTATTCCGGGTTGACTTCAAACTTGCTATATAAGCTGAAGATGAAATTCAGCTTCATGATCTTCCTCTTTCCATTTCCTAAGTGCTGAGGTTAGAGACCTGAGCTGCCATAGCTGGTTAATGCACCCCTGTGGACAGAACCTGGCTTTAGGAATACCAGGCAAGCTCTCTACCAGCTTAGACACATCCCTAGCTCCAATGTCTGAATATTAGCAACAACAAAAATATAAAATGTACAAACCATCAAAACCAGTTATAGTATGACAGAACCAGTATCAATACTAAACATTGCTTAAAAAAATGGAATAAAAAGAGAACTTTCCAAATCATCAGGCAGGAATTTAATTTACTTTGTTAATAGACTTAATTTAAAAAGGAAAAAGAAAAAAGAAAAAATATGTAGGCAATGTTTTCAGAGATATAGAAATCCTAAGAAAGAGCTACAAGGAAGGGATTTATTTTTTTTAAATAATGAATATAAATGAAAAATGTCAAAGGCCAGACTCAGTAAGACTGAGTCTAATTAAATGGGAAGTCCCCAAGAGCCATAAGAAAACTGCATGGGGTTCAGCAACAAAGGCTTTAAAACACCAAAGAATAGTCACCAAGAAGAAGAAATGTTTGAGCTAATCACTGCCAAGAATATCCCCAGAGAGAAACGACAGTATGAATAATAAAGAAATACAAGCTATAACACACACACAAGAATCCTCATATATTTAACAAAATCCATCCATCAAGGGGCCAGCGAGATGGCCCAGGGAGTAAAAGACACCTGCCACCAAGCCAGATGACTCGGTTGGATCCCCAAGACCATGTGGTGGAAAGAGAGAATTGACTCCTATAACTTGCTCTCTGATCTCCACAGGTATGCTGTGGTATGGGCACACATAAATCAAAATGAAATAAAAAGTGAAAATTACATTAAATGCAAGAGTGAAATAAAGTTGTCATCATTTCTCCTTTATATTAATTAATTCCCTCTTTCTTCTGTCACACACACACACACACACACACACACACACACACACACACATAAGCCTACAAGAGAAGTATAAAGAAATGCTAAAGGAAATGCTTCATAAAGCATAGTAATGATAAAGAGCTCAGTCCACGGGCTGCAATAAAGGGAACTATCAAAACAGAACGAGTTTAGAAGATATTTATTTCCTGATGATCTAAAAGGTGACTGTCATTAGTAGTAATTAATAACATATTGGTGGGGTGCCCACGACATGCACTCAAGTGACATGAACGGCAGCCATGTCAACAGGAGGTTTTACTGGCTTCAGTTCTCTCCTTTCCTCACAGGTATTTCTTTTTGATCTTGCTTATCTTCTCAGTTCAAAACTATGAACATTTACTAGGCAGGAGTGAGGTGATTCTGTGCTCAAGAGAAGCTTGTGTTCTGAGAATCTTCCTGGGAGCCAGGCTTCCCCACCCTGATATTGCTTCCAGGAACTAATGGAAGAATTTAGTTATAAGAGTCCTCCCTACATGGCATTGAAATATCATTGTGTTATATCAAGAATGTTCCATATTAAAGATGTCTGCCATAAGGGCAGGAGGGTGGGGATTAACTAAATACCCTCTGCAAGGCCAGCTATGTGTCTTCTGTTTCTAACAGAAATGTTTCTCTCGCATTTATTACATAGGGAAGACATGACTGTTGGAAGGCTTAGGCATGTTTTAATAATATTTCTATTCTACTCTGTTTCATTTGAATACAAGCATGTCCCCTTGGTAACTCAGCACACATCTGGTTAAACAGGAGTGATTGCATGGGAGTCTATGGAGGAGGGAAGGGATTACCCTGAATGCACTGTGAGCTAGCAATGGGGAGGTAGAGCTATTGGGAGTTGAAAAGTATGGCAACCAGTCTCACGAGAAAATCTCCTCAGAGTTTCCTTCTCTCATCTATTGCCTTGAGGTCTGACCCTCTCAAAATGCTGTTTTCATCAAGGTATTGTCATCCTGGAGGGAGAGACATCCATGCTTGAGATGCAAACTGAATCTTCCATATTATGAAGGGATGAAATAATGAGCTTAAAATTCACACACACACACACACACACACACACACACACACACACACACTACTTTAAAGCTGTGTTTATTGCTTGAACTGCTAAGTGAGGAGTTGGTTTTTTTTTTTTTTTTTTTTTTCATTCAGAATTGACTTAGGACAAATGAGAGTGAATTCTTTAATTTCCCATTTCAGTACCAAATGTGAGATTGTGCATACATGTTCTCTATTTAAAATCAGTAGGATTTGTCTTACAGAAGGTGAATTTACAGGCTCCCACGATTGGCCTTTATTTCTGAGGAAGGTTAAATTATTGCATTTAAGCTGAGGGGAGGCACCACAGCGTGAGGCATTCGCACACAGCAAGCCTGAATCTCCCAGTCACCACACCCTTGAGATGTACAGTGATATACCTCATTAGTTCTGGTTGTTGAATCTTTGTGTGTGATGATTGTGTAACTGTGTGTGCATGTCTGAGTAGGGGCTGGGTTGTATGAAGGACAACCTTGCATATCAGTCCTCACCTTCTACCTTCTTTGAGACAGGGTCATTTTGTTACTTGCTGCTGTGTGCACCGTTCTAGGCTGCTGAAAAGCTCCTAGGAAATTTTCCAGTTTTCCCTTCAGACTACCGCATATGAGTGCTGAGATCGCAGATGCATGTGTAACCATATTGTGGTTACTGGTTACCTGAGATTTGAACCCAGGTCCTGGTCCTCATGCTTGCACAGCAAACACTTTACCCACTGAACCATCTCACAAGTCCTTTAAAAGTTATCTTAAACAAGTATTAGTAAGAAAACACGAGCAAGGAGGATGGAAAATGTGAATTCCACGGAGGCTCTTTCATGGATACAACACTTCCCCACAAATCTGTCTGTCCTGTCTTGTGTCCTCTCCCCTCCCCGGCCCTGTGTCATCTCACTCTCATTTACTCTCTCTGTTTCTTCTTTTCTTCCTCCCCGCCCTCTTTCTTTCTCCTAGCCTTCCTCCTTCTCTCTCTTCCCCTTTCCTTGTCCCTCTCCCCTTCCTCTCTCACTCTCCCACTTTCCATCTTCTCTTTCTCCCTTAAGCTGGCCTTGAACTCACTTTGTGTCCAGAATCACCTCAAACGATCAGTCTTCTACCCTCAGCCTCCAGAGTGCTGGAATGATAGGCAAACACCGTCCTGCTTCCCCACAGCTTCTTTCTGTCACATGCTGTTGGAAAAGACTACACTGAGCATGAGTTTCACTCTGTAAAATGAAGGGAAATGTCCACTACCAATGTGTTTGGCAACAAAATAACAATAAAGACATAATGTGTGTCCCATGAAATACAAGCTATATTGAACTCAGTTTCACCTCTGTCTGAGTGAGTCAAGAACACTCAAAGTGTCTAAGGTAGATCAAGATTACTTACTCTCTTACTTGCTATCTTACTACTATTAACATATGGCATTGTAGCTATAATGGAGCTGTGTGATATTTCTGCAGCAATATACAGTACATACGGGTCAACGCCAACCATTCTTTCTTCATATGTCACTGGGGAGATACACCTTCCCAATATCTATCAGTTACTACTGATTCAATTCAACATTTTAAAGTTTCTAATGTAAAAATCAACATGTAAGCACTTGCTTTTATAACTAGCTACATCATTTAGCCTGATTCCCTCTAGTTATATCTATCTTTGTGAAAAATCAAACCAACAAACAAACAAACAGGATTTCAATCTTCTTTGTGACAAAGTAACACTCCACTGTGTTTTCATCACAGGTATGTTCTTGCCGTGTGTTGATGAACACTCTGGTGACTTTATAGGGCCCTTGTGACTAACTCTGTAATAAATGTGGGTTTTTGAGTTATCTCTTGGCAAAGTGATTTCATTTCCTTTGGATATATATCCATAAGTGAAATATTTGGGTCATGGTAGATGTCACTTGGTTTATGAAGAACCTTATTGTGTTCTCTGTGGTGGACTTAATAATTTATATTCCCATTCTGTTGCATCGATAGTCAGGAAAAGAAAGCAATTAGGGAGTAGGTCCAAAACCTCAAGCCAAATTCAGCTTCCATTGACTCAATTCCCCATCAGGGTTCAGCTTCCTAAGCAGCACCCAGCAGGAGTAAGTGTTCAAATGCAGGAGCCTGAGGAAGACATTTTACATTCAAACCACAACAAACTCTCATCGGAATTAAAAGTTCTCTTGTGGCTATGGCGGAAGTAACTGAAGTTGGGAGATGTTAGAGGATGTAACAAGCACATGACCCCACCTCTGCATTTAAAGGAAGAAGATATTTACAGAAACACTGATGATTCACCATGTTCCCAAAAGGTGGCTCAGGTTGGTTGTTTGCCAATGCACCTGTCCATTTGACTTTCTCATGACTCAACAGGAAAAATATCAAAAAGTAAAACTAGTAAAATGCTGTCTTTGGGCCATGATATGGCCATTGCCTTCATAAATTCACTGTAGGTATGCTTACTGGCACAAAATCAATTTGAAAAGGTCATGGATCATTCCAACAGGCAGTTCTAATTGGACCCTGTGGATTATTAATAAAATCAGAGGTAATCTGAAGGAAGCAAAGAGCATAATGAGGGTGCCTAGAGAAGTGGAATGGAGAGTTGGGAGTTCTCAGAAAAGTTGGGGTGAGTGGGTATATATATGATCAAGGTGCATTGTTTACATGTATGAAGTTATCCAATCATAAACAGAAGATATTCTATCTATTTAAAAATGGAGAAAGATATCTGAGCACTAGCTAGCATTAATATCTCTGCTTCCTGAATATGGATGCCATGTGACCAAGTGCCTCATGATTCTCCTGTCATGTTTTCCCCGCCATAATGGATTATACCCTCAAGCTGTAAGCCAAAATGAGCCCTCCCTTCTTCCCTTAAGAAAACAGTTTCAACAGGTCCCATTGATTGACTGTTTCTCTCAGTGTCTGTGCTACTGGTGTTATATTTAGAAAGTGATCTCCAGTGCCAATGTGTTCAAGAGTACATCTTACTTTCTCTTCTATCATGTTCAGAGTAACTGGATTTATGTTGAGGACTTTGATCCACTTGGACTTAAGTTTTGTGCATGGTGACAGATATGGATCTATTTGTAGCCTTATACACACTGACATCCAGTTATGCCAGCACCATTTGTTGAAGATGCTTTCTTTTTTTCCATTGTACATTTTTGGCTTCTTTGTCAAAAATTATATGTTCATAGGTGTGCGGGTTAATGTCAGGGTCTTCAATTCAATTCCATTGGTCCACATGTTGGTTTTTATGCCAGGACCAAGCTGTTTTTATTATGGTAGCTCTATAGTAGAGCTTGAGGTCAGGGTTTGTGATGTCTCCAGAGGTTGTTTTATTGTACAGGATTCTTTTGGCTATCCTGGGTTTTTTGTTTTTCCATATGAAGTTGAGTATTATTCTTTCCAGGTCTGTGAAGAATTGTGTTGGTAATTTGATGGGGATTGCATTGAATCTGTAGATTGCTTTTGGCTGGAACTCTCATCCAATACCTGAGGGAAGTGGATGCAGACATCCTCAGCCAGGCCCCAGGTGGAGCTCCAGGTGTCCAATTGTCGAGAAAGAGGAGGGACTGTAAGAGTGTGAATTGTTGAGCCCAAGATTGGAAAAAGCACAGGGACAAATAGCCAAATGAATGGAAGCACATGAATTATGAACCAAAGGCTGTGGAGCCCCCAGCTGGATCAGGCCCTCTGGATAAGTAAGACAATTGAATAGCTTGAACTGTTTGGGAGGCATCCAGGCTGTGGGACCAGGACCTGGCTGTTCGGAACCTTGGGCTTACACAGGGACACTTTGCTCAGCCTGGAAGGAGGGGACTGGACCTGCCTGTACTGAATCCACCAGGTTTAAATGAGTCCCCAGGGGTGTCTTGGCCCTTGAGGAGATGGGAATAAAGGGGAGGGAATGGGGGAAGTTGGGAGTGGGGACAGGAGGGGGGAGGACAGGGGAACCCATGGCTGATGTATAAAATTAAAACACAAATATAATAATAATAATAAAAATAAATAAAAAGTGAATTTACTTGAAAAAATAAAACAAACAGGAGAACAGTTTACTTTGCCTCCATAGATAAGTAGCCATAAGCATGGCTATATAGCATTAAAAATAATAATAAAAAAAAATCCCATGGTGGTTATGTTAGTATTGTGTTGAAGAACAAATGTTCAAATATTATGAAGAGGAGAAGTGTGGCAGCCCCACAGAGACTCCATAATATGGCCTTTCTCCATCTTGACTCAAGGCCAGAGAGTCCGAGCTTGTTTTGCCCACATGGCTGAATAGTAGGATGTTTTAGCCAAAGACATGATTACCAGGTGTCTTATACTTCAAGGTCTAATTACAAGATATTTTTACCATAAGGCGTGGCTACTAGATGTTTTGAGAATTAAGCAAGTGTTTATACTTGTCTGGACTTTGTACCTTGCACAGCAATAGTCCTTGAGAAGGGGAGATCTTTTGCCACTCCCCTTGCTGGTGTATAAAAAGTCCATAAGGAATAAACCCAGAGCAACTGTGATATCGACTGAGAGCCCTCCCAATGCTATTCTATGTCTCTGTCTTTTTCTTTTACATCCTATGTCTCTATTTTTCATGTCTATTATTTCTTAATCCTCACTCCTCCCATCAAGGACTGTTCGATAGTTGGGCAGGATCAGACAGAGAAGACATTGAAAACGCTGTTTCTCTTTAGATAGACAAAGTTTCCCATTTGAGGACCTAAGATTATTCCCTAAGCAACTTCCTAGACAAGAAACCCTTCCTGGGGTTCTGTAGTACTCACAGTGAGGGTTTGAATTACCTTCACTGAGTACCTGTTGTAATGTTGCCTTCCATTTACAACCATTGAGAGGCACACACTAAAACCTTAAGTTTTGAATAACTATTTCTTAAGTGCTGACCATGTACAAAGTAGTGTGAATGAGGAATGATATATTGAGAACCATCTGTACTGACTAAGACTCCACTGTGGTAAAGAGATACATAGACTGAGTAGATAAACACATTCTAATAAGAATGTGAAGGCCATGTGGTAGGGCCTTAGTAGAGCAAATAGAATGCATATGAATGCAGGAGGCAGGCCTTCAGGGTTTCAAACAGAGTAAGAGAGATTTATCTACAGATAAAAGATTTGAAGTGAAATTTTGAAGATGGGAAGGAGTTAGTCATTAGAGAGAAGCAAGGGAAGGGTGATTATTATGTAAATGGACCCAAGTAAGGAATGTAGAGTTATTCTCAGAGACCAAAAAAAAAAAAAAAATTTCCACAAATAACTTTATTAATACATGATTACCTCAGAAAACTCTGGTGTCAAAGTATGATGCTTGAAAGTTTCTGCATTTACAAAATTATGCAACCATCTTTGTCTTATTTTCTTTTCCTCTTGCTTTGATAAAATATCCTTACAAAAGCAACTTGAGGGAGAAAAGGTTTATTTTGTTCACAATTTCATATGATAACCACTGCAAGATCATCAAGGCAAAAGCTTCAAGCAACTGGTAACATCACATCCCAGTCAAGAGAAGTGGGAGTTGGGGAGTTGGGGGAAGAGGTGAGCTTGTAGGGAGGGAGGGGAAATTGTAATCAGGCTGGGAAAAAATGAGTTATTTAAAATGTTTTAAAAAGAGCACAGATCAAGTGCCCATCTTGCTTACTTTACTTATGTGATCCAAGCTGCCCTTTCCAGGAAATGGTGCCACCCACAGTAGGCACACCTTCCCCCTACTCAAGATAATACCCACAGACACACCTATAGGCCCCACTGCTTAGATGATTCCTCATTTAGACTGTTCCAGGTGATTATGCCTTGTGTTGTGTTCACAATTCAAACCAACCATCACTATACTATAGTTTGCTTTTATTGTAGAGAAGTGTCCACAGTACACAATCTGTTTATAGTTTATAGTCCAGTATCATCCAGAGAAACCACAGTATTGCACAACTGTCTCTACTTTGTGTTCCAGAACATTCTATTCTAGGACTAACTGACTTGAATACTTTGCATGAAAGCCTCAGTCTTACTAAGCAGTTTTTCCTCATCTGCCTTCTGTCTCTAGATAGATCTGCCTATTCTGTCTCTAGATAGATCTGCCTTCTGTCTCTAGATAGATCTGCCTTCTGTCTCTAGATAGATCTGCCTATTTTGTCTCTAGATAGATCTGCCTATTCTGTCTCTAGATAGATCTGCCTATTCTGTCTCTAGATAGATCTGCCTATTCTGTCTCTAGATAGATAGATCTGCCTATTCTGTCTCTAGATAGATAGATCTGCCTATTCTGTCTCTAGATAGATAGATCTGCCTATTCTGTCTCTAGATAGATCTGCCTATTCTGTCTCTAGATAGATCTGCCTATTCTGTCTCTAGATAGATCTGCCTATCCTGGCTATCTAGATAGATAGCCTATTCTGTCTCTAGATAGATCTGCCTTCTGTCTCTAGATAGATAGATCTGCCTATCCTGGCTATCTAGATAGATCTGCCTATTCTGTCTCTAGATAGATCTGCCTATTCTGTCTCTGGATAGATCTGCCTATTCTGTCTCTGGATAGATCTGCCTATTCTGGCTATCTAGATAGATCTGCCTATTCTGTCTCTAGATAGATCTGCCTATTCTGTCTCTAGATAGATCTGCCTATTCTGTCTCTAGATAGATCTGCCTATCCTGGCTATCTAGATAGATCTGCCTATTCTGTCTCTAGATAGATCTGCCTATTCTGTCTCTAGATAGATCTGCCTATCCTGGCTATCTAGATAGATCTGCCTATTCTGTCTCTAGATAGATCTGCCTTCTGTCTCTAGATAGATCTGCCTATTCTGTCTCTAGATAGATCTGCCTATTCTGTCTCTAGATAGATCTGCCTATTCTGGCTATCTAGATAGATCTGCCTATTCTGGCTATCTAGATAGATCTGCCTATTCTGGCTATCTAGATAGATCTGCCTATTCTGTCTCTAGATAGATCTGCCTATTCTGTCTCTAGATAGATCTGCCTATCCTGTCTCTAGATAGATCTGCCTATTCTGTCTCTAGATAGATCTGCCTATCCTGTCTCTAGATAGATCTGCCTATCCTGTCTCTAGATAGATCTGCCTATCCTGTCTCTAGATAGATCTGCCTATCCTGTCTCTAGATAGATCTGCCTATTCTGTCTCTAGATAGATCTGCCTATTCTGTCTCTAGATAGATCTGCCTATCCTGTCTCTAGATAGATCTGCCTATTCTGTCTCTAGATAGATCTGCCTATCCTGTCTCTAGATAGATCTGCCTATTCTGTCTCTAGATAGATCTGCCTATTCTGTCTCTAGATAGATCTGCCTATCCTGGCTATCTAGATAGATAGCCTATTCTGTCTCTAGATAGATCTGCCTTCTGTCTCTAGATAGATAGATCTGCCTATTCTGTCTCTAGATAGATCTGCCTATTCTGTCTCTAGATAGATCTGCCTATTCTGTCTCTAGATAGATCTGCCTATCCTGGCTATCTAGATAGATCTGCCTATTCTGTCTCTAGATAGATCTGCCTATCCTGGCTATCTAGATAGATCTGCCTATTCTGTCTCTAGATAGATCTGCCTATTCTGTCTCTGGATAGATCTGCCTATTCTGTCTCTGGATAGATCTGCCTATTCTGGCTATCTAGATAGATCTGCCTATTCTGTCTCTAGATAGATCTGCCTATTCTGGCTATCTAGATAGATCTGCCTATTCTGGCTATCTAGATAGATCTGCCTATTCTGGCTATTCTTTTGAATGTAAGCCAGTACTTACTATCTGACCTCTGGTTCGGGATTCTTGATTTATTGTGATTTACCCAAACACTAATAATAGCTCTATTCAGAATCACAGTCACTAGGAGGTGAAAATAATCTAAATGTTTGTCTATAAATGGCTAAATGAAAAGGGAAGTACATTTCATTTTGCTTAATTTATGTAATTATACAATAGAAAGTTACTCAGCTATAAAAAGGAGTGACCATCATAGAAATAAATCAGTCTTCAAAACATTATAATATAGAACATTTTATGTGGAAGAGTGACTTGTGTGTGTGTGTGTGTGTGTGTGTGTGTGTGTGTGTGTGCGCGTGTGTGTGACGTGTAACAGTTAGTATCTGCACGTGTGGAGGTCAGAAGACAACTTTAGGTATTGGTCATTACCTTCCATGTTCTTAGAGACGGGCTTTCTCTTTTTCTTCACTGTATGTGCACGTTAGCTGCCTATGGCCCTCTGCAGGGTCCAGCTGCCACCTCACTGTAGAAGCACTGGCATTTCAGCTGTGCACTACTGAACCTATCCTTGGATTTGCAAGTGTTCTGGTTCTAAATCAAGTCCTCATGCTTGAGTGGCAAGTACTTTACCCACTGAGCCATCCCCCAACCCCTGAAGAATTTTTAAATATAGGTGTTCAAGAATGCAATATTTTTTTGAAAATTCTAATTGTGTGTTTAATGAAGGATTGGTTGAAGGAAGAAAAAAAAGGTGAGATAAGAAATTGTCCTTGAGAAAAGTGGAGTACAGTGTTTGCTGAGATAGGAAGCTGGCATCAGAGAGAGAGAACCTGACACATTAGGAAGACGTGTGGAAGTAGAACCATCAGTCTTTGCACCTCACTGAATTTAGAGGCCAGAATGGAGAAAGAAATCAATGCAGACCACAGGTAAGGAACCCAGCTGTCACATGAGAAGCACTGGACTGTGGAAGACAAAGACTTCAGGAGGAAAGTCAGTTGCAAGGCAGTGGTTATATGTGATATGTGTCAGCAGGGGTGTAGAAGAAGCAGGGCTTGTAAAGGACTGATATATTTTTAGACATGATATTCTCTGTAGAAATATGTCCCACATATACAGTTCCTCTGGAAAACATTTAAATACTATTTTGAACATCCAAATATGTGTGTGTGTGTATGTATGAAATCTATATATATTAAATATATTTATGTATATGTATGTATGCGACATACTCAAATACTTCTTTCCATAATATAAATGCAGTATAATTTTGTTCAGAGAACCATGGAGCTGGCCTGATGTAGCTGCCTTGAGAGGCATGCATTGTATGTTTTTCAGGTTAGAGTCCATGGCTTCTAGGGCACGAAGTGCCTTCCAGTTCCTCAGAACCAATGCACTCCCTCAGGCCGCAAAGCATTCAGGTCACTTTCTGTTTCTCTGTGTGTTTCCTTAGAAGTCAAGGAAACATGGAAGCTTGACAGGACAATTGGTCTTGGACATTAATCTTGTGGCCCTGTGCAGCTTGCAAATGTCATTGTATTCTGGCAACTACAACTGCATTGATCCTGGAAATTGCCATTATATTCTATTTCTGATAAAGGTATAAAATGTCTGATTGATTTCAATAAAATTGCCACAGATTAAGGGCTGCTTTGGACCCTCCAACTAGCCTAGTTGCATTCCTTGAGGCCATAACAGAACCTTGGCCTGGAAAGTAAGCTCACGCACTTACAAATGGGCATGGGCACACATGCTCTGAAAGGAAAATGTATATCATTGCAATAGTATCCCAGAATTGGAAAGTCCACAAATGCTCATTGATATCAGTGTGAATAAATCAACCAATCAACTGTACCACTGTCATATGTACAGTGATGGGAACAAAGATCAATTACACATGACATGACTGGTCCTCAAGTACACAGCATGAGGACATTCATGAGTTCATGTACTTTCTGCCTGTCCTCACCTTAGTAGTTCTGAGGTGTCTTCATTAAAGTTTACTTAGAGGAACTCTCTCTTCTCTGGTGGGTTTTTATAGCTTTGCATGTGTGTGCCCACCTGCATGACTGAAAGAAGGGTCTGAGCTCCTTGAAGAAGCAGAGACAGAATTGAACACAGCTAGAACCTGACACATAAAGAATTCATGGGGTATGTTGAGAAATTAAGAAATGAATAGTAGTAGCATATTGGAAGATGAAAGGATGGGGATCATTGTACAAGACCACTCCCTAGAAAAGAGCAGCCGAGGGTCAGGGGTAAGAAACCAGGTTTTAGGGAACTTTTTGGGGCTTCCGTCCTACTCTGACTGTCTCCTAGTGCTTACTCGAGGAAAATGAATAAATGACACCCTAACTTTAGAACTCTGCTCTTAGTAATGTGAAGGAATGGATTTATATTTCTGAGGCCACCCAGTCTGGCACAATTTGTTTAGCAATTCCCACCACAAACACCATGTATCATTCACCCCCTGCAACCAAGTTTCTTAGAAAAGAGATAATGAGGAAGTCCCATTTGGTGATAAAATGGCTATTTTCATTTCTTCAGCTGTCCACAATTTTAGGAAGAGTTAGGCCTAAAATGTAGTGGATCTGAAAAATGTGGCTGAGGGAGAGGAGAAAGCCTTACTTTGACAGAAGCGGAAATAAGCCCATGTAGAGATGGGCTGGAGGGGAATGATTACTTAATTAATTTGGGACTTGCTATGCAAACAGGGAAATGAATAAAATGGTGTGTGCTTTGCTTTATTTTTTATTTCCTGGCAGCAAGTTACAGGTCTTCCCCATTCCCCCATGAATGTGTGTGTGTGTGTGTGTGTGTGTGTGTGTGTGTGTGTGTGTGTGATTGGTAACTGAGTATACAGGTGCATGTGGTGTGTGCTGGTATATATAGCTATGTGTCAATGTATGTAGATGTCAGAGGTCAACCTCAGATGCTGTTCTTCCTGCTCTGATCACTTGGCTTTGTTGTTGTTGTTGTTGATGATGTTTTGTTTTGTGAGACAATGTCTGTCACAAGGACAGGAGCACACCAAGTCAGTTAAGAGGAAGGGAAGTATGCTCCAAGGATCATCCTGTCTCCATCTCCCCAGCACCGGGATGATAAGTGCATGCCACCAAACACAGTTTTTTCTTTCTGGGTTCTGGAGACTGAACTGGGTCCTCCCACTTGCATAGCAAGTCTCAAATTAATTCTAACAGGGCAGACACAAAGAGCTGACAATGAGTGTATCAATTCCACAACATATTTTACCTTCCTCTATAACACCGAATGTTTTCTCAGCTCCTTGTGCTTCACATTTCAGGCATAAATCTCTATCCAAGAAATGGTTGGAGAGCTGCAGGTGACAATTTTGAAAACTGAAAGAGCTGGACCTTCTCAGTGACATTCTACCAAAACCACTTCTACCTCAGCGTTATGTTAAGCTCTGAAAGGGACTATGTCAGGGACAGAAAACAGTTCTTACATTCTGCTAAGTTGTCTGCAAGCACTCAGTTTCCTGTAGCCAGTATGGTTTTATGTGTGTTCATGTGTTGTGTTTGTGTACTCGTGTGTGTGTGTGTGTGTGTGTGTGTGTGTGTGTGTGTGTGTGTGTTCATTTGCATCTGTTTGACCATATGTGTGGAGGTCATTTGACCATGTATGTAGAGGTCCAAGAACCTTTTGGCTATCGATCCTTAGTCTCTGTTCACCTTGGTTTCTATTTGTTTGGGAGGTTACAAGCTTGGATGCACTGCCATGACTGACTTTTTATGTAGAATCTAGTGATTGAATTGAGGTACCTTGAACCCACAAAACAAGAACTTCCAGACTGAGCCATTGTCCCAGCCCTCCCAGGTTAGCTCAGTGACAAACCTTGAACTGTTCTCAGTGCTTGGAGAGTGACAGGCACTGGTTCAGTCAGGAAAGCTACCACAGACATCTATCCCTCCCTGTGTCCTTCCTCAGGAACCTACTGTGCTTCTGCCAGACATTTTCTCCTTGCCTAGGAAAGGCAGGTCCCCAGTGTGTCTTCCTCCCCACCTGAGGTTTCTGCTGCTCTTGTTGTTTATTTGTTTGTTTTTAGTAATATTCTCACAAGCCCTGCCAGAGATGATCTTTCTAGTTAGGTGCTGTGCTTCGCGGGTGTGTGGAGACACTGTCCCCACACGGGCTTATTCTCCTTTCTATCAGAGCCAGGCTTTCTCCCCTCCCTCTGGCATGCTTTCCAGATCCACCACATTCTATGCCTAACTCTTACTAATTTTGTTTTGACAGCTAAAGAAATGAAAATAGCCATTTTATCACAACATGTGACTTTCTTTATCTCTTTTCTATGAGACCTCATTGGGGGATGGATGATAAGTGGTATTTGTTATTGGAATTGCTAAACAAATTATGCCAGATTGAGTGGCCTTCAGAAATATAAATTCATTCTTTCATATAACTAATAACAGAGTTCTAAAGTTAGGGTGTCAAGTCAGAGCCCCTGCCAAATTTTGAGGAGGAATTGCTCTGTTACTTTCTACAGTTACAGACAATGCTTAACATTCATTGGCTTGTGGCTACAGTACTCAAATGTGTACTATATTTTCATATGGCTATTTCCACTTCTGTCCCTGTGTCTTCTTTAGTACCAGACTGTTGTGGGATATCTGTACACTGTGGGAAGGTGCATTGCTGTGACTGGTGTAATAAAGAGCTGAATGGCCAATAGCTAGGCAAGAGAGGTTAGGCAGGACTTCTGGAGACAGAGAGGACTCTGGGAAGAAGAAAGGTAAAGTCACCAGCCAGACACAAAAAGGAGACAGGAGGTTAATGTGATTAAATCGCTAGCAAACCACAGAATCAGCTTAATGATCTAAGGAATTTATTTGGGGGTGTATTCACAACCGTGGGAGATTTATCATAGGGTCCAGGAAAGCTGAAAAGCTGAGCTATGTCTCATACTGAATAGCTTGGTCCAAGATCTCAGCATCCAAACCATAAGAAAGCCAAGAGAGAGCTGTGTAAGTGTATGTGTATCCCAGATCTTAAGGGTTCCCAGTGGCCATGCCCCAGAGGTAGGTACCTCAAGGTTATAGGCAGGTATAACAGTTACAGCTGCCTCCTAGGGGTGGTGCTTCAGGGCATGGCTCAAACAGCTACCCACTACAGGTGGTGCAAAATGGAAGAGCGGTAACAACATGTGGCACAACATAGATTACAATATATGGGTTAATTTAATTTATGAGAGCTAGTTGAGGCATGCCTAAGCTAAAGGCCAAGCTTTTATAGTTAATAATAAGTCTCTAGATCTTTATTTTGGAGCTGGCTGGTGGGACAAAACAGACTCTCTACAGAAGACACTTAGTATTAAATTTAAGGAAGGCTCTCCTAGGTGATATAGTAGGGTCATATCTCAAGGTTTGAAACTGGTTGTACATACAAGAGCCTTTGCTCGGGTGTGTTAGTACTCAGAGTGGTCAGTAGGATTTACCCATTCTGCTTACTATAGAGTAAGATCAAACAGGATATATGACAGAGAGATTAACTCCATTGCTTACTGAAGAATTTTGTAATTGCCATCACCTAGTAACAGCTGCAGTACAATATTTCCTTAAAGCCCAAATGTACCCATAGCTAAGATCTATACTAAAACATATTGTTGTTCTTCAAGATAAGCCTTTTATGGAAGTATATGTAATTATGAGGTTTATTTTATTAAATAAACTCTTTAGAAAAAGATGAAATACTAATTATGAGATATGAGATACATCTGCTCCATGTATCTCCAGGCATTTTTACCTGCTTATCAGCCTGCATATTAAAGATTTGATCCCAAGATTCATATATATATATATAATAACAATCACACTTACTTTTTTTTGTTAAATCCTAAGAATAATTTATGACAGTCCTACTTTTAGGATTTGGATGAATGAGGTTAAAGTAACACGTGCACACACACACACACACACACACACACACACACACCAGGGAAGGAGAAGGAGGGGACAAAATATTATCACATGGGGTGCTCAAAAGACTAGCAGGAACTGGCTGAGGAAGCAAGCCCCTTTAAGGCAGGCAGCTGGGGTTCCCTGTGGAGAAACTCAGACAGAGTGGAGTGTTCTCAGGTTATACTTCCAAGTGGAAAAAACAAACAGAACAGCTAGAGACAGCATCACCACAGCAGACATCCAGCAGAAACCAATCGGGGAAGTCAGAGACAGTTGCCTGGCGTTCCCACTGAGCTTTTTCTCCATGGCTGACCTTCCCGACTCCTCTCTACTCTGCAGGCAGGTTTCTACCAGAGGATAAACGGTAGCTCAGTCTTTAGATCCTGGAAGCGGATGGCTAGGGGTGATTTACCTCCTGGCTGTGCTCAAGGACACAGTGTTTTTACTCTGAACAATTTAGTCTCCTGTTCTCAAGGACATGGTATTTTGAGTCTTGGGCTATTTTAACCCTGTCACAGAGTTAGGAGGCCCACCACATGCCCAGACAAGGGGCCTTAGAGGACACTTTGAGATAAACATTCTTAGGTCTGAAAGGGACGGGGGAAGGAGGAACAAACAGCCTTGCTTCCAGAGCTAGCTTCTCAGTGAGCTTAAACATGTGACAATTTACCAGTACAGTATACCTTACGCTGATTATCTGACCCAGAAATCTCTCTATTTATAAAAAAGGGGAGGAAGCTACTGCTCTCAACTCTACTGTGACCTTGATCTTTGGTTCTGCCTTCGGCGGGGAAGTATTTATGTGCTTTATTTAACTGTGCTTCTGTAGAAGGTGTTACCACTCTTAGAAATAGATCTCACCTTACTGGGAAAATCTTGACAGGAGAACAACACTGTTTTATTGTTTCAGCCACACTGACAAGGGTTCTCCAGCTTATCTGAAACTACTGCTTTGATTTCCTCTCAAAGCAAGTGACTGCAGAGCACAGCCCCGTGAAGTTAATTAATTATGGAAATGGTGCTGTGTGGTGCTGGAAAATGGGGATTTGGAGAAATTGCTTAGCGAAACCTTTGTGTGGTTGGGCAGGGTACATTTGCACATTGAGTGTGCATTCTTGCATATCTTATCAGATGAGCAATTACCCTTCTGAAGAAAGGCAAACATATGAGATCTGACATCCTTTTGGTCCCCTGATGGTCCCTGACTACCATTCCAGTGTACTTGGGGTCGGTCCCTCACTTGCAAAAGTAGATGTTTATTTCTCACCTTCGGTTGATGCTGTCATTCTGCTCTCAGCAAAGTTTAATGCGGGACAGGGAAGTATGGCAACAGGCAAACTTTATTAAGGAATGAATTCAATAAGGCCCACTCAAGACACTGAACAAAGCTAACACCACTGCTGATTTGGCCCTCGCTGCCCTGTCGTTCTGTCCAAGGCAGATGGGAAGCAAACTGCAAGCCATGCTTCTCCACCCATCACCAGCCATGCCAACCCAGCCAAGAGACTACTCAACCCCCTCCACCAATTCTTAAAGTGTCACACATCTTCAGAGAAGACCACGCCCATTGGGCCAAACCACTCCAACTGGTGGTCATTGTACCGCATGGTAGAATTCCCACAACAGAAGTTACTAGCCATTATTTTGGGAATATGTCTCAGAGAAATCTCTGCCATTAGCATGATAAGCCAAACTGTAATAGTAAGGATTTCTATATAAATCCCTCAAAGTGTGTACTTAGCATTTAACTAGAAATAATCCAAACTAGTCATTATATCTCACATTAAAGTATACGACTTGATGTGTGAAACAGTTAGTGTTAATTGTCACCTCAATCACCTGGGCTATGGATGCCAGGGCATGCCTATGGGGGATTATCTTGGCTATGAATGGAGGAAGTAAGGTCTGCCCACCTTTAGTGTTGGCGTTTCTTGACTGTGAATCTGGATTTTATGAACAGACAAAGGGAACTGAGTCCCAGCACGTAGAGTTTTCACTCTCCTTGTCTAGTCAGGGTCATGATGTGGCCAGCAGCTTCAAGTTCTGCCACCTGAACCTCTTCATCAAGAATTACGGAACATTCAACAGGGAACCTAGGGAGAAAACAAACCAAACAAAAAGCTTTCTCTCTGAAGTTTCTTTGTCAGAATATGTTATCACTGCCACAGAAAAAGGAACCAACAGAAGAAACTGAGACAAAATGAAAAGAAAATGAACCATTCTTTGGTTAGAAATACATTTTTTTATTTCTATTTTAGATCTCTGTCTTCTTCTTCTTCTTCTTCTTCTTCTTCTTCTTCTTCTTCTTCTTCTTCTTCTTCTTCTTCTTCTTCTTCTCCTTCTCCTCCTCCTCCTCCTCCTCCTCCTCCTCCTCCTCTTCCTCCTCCTCCTCCCCTTCCTCTTTCCTTCTTAGATGTAGACTGACACCTAGGTCTCATCTGGTCTAGTAATAGATCAGTTGACACTGAAGATAATCTCCATGGAAAAGGCCCCAGGGAACGTCACACAATGTCCTCCTTCCTCCATATTAAAGCAGAAGCAGAGATCATGTTATTAAATTCTTTGTTATTTCTCAAAACGAATAGAACATGTAACAAATAGCAGGTATTCAAACATTTAATAACATTGAATCGAGTACAAAAATATGTCAGTTTGAGTAAAAGAGAACTGGAATTAGGTCCTAATAGATATTTCTTGTGGTTTTTTTTTTTTTTTTTTTGCTAAACATGAAAGAGATTTTAGCTAGTGATGTTAAAAAATATAATTCTGGGATGGTTAATCAGCAAGAAACCACAATATATCTCATAAAGCTTAGGCTACAGCATTATAGAACTTGGAAGATGTCACATTTTACATTGGTTATTTCTTCAGAAGGAAAGTTATTTATCTAGTGGAATATGGAAGAAAAATAAATATATATACCCAAGGATGACTTAACTTCTTATCCTTTCCTCCATGTCCTGAGTATAAGGATTATAAGGATGTGTCACGACATCTAACTTATGTTACTGTGCTGGGTCTCAAACCCAAGACTTTCAGCATACCAGGCAAGGACTCGATCAACTAAACTCTATCTCTAGCCTGATACTGTTTTGGTAATATTTTCTCAGTGATAATTTTATGCTGGTCCAGTGAATAAAGGTGCCTGCCACAGAGCCTGACAACCCAGGTTTTAACTTAGTGACCCTTTGGTGTAATTTAACTTTTCAACATGCTATTGGTATGATTTAAAATTATTAAGATTGTTTAAATGCCTAACATATTCATTTACTTTATTCATCTCCTATTAACCGACCCAGTTAAAATAGTCAGGTTCTGTTCTTAATTTATACTTAAATTTTTGACTGCATATTCAGTTCCTCGGGGCATAAGTGATACGTTGTCATTTCTGTTTCTTTTACAAATATTTCAGTGGTAGGCATAATATGCACAGTCAGTGTTCATGGCAGTCTATTGCTGCAGTAGAACTAAGCAACTGTCCATATTCTTTATTTTTATACCTTTAATTCAGTTTGTTCGTTAACAATGTCATCAAGATTCAACCTTTGATATGATGTACTGAAAATTAAGTGCAGATATTATCTGTCTCCCTATAAATTCTTAGAGTCCCACAATCTTTAACCGAAGTCTCTATTCAGAGTAAATGTCCATCAGGGATCCTTTAGCCTTTTGGGATCTTTACCTGAAGTTTCTATTCAGAGTACATGTCCATCAGGGATCCTTTAGCCTTTTGGGTTTATGCAGACATTATTCAGCTTCCTAGGTTCCCCCTCCTCTTGTGCACTGAACTAGAGTGTTTTATCCTTATATCTTAAAATACTTTTCAAGTTTCTGACCCATAACAGATTTATCACAGCAATTTTCCCTGTAAAAAATGTTTTATATAAATTATTTCAAAGACAGCAAACTTTCCAAGCATTGCAAATAGATAATGGGCACTCTTTAAATATTTATTTTTAAATATAAAATAAAATAATAAAATAAATATTTATTTCTGATTAGTATATGCATATGTGTGGCACACACATGTTTATGTGCGTGCCACCATGTGAGTATTGTGGTCAGAGAGCAACTTTGTGGAGTTAATTCTTTCCTTCCCTCTGTACTTGAAGAGCCAAACAGAAATCTACACACCTATGGACACTTGATTTTTTATTTATTAAGAAATATTTTTATTCATTTACATACGAACCACAGATCCTGGTCTCTTCCCTCCTCCCACCCACCTTCCATTCTTCTTGCCCCCAACCCACCCCTATTCCTTCCTCTAAAAAGGTAAGTATTGTTTTCTTTTTCTCTTTTGGGGGGCCAACCACCCAGCTCCCTAATCAATTACACAGAGGCTTAATCTTAATTATAATTTTCCTAACTTTAAGTTATTCCATCTACTCTTTGCCTCTGGGCTTTTCCCATTCTCTTACTTCTGTAAATCTTACTTTTACTCTGTGACTTGCTATGTAGCTGGGTGGCTGGCCCCAGGATCCTCATCCTTCTCTGGCTACTACTTTCTTCACTTTATTTAACTCTTGTAAGTGGCATCTACTAAGAAAATTGTCCATTTATTTCAGATTTTTCTAAATGATAGAGTTTGTCTATCTTGTGGACTTTCTCAAAGAACCACCTCTTTGTTTCATTGATTCATTGTATTGTTTTCTTTGTTTCTATTTTATTGATATGAGCCCTCAATTTGATGATTTCTTGCCATCTACTCCTCTTTGGTGTGTTTGCTTCTTTTTGTTCTAGAGCTTTCAGGTGTGCTGTTAAGTAGCTAGTATGAGATCTCTCCAACTTCATTATGTAGTCACTGAGTGCTCTGAATTTTCCTCTTAGGACCCCTTTCATGCTTTCATTATGGTCCATAAGTTTGGGTTTGTTGTGTATTCATTTTCATTGAATTCTAGGGAGTCTTTAATTTCTTTCTTATTTCTTCCTTGACCCAGCAGTCACTCATTCTTTATGAGTTTGTAGATTTTCTGTTGTTTCTGTTGTTGAAAGCCAGCCTTAATTTGTGGTGGTCTGACAGGGTGTAATTTTTTTTTTTTTCAATTTTTTTTGAATCTATTGAGACTTTCTTTGTGACTGAGTATGTGGGCAATTTTGGAGAAAGTTCCATGAAGTACTGAGAAGAAGGTATATTCTTTTGTGTTTAGGTCCCTTTAGATACTTGTTAGGCCAATTTGGATCATAATTTCTTTTGGCTCCAGTATTACTGTTTATGTTTTGTCTGGAAAACTGTCCATTGGTGAGAGTGGGTTAATGAAGTCTTTCATAACTAATGTGTGAAGTTTGATGTGTGATTTAAGCTTTAATAATGTTTCTTTTACAAATGTCATTGTCCTTGCATTTGGGGCATAGATGTTAAGAAATGAAATATCATCTTGGTGGATTCCTCCTTTGATAAGTATGAAGTGTCCTTCTCAATCTCTTTTCATTAATTTTGGTTTGAAGTCTATTTTGTTAGATATTAAAATATCTACACCAGTTTGCTTCATAGGTCCATTTGCTTGGAAATGGACCAACCCTTTACTTTGAGGTAATGTCTGTCTTAAATGTTGAAGTGTGTTTCTTGTATGGAGCAGAAGGATTGATGCTGTTTTCACATTCATTCTGATAGCCTGTGTCTTTTTATTGAGGAATTGAGTCCATTGCTATTGACAGATATTAATGACCAATGATTGTTAATTCCTGATATTCTTTTGGTGTTGTTAGCAGTGGTGGCGGTGGTGGTGGTGTTTCTGTGCTTCTGGTCTTTAGGTTTTGCTGGTGTGAGGTGATTTTTTTGCCTATGTATTTTTGTGTGTAATTAAACTCCTTGGTTTGGAGTTTTCCTTCTAGAACCTTTTGTAGGGCTGAGTTTGTGGATAGATAGTGTTTAAATTTGACTTTGTCATTAAATAGATTGTTTTCTCCATCTATGGTGATTGAAAGATTTGCTGGGCATAATAGCGTGGACTGGTATCCATGGTCTCTTGCTGTCTTTGGGTCTTATGTCCAGGTGCTTCTGGCTTTTAGAGTCTCTATTGAGAAGTCAGGTGTAAGTCTAATAGGTGTGCATTTATATGTTACTTGGTCTTTTATTTTTCTTACAGCTTTTAATATTCTTTCTTTGTTTTTTGTGTCTAATGTCTTGGTTTTTATGTGGTTACAGGACTTTCTTTTCTGGTCTAATTGGTGTGCTGTAAGATTCTGTACCTTTATGGGCATGCCCTTCTTTTGGGCTAGAAAAGTTTTCTTCTATGATTTTGTTGAAAATATTTTCTAGGTCTTTGAGTTTGGATTCTTCTCCTTTCTTTATACCTGTTATTCTTAGGTTTGGTCTTTCCACGGTGTCCTATACTTCCTGGGTGTTTGTGTCAGGAACGATTTTTAGATTTAACATTTTCTTTGACTGATATATCTATTTCTTCCATCATTAATGCCTGAGATTCTCTCTTCTGTCTCTTGTATTCTGTCGGTGATTCTTGCATCTGTAGTTCCTATTTGCTTACCTAGATTTTCCATTTCCAGAATTCCTTCCGTTTGTATTTTCTTTAGTGCTTCTATTTCCATTTTGAATTTTTGAGCAGTTTTGTTTCCTTCAGCTGCCTGTTCCCCGCCCCCCCCCCTTGGCTTTCTTTAAGGGATTTATTCATTTCTCCATTTTTTTGTCCTTTTCTTCATTTTTGTTTTGTTTTTTGAGATAGGGTTTCTCTGTGTAGCTTTGCACCTTTCCTGGAACTCGCTCTGGTTTCTCTTCAGATCGTATAAATCTTTCACCTTTTCTTTGAATTTTTTAAAGGATTTACTCATTTCCTCTTTCAAGACCTCTATCATCTTCAAAGTTGAAGGTGGTTTTCTTGTGTTTCAGCTGTGTTGGAATTTCAGGGCTTGCTGTGGTGGGATTAGTGGGCTCCAGTGCAGACATATTGTCCTGACAGTTGTTTTGTTTTACACTGGTGTCTAGGAATCTAGGTTTGGGGTCCTTATGAGTGTAGGCAACAATTCCTGTGTTTATCTTTGTTGAATAGATGAGTGTTTTGTTTCTTGGTTTCTGTTTTATCTTTAGTCTTCTGGTCCTTTTGACCTGGAGTTCTGGGAGCCACTGAGACCTCTGGTCAGGCAGGGATTCTCCATCCTAACTGAAAGCTGGGCCTCTCACAATAAATGTGCCCTCTGATCCAGGATAGAATCTATGCCCATGTTGGGAGTTGGAGATGTGATGTGGAGGAGGGGGGAAAGGAGGGATAGTGTCAGGGGTCACTAAGAGTGTGAGGCGAGTCTGAGAGTGTGCCACCTATTTGGAGTTCTGGATGCCTGTGTGGCGTCTGGTCCCGCAGTGAGTTTCTACCCGAGATTCCTAACTGTTCTTCTGGCTGGTGTGGTCTGCACCTCACAAAAATCAGAATTTATTAGGTGAGCTGTAAAATAATGATAAAGGACACACCACAGCTGACACACTGAAAATCTAGCACTGACTCCTTGAAGTTGAATGTCTCAACAGTAGGAGTAGACCCAAAATACCTGTCTCTCACAGGGAGGACACCAACAGTCACTCGGTCCACAAGGTATGGTGCCTCAATAGTCCTAATATGGCACCAGGTTTCCAGAATGCTCCTGGTGAGCTGCCACCACTCCCTGTTCCAAGGTGAAAGCTTGGAAACACTGGTTCTACTATGAGCCAAAGAATCAGCAGCTGTAGCTTCATTGGGGTTTGGGTAGATGGGGTGAATCAACTGAATGGTGAGAGAGAAGACAGAGTGAGAAAAAGGTGAGGTGAACTTCCTTCTAGAATGGTCTTTTTTAATCTGGGATGACCCTTTTACCTGGGTCCCCGACAAAATTGCCACCTGTGATCAGGGTCGGCCTTCCCACATCTACCAGGACAAATCCTCAGGTGAGGCTCTGTACTCAGGTGGTCCTAACTGGTGGCTAGTTTGCATTGGTACTACCATAATAGCCATCTTGCCAGCCTACATATTGGTCATTTTGACTAAAGATGGAGAAATGTAAATTCCAACAGATTTTCTAAAACCAGAGTTTTGTACACATTGTATTTTCATCACTTGTATAAAATTTCATAAATTATTTATGCTGCCTAAGCCTTGATTTCCTTATTTTGTGTTTTAATAATATTTTAGTGGGTTTTTTTTTGTGCATGTAATCACATGCATGTAGGTACCCAAAGAGTATAGGAGAGGGCGTCAGAGCCATTGGAGTTGGAGTTGCAGGCCATTGTGAGCATCATGTGATGAGAACAGAACTTGAGTCTTCTACCAAAACAGTAACTGTTCATTGCCTGGCAATCTCTAACCTGTTTCCTCAGACAGCATTAAACACACCACGCTATGGTGGCTGTGGGATTTAACAACAATGTTAACTAAGTAATGCTGATACATTTTATGCTGTGTAAAATAAACTAGACTGTATAGACTCAGAATATGTGAAATAGTCCTTTTCCTTTCTAACAGTTATGGTTCAGGAAGGAAAGAGAGAACTCCTATTCCCCAGTTGCAATGATATGAAATATAAGTGATAATATTCCTTAATACAGCAAATTGATACATCATGAAGATTCACACTCAAGACCTTCTCGAGGAACAAGCTTTGTGTGGGCATGGAAGGTATGCTGAGACAGAAGAAGGGATCACGGTATACTTAAAAGTAAAGAGAAAATACTTGCAAATAAAAGCAAAAAACAACAACAACAAAAATATTCCAAGGGGAAATACTTAGGATCATAAAAAATATACTTAAGATCCTTGACATTATCTCAGAATTTATTCAGTGTAACAAGATGCTGAGGATGGATAATGAAGTTGAAGTATTTGTTCTGGGTAGCAAGATGTCACCTCCAACTTCTTATCTGATATTCTAACTTTACAAGGGAAGACCAATTTCTGTTTATCATAAAGACAGATACTTTTATTGTCACAATATAAATATCTGAAAAACAGGGTAAATGTGTTGTTTGTGTTGAGCTTTATTTTATATAACAAGTGGATTAATACTGGCTAAGATTCTTGGATTATTATTTTTCTCTGTCAGTTAAAAGACAGGAGAAAATGCTTACTTCGCAGAAGGAAGTTTATCTTCAAGTGTTACAGACTCTTCAAGTACATGAAGAGGTATGCTCAGAACTGGGTGCTGTTATCTCTAAAGTTATTTCTGGTCATTTGCCTGTAAAGTGCTTCACTTCGTTATCTTCCCATCTTCCCTCTGTATTTGGTCTACAGATAGGCACATGACCATTATAGAGTGGGGGTTGGATATAGCCTGTCTTTCTTGTAACCTTCCTTTTGACCAACAGCCCCCAAATAATAACACAGAGACTTATTAATTATAAAAGATTGACCTTATCTTAGGCTTGTTCTCAACTAGCTCTTATAACTTAAATTAACCCATTGATATTAATCTATGTTCTGTCATGTGGCTTGTTACCTCTTCTCGATACTGTATGTTTGATTCCTCTATGTCTTGCTGGCTTAATTCCTCATACCTTAGATTCTTCCTGAATTCCTCTTTCCTCTTTCCCTAGAAGTCCCACCTGTTCTCTCCTGCCTAGCAATTGGACATGGAGCTCTTTTTTAAGATGGTTCTTTGGCAAAGAAACATCTTCACAGTATACAAAAAGATTATCCCATAACAGTTGAGAGTCTCTGTTTCCATCAACTGACAGAGAAATAATTGTAACAGGACCCTTTGCACAGAGTCTCCTGAATAGCTGATCAGGTGAGAGGAGAGTGGGTATCCCTGCCTCCTGTTCATTTCTACATGGCAAGCACAGAGAGACTCACTGCGTGTGGAGAAATAAGCTAAATTATAGAGAAGTAACAACTTGGTGATGGGGCCAAAAGCCACAAGAAATGGAAACGCACTACCTATGATTGAAAACAAAAGCCACGAAGTCAAACTGAAACATTTTCATGTTCCCCCTTTCTCCATCCTAGGAGATCATGGCCTCAGTTAATCTGGCAAAATATTCATAGGTTAAACAGCCAATTGTTAGTTTGTATAGAACCCTTTAGAGGGCTAGTACAGTAGCTGAGTGAGTGATTTCCAGTATCTACATGATGGAAGGTGAGAATGGATGCCTGGAAGTTGTCCTCTAACTTACACACACACACACACACACACACACACACACACACGCTCACACATAGTGTGAGAGACATCTAATAAAATTTCAAACAAAATAAAACTCTCTGTAAACTATATAAAACTCCAATAAATGCCTTTAAAAAGAGAGGAGGCAGTTAATTTCACCTTTCATATATGTACTTAAGTAAACATGATAAGATAAAAAGGGTCTTAGTAAAATGTCATCACATTGCCATCTTCGTATGTTTTACTGTTGTGCACATGCTACCTGGTGAGGGAGAAGAGATGAGGGAGTGCATCATGGCTGCAGGAAACAGAATGGAGATTCTAGTCATGAGATCTTTGTTAAAGAAAACCATATTAAGCAAGTGTTGGTTCACTGTAGATGCATTGTCAGCTTTTTGTCTTTAATGTGTCTTTGTTTTCTCTCTGAGCTCAGTTTTCTTCAGGAGGAAAAGTGAATGCATGTGGACATGTGTTGTTTGAGACTTTTCCTGAGAAGATCACACACACACACACACACACACACACACACACACACACACACACACATACCTACTCATGACAGAAAGGGAACCATCACAGACCAAAGTCATAATTGATCCAAAGCCCAACTTATGACCAATGAGTCTCATTGCTGTGGTTATGAACAGGAGGATGGCTGAAGGGTTAGTCCTAAGATCAGAGTAAACTCCAAAGCAGCTACATCAGCAGAAAGGCCATTTGTCGTGCCCGCCTCGACCAGCAAGGAAGACGCGACACCAGGATTCTTCTCATCACAGTTTAATCAGACCTTTGATTAATTGCATTGTGTCTCTCTCTCTCCTGGTACAAGCCTCTCCCAGCACCTAAGTAGGGCTGGGCTGCCAACCCCAGGCAGCCACGTGGGCACTGTCCACAGGTTCATGCATATGCCAGCAGCACACGAATCCAGCCATAGCCAAATAAGGAGCTGTTTACCATAAAGAGTGTTTGCCATCGGGAAGGCAGAGGGTAGAAGCCAGAGCCATCTTTAGGGTGTGGCTACACACAGCTCTCTACAGCCATTCCAACATGATGACTTAGGGAGCCACAATTGGGGTGAAGGTCTCTAGCAGGCAAGAACTGGCAAACATGCTACTGGCACTTTTGCCAGACCCTTCTCCTCCATTCCCTCTTCCTGCCTGAATTATGAGATTATACTCTTGAAGCTAGACCCCAAGGTCTGTGGCCTTATTTGGTCACTTTCTT